>NC_090265.1:1089924624-1090236568 GCF_040414725.1 Anabrus simplex | reverse complement strand
CATCCATCCATATGGTTCTAGGTTGACCTCGTCCTCTCTGTCCCCCTGGATTTCCATTTATGGTACTTCTATATCACTCATCCATGCCACATGCCCGGCCCACCTAATTCTGGCTGATTTCACTTTTCTAATAGGCGGATCTTTAAAAATAGTGTACTAATCATGATTGTGTCTTCTTCTCCATATTCCTCTTTCTCAGATTGGCCCTATGATTCTTCAAAGTATCTTTCTTCTGAAGGCACCCAGCATTTTGTTATATTTTACTGTAAATGGCTAAGTTTTCGATAATATATAAGCCCAGGTCTTATAAGTGTTTTGTGGTAATTTGGTGGTACGAGTCAAGAGATTAGAGGAGAGAAGTCTTGTTTGAGCAAAATGGGCTATGTTGGCTACTATTGTTCAGTCTTCAGCCCTAAGGCTGGTTGGCTCCTGAACAGCTCTGCCATCAGCTGTCATAGATGGCTTAGGCATCACTGAAGAGGCGTACTAGGGAAATGAGGAGTGAGGCAGTTTCCCGTTGCTTTTCTCACCGAGCCAGAGTTGCTATTACATATCAGTCTGTCAAGTCCACTGAAATGTATACACCAACCGACCACATGAGCAACATTTTCACACCATTCATAACAGGGACTGGCTGCAGAAAGAATGGCATTACTAGCATCGCTCATACCTCAGTCACTTTTATATTGTCAAAGCCAAGGATAAGACAGAGACAGATTTATGAAAATAACAAAATTGCTCTAGCCTATACCAGAAGACATAGTGCACTGTAAACACAAGTCCTGCCAGCAAAGGCATGTTGGCTGCTATTAATCTCTGTTTAATTTCATAGGAGGTATCTTTCGAGTAGGTGACTGTCGATCCAAAACAAAGGTGTAATTCCCCATAGTTATTGAGGCTGGCATGTTCTTCTCACTTGCTTTCCGAGCAGCTATATATTTAGTTTTCTGCTGGTTGACGTTCAGTTTCATTTTCCCACTGTCCTGTTCAAGGGCGATGAATGTCTCTTCCATTGTATTTCGAGTTCTTGCCACTATATCTATATCATCAGCATAAACAGGTATCTGCACTGATCTATATAAAATGATTCCCCTATTCAGGAGGTTTGCATCTCTCATCACCTTCTTCAAAGCAACATTCTCGTCCTTGTACGACAAATTTGATATTTCGCCTATATTAGCCTATCTATGTAACGAATGGCCTGAATGTAGGAAATGGAGAGGGCTGTAAAAATTTGTTGTAGACAAGGTTACTCGCAGGGTCCTATAAGTTAAGTACACAAAATGTGATTCAGATTGGTGTACGGAAAGGAAGGACAAACGGGCAGACAGGCATTTTGACCGAGTAATTATTAAACTTGGCAACACTGAGAATATGGCTTGCACAGAAACTTGTTTCTATTATTTTTCCTTTCATTGCTTCCTCACACACTGTGCATTGTTAGACTGAACTATTAAAGGAAGTTCCCCTATTCTTTCTTTAGAGAAACCAAACGGAATAAAGAAAATATAAATGAATTAAATAATCGTCCCTTCACGGATATCCACACTGAACGCCTCTAAGGCCGAATCCCTTCTAGCCAATGTTTGTAAGAATATCTCTCGAGAGTCCCGTGAGTCGAAAGGCTGCAAACAATGTGACTTTACTAGGCGCGTCTCGTCAGCGGGGCGCGCCGTACAGGCCCTGTGAAACTGGCGAGGGAGTATTTATTGTGTGTATGCCCAACCATTATCCTGTTTCTCTACGGGGTTGGCTATGAAGTGAGACGAGTTTCCGTAGCGAGTTTTTATTAAATGCTTCTTTTCTTTCCCCTCCTAATATCAACTTCATCAGAGGAGTTAATGAGACGAAATGAATGACGGACGTGATATATGACAGTAAGAAGGAAGAGGGTGAAAACAGGTGCCGGAATATAGTCTACTTTTGTCGAATAGTACCAAGGGGTCTGCACAAGTCTTAACGTCTCATCCGACGAACGAACAGCGTCATATGCCCTCACTCCATTTGAACACCGCGGAGAGACTTTTGGCTAGTAATCTAGTAATTATAAATGTTATATCATCACTTCTCCTACCCTGATGGCCAACAGTTTGATAGTGAATTTTGTTTTTCGACCAACGGGACTCGAACCGGCTAACCACAGCGTCAGGCCATATAAACTTCACGCCTTAACGATTATGGCTATCAGACGGGCTGAATATTCGAAACTATTACTTCCAGTTAGTCTTTTGTAATTTATGGTAAAATAGTAAAGATATTCCAAATAAAATAATGTTCCATAAATAATTAAAACATATTTACTCATGTACAGCTCTTGTACATTTCATCAATAATACTGTAAAAAGTTCGACTTCTCACATAATTCTCAGACCGTAAGTCATAGCATCTGCGATACCTCATGCACAGGGGCAGGTAATTATGGAGACTGATTTTACCATTTGTGTTTTTTAAATATTGATATTAGCAGAGACTCCTGAATATTATTTTATACTTTTGGCGAAGATTTATGGAAATCATGAAGATGCATATATTTTGTAATTTGAGTATTAAAATCCCATGGATATTACTTTCCCTTACCATACATACATAACTAAAATTAAAGGTTGCCTCTTCCTCCCTTGGAAGTTCCTTTCTTTCCTTCTTTTGTGGACTTTGTATTTTAAATGTTTCTTACACGTGTCACTTCGTTTTTAGTCGATCAGATTATTACAAAACTAACAGAAAAAGATTTCTCACTCGCATAAAAACCTTCCTTGAAATATTCTATACTTGTTTCAGCGGAAAATGGAATGGTTGTACGTCCCATCTTCAACACAACTTCTCACGTTATCAAAGAAGAAGTGAATGAAGGTAAAAGAGCCATCAATTTTGATAATAATGAGGGAAAAGTCATCAACTTCGGTAATAATGAAATTCACCACGACCACAATCACAACCCCCCCCCCCCCCGCCCGTCAATCATTGTTTGGCGTCATGTGGCCATAAAAATTCTCGGGCTCAATAAAACATCTGAGTACGGAAAATTCGCCTATTTTATTTTCAATAACTTCTTCTTCTTCTACTTCTTGTACTACTTCTTTATCTGTTTACCCTCCAGGGTCGGTTTCTCCCTCGGACTCAGCGAGGGATCCCACCTCTACCGCCTCAAGGGCAGTGTCCTGGAGCTTCAGACTCTGGGTCGGGGATACAACTGGAGAGGATGACCAGTACCTCGCCCAGGTAGCCTCATCTGCTATGCTGAACAGGGGCCTTGCGGTGGGATGAAATTATCGGAAGGAATAGGCAAGGAAGAGGGAAGGAAGCGGTCGTGGCCTTAAGTTAGGTACCATCCCGGCATTTGCCTGGAGGAGAAGTGGGAAACCACGGAAAAACACTTCCAGGATGGCTGAGGTGGGAATCGAACACACTTCTATTCAGTTGACCTCCCGAGGTTGAGTGGACTCCGTTCCAGCCCTCGTACCACTTTTCAAATTTCGTGGCAGAGCCGGGAATTGACTAATCACACTAACAACTAAACCACAGAAGCGAACTTATTTTCAATAGACTGTACTGTAAAAGTGCAGTCCATTCTTTTCACAAGCAATAGATATATGCATGCATCCTTGAATGTTCCTGGATCCAACTTAACACATGCAGTCGAACAACAAAGCTTTATCCAGCTGCAAACACCCTTAAATATTTCAACATAAAATTCGCTACAAAATGACAGGTTAGTGGTAATTTGCGATTGTATTCGTATTTCTCTTTTGGGATCCAGTTTCACGACATCTTCCCATCTTTACCCATATATTATTAATCAGGCCTCATTGGTTCGTGAACAATTGAAAAAACTTACTTCTATGTTTATAGTATCCTTACTACTAGCTAATATATCTTCTCTATTTTCAACTTCCTTGGATTTACTTTCTCACTTTCCTCGGTTGATTTAATAGTTTTACTGTTATCGCAGATTGATTCCATTCTGTATGCAATAAATATTTCAGGTTTACTTTAAAAAATTTACCTAGCTCTTTCCCATTTATATTTTTCACTGACATGTCTGGTTTCTTTGCAGTCTTTTAGTAGGATGTTTGAATAATGCCAAAAATAAATGAGAAGTAAAATATCGAATAATTTCCACTTCACAGTTCCGCATGTCAACAGAACGGCAAAATAACTTGTAACTGCTATGGAATAGTAAAACTAATTACTTTGAAAGAATTAATTATAACATTTTTTGAACTCAAAATTCACGAGAACATGATGTGGAGGTTAAGTAGTTCTAGCACAGAAGAATTCTTTTTGCTGTTAACTTCTATTATATGTGGCGTATTTTCTTTTTGGACATAATGTCTATGTTCCTCCACCATACAAAATGTGTCACATATTGTCCATGTCACGAATTTTCTCGAATAAAATGTCCTGTCACTTACTTACATTTGCTCCCAAATGGTAAACGGTCCACTGTGAATTGGTTGGTCCTCGTCAACTGAGTGCATGGCCGACTTCTATCTGGAATATGACTCAGATGCTCACCCCCAGATACTATTCCAAAAAAACTCTTGGACCACTCTTCTAATCTCTTAATAAATCACCTAGATGTTGCTTAAGATGCACGGTCTAGGTGATGTGCTTGTATTAACCTAGACCTCTAGTTCACCTTTACCAGCCATTACTTATTCTAATCTCAATAAAACTTTCATTCCTCCTTTCACTTATTTCTGGAGCCGCTGTAGATATCATGGCTCATTTTTGGATTTTTATCAGGAGTTTAAGGTCGAATGCCTTTCCTGAAGTCGTGTGATTTTAAGGGCTGGAATTCCGCCTTGGTAGAAGCCAGTATGTAAGCCATGGAACTAATCCGATTAATTCTAACATCAGTACTGTGACGTTAGGTTTTATAGACTTGGGTAAGGGTGTCGCATTTTGGGTAGATATGTACACTCAGAATAATCTCGCAATGCACCAGAGTGAAAATGGTGAGTAAAAATACCAACAAAACAAACACGATCATAGAAGAATATAACTAAGTCATGAACTTGGACACTAGTCCGACTAACGCAGTAACATAAACACCAATCTATGAAAGTGATGGCATGCCACGAAAAGGATTTTACAACTCTCCAGAAAAATCCATACATGCACAAGTACTCAGATTTCAATTTTCAAAGTGAAGGATTTCAGCAGAGCGCATAGGGAAGCATTTTACTGTGTCCATTTTTTCAGAGGAACCCGAGGTAAGTACAGATAATTAAAGGACGTGGAAATGCGCGTGATAAAAATCAGGGAAAAGAAGGAACAGTTCTTTCATAACAATAATATATTAGCACAAACACCAAGAAGGATTTTTACAAGCCAAAGAAAGTAAAACAGATAAATAAAGAATCCAACAATATTTTAAAGATTAAATACTTCTGATTTCCAAAAAAGACATGGGACGACCATTTAACAACACTAATTTGAATTTAAAGAAAACAGTTAGACTCGAGGCAAGATGAATTTTACAATAGTTTACATTGGGAGTATCCTACAAAACGGTAAACAGATATTACCCATTAATACGAAAATTTAAGAAAGTTTTGAAAGGCATTAGGCCACTGTACAATACCAAAGGTAGAAGAAAAGATAAACCCGGGACAGGAACGTGGGGAAAAAGGGAAGGACGTGGAAGAGAACAGTACCTAAGGCTGGCAACAGGGATTAAGAAAAATAGAACCTACAAACATTGATGGAATTCAAATTTTCAAACAGAAGCTAGGCGTTAATAAAATTACAATCAGTCCTATTCTTGCGTTTGTTCACCAAGTCTATTGGAATCCAGTGGTTCATATCACAGTAATCACTTGACGTAATTGAAAGTCAAATTTTGAAAAGAGATCGTAATGTAGTTGCAAGAAAAACACCACTATCAACAGCTCAGACTAGCAATATTATTAGCGTGAACAGTCATTTGTAGCCAGTACGGCATGATGAAATCAGGAAGTGCAGCATTAGAAAGAAAGTGAAATATGGCAAGGGAAAATAAATTTAAAGTTCGCTCACCCGTCCAGCAGTCCTTGAGCTTCAATCATGAACATTAAACACCATTTAAAAAGAAACATTGCACACGGACCAGCCGCTAGCGTAAGTAAAATAAAGTCCTCCCTCCACACAAGTCGTCGTCTTCATCCAACTCGCCGATCAAGCCCAGAGCAGGCCTTATTTATACTCCGATGGAAACGTCCAGAAAGGACGAGAGCAGACGGTACACATTGCACAGCGAGGCGGTAGGGGAAAAAAGGAGGGAGGGTAAGCAGCACGGACAGTACAAACTGGACGGGCGAAGAGAGCACACACACACAGGTTAGTAGCGGCATGTCAAGCGTAGCAGACGTAGAATCAGGTAGAATAGTTGAAAAATTTGGAGCACGTATAGTACATAACAAGTATAACTTACAGGCCTTCATTACAATCTACACCACAGTAGCATACGTCATTAACTGAATCTGGGCACACTTCATTCTGCTGCCTGTTATGAAATTATGAAATACAAGATATTCCAGAAGAATCTACCTTTCCAGGAATGAGTGCTCCGTCATGGATGACCCTCCCGTAGTAGAGAGGTTCTGGTGAGGAGGTCACACCAACTGGAAGAGCTTTCGGAGGAACATTACCAAACGCTCCTGGCTGCCATGACACTGGAGCGTTACACAGCACCTGAAAGAGAACATGATTATCCCTGGGTTTGTGTGGAATCATGATAAACTTTTCCATGACATAAAATTCTTCATAAGACTTCTTGAAATGCTTCGTTGGCATCTAGATAATGATACATGCACGTGTGACTGCCAACCCTGCTCTAGCACATTTCGGTATTTCCTGAAAGGGGTGAGTGCATCAGGCCGGAGACCTCTCAACCAGCTCGAGGGCATGAGCCGGCCTCTGCCTGTATTGTCCTTTCGCCTGGTGTCTGCGTAGACTATCTGGTAGGTAAAACGAGAATATTTCTTCATTGGCACCACACCAAATATTCCAGAAATTCGTCACCAGGAATATAAAGGAGGTTCGCAGGGAACAGGTTTGAGTCAATGCATGTTGTTGGAATAGAAATATGAGTGTTGAGAGATTTCTGTCGTAGTAGGGGCTGTTGGAGGGGAATGATAGTTAGCACTGTTGTCGTTGTTTAGTATGCTGGAGTAGTGTATTGAGAGAAATGTTACTGTTGTTAGTGTTCATGGTGGTATGTTACTGTTGGGGTGATAAATATTGAGTAGTTCACTGTGTGGAGCAGACACGTTGACTGTGAAGTAATTGTGAGGCGTCGACGGTGCGAATTATCGGCCTTGTCTGGAGTTGACTTGAGTGGTACAGTCGTCGTGTGCTGTGACAGCCCAAGTTCATGTATCTGCAAGGAGCTGCGCAGCGTAGTGACGGAAGGTGTGCCCGTTCCAACTAAAGACTGCCCAGCTGGAGACCCGCTGCGAGGGATAATGACTTTTGTAAATAGCCACTAAGCAGCGAACTGCTGCCACTCATTTTCAAGTATAACATGTATAATTGCGTGTGTACTAATTGGGTCATTCTATATTGCATTAGATCAATAAAACAGACTGTTTTATTCGTAACAATGTGACGTACCCACTTGACCCACAGATGTATGACAAATTTATAACGTGGCGGGTCACTTTAATATTAAAATAAATAAATGATATGTCATTGTTTCTCCAGAAACAGTATCCCAAGGGCGCCAGTCTTCAAGCTTATGGCTTGAAAACAAAAGTAGATAAATAATAATAATAATAATAATAATAATAATAATAATAATAATAATAATAATAATAATAATAATAATAATAATAATGCGTAATGAGACTCAAAAAACTCCCAGGGGTGAGGTGAACGGAACACAAATCATTAAGTACACTAACTTGGAATTTAAGGATCATTAATAATCATTTCATAAAATACAAATTAAAACAGCTATTTATTAAGATGAAAAACGTTACGTAACGGCGTTTTAACGACATCTGAACTTACGGAAGCAAAAGAAAAATTGAATGAAATTAACTCTAAGAAAATGAACTGTTGCGCGAAGACTTGCAGTAACTTATGCCATAAGCTCACCATATGTAGACTCTGTTGTCTTGAAGCTGATGATGGTTGGATCTCTCGTACCGACTGCCTCATCTGTTGTTGGATTCCAGTCCTACTTCTACATTTCCTGTCTTTAACACTTCCTACTGTACTCCTTACATAAAGTCGTAATGAGTCCTAATTTTAAGTGCAAAACCACCATGGGTTATGTTCATGGAGAGAATACCTTCGTATTCTTCCGTATTACGGAACAGTAGCGTAGCTAAATTCATAATAAAAGCTCTCCTCCCCTATACCAGTCAGAACCGGTCTCCCGTTGACTACCTCTCGTCATTGAGATAACAAGTCCCAATGAGAGTAACTTTTGAGTAGAATATACTCAGATGCGAAGTGAACTAAGTTAAAATCTTCTCCGATGTGTAGACGTAGAATCGTAGTAAGAGTATCTTCCAAGCGTGAGAATCAGAATCAGAATGTCCGAATAAAAGTGACAATCTGCTCACGAGTAAGAATACGAGTATGAATGTGAAAACGACTGCTAATGCTAATAAGAATCTGAATGTCTTCTCCAGCTCTTGTTGGTGGTATATATTGGTTCAAAAGTCTCCTTCCATCATCCATATCACATGGTCCAGTAAGATTCGAGGTCTCATCCCTTCTCCGATGTATAGCTGTGAATCCATCACGTTGCTTCATTACGTTCATTCACATAGGCTGAACTTTCCCGCTGAAATAAAGCGTCCCGAAGCGGAGTTTGAAAAGTGGGTGTTAATAATGTATCAACTGTCTCTTCATGAGGTAGAGAGGGTAAGGTCTCTCGTAACCTAGATGACGTACTTTTCCTGGAATTGGGCTGAAATTAGCCTGCTGACTCTGGTCACCTCACAAGGGCTATTGGAAAATTTACTGCAAGTTATTAATATGCATGATGTTGAAATACTTTACCCAATAATTTGTTCGTTCAGAATACGTTATAGCCGCTATACAAAGAAATGAAATGATGATTGAAATGGATGATAAAAACCCTATATATATATACATATTAATTTAAAAATGACCTATCAGTGATTAAATATATACATCTTATCAATTAAATATATAGTTCAATAATTAAAAACATTCAGTGATGTCCCAAACAACACAACAATACTATCAGCATCGTGATATGTCAGTATGGTTTTTACTGCATGAAATACAGTATGATTCAGCAGCCCCTTCCAATATCGTTTTCTGCAGCCCAACTAACGTGCACATGGTTATAGGGGTGCTATTCCCCTGCAGGTGTACTGTATGGTACTAACGTTCAGTGAGCATATTTTGCACTCGATTCTGAACCCTAGCGAAATGTTATATCATCCGTTCGCAAAACATGACGCCTTGAAATCAGGTAGCAACGTCCTTTTACCATGTAACTATATTAATGTGTCGTACCTCGTGACGAGGTGTAACGAAGGGGGCGAATCAATGCATGAAAGTAGGCAACAGTGCAGTAGTGAATGTCTTAAATACCGAATCGGATGGCGTATGTACTCTGCTCTCGTCGTACTACCAGCATATAACCAGCAGTGTAGCGTGGCGGATGTGGTTAGGCGTTCGCCTAGCAATCGACGGAATTGACCAGCGGCGATTCGAATACTGCATGGTGGAAATATTTTTGCATCTGAATGATGTTTGAATACCTAAACACAGGTCCATTCAAACAGTAGAATGACGCAGTTATTCATCTTGTTCTATGCACATACTCCGCTGGTTTTTTCCTGAATGTGCTGTAATCTCTGCTGTGATTCGGCATGTTTTCCACAGAGGAATACATTGACTTCTTCTTCTGCTTTATCTGTTTACCCTCCAGGGTCGGTTTTTCCCTTGGACTCAGCGAGGGATCCCACCTCTACCGCCCCAAGGGCAGTGTCCTGGAGCTTCAGACTCTGGGTCGGGGATACAACTGGGGAGGACGACCAGTACCTCGCCCAGGCGGCCTCACCTGCTATGCTGAACAGAAGTCTTGCGGGGGGATGGGAAGATTGGAAGGGATAGACAAGGAAGAGGGAAAGAAGTGGCCGTGGCCTTAAGTTAGGTACCATCCCGGCATTTGCCTGGAGGAGAAGTGGGAAACCACGGAAAACCACTTCGAGGATGGCTGAGGTGGGAATCGAACCCACCTCTACTCAGTTGACCTCCCGGGGTTGAGTGGACTCCGTTCCAGCCCTCGCACCACTTTTAAAATTTCGTGGCAGAGCCGGGAATCGAACCCGAGCTTCCGTGGGTGGCAGCTAATCACACTAACCACTACACCACAGAGGCGGACAGAGTAGTTATCACGAATTATTATCTTTTTAAATGACCTAAGTTATAAGCGTTATAAGTGATTAGATCAGCAGAAGATAAAGAACTGTAAATAGCTAGAGTAGATAAATAAATTTGTATAGCAACTACTGAATTATCGCTAGGGTCCGGACGTTGATGGCATTTATCTTTTTCTAGTCTGGTTCAATGCTATAATATACAGGGTTGCATCTAAACATTTGTAAGAAACGCTGGCTGTATATTCCTGGGATCAAATAAAGAATTTCCCTATGAACGTAAGACCTACAATGCGTTGTTAATGGGTTTCATGTGAGTTGATAGATCTGCAATGCTACACAAGCACATATTTCTGCAATCCTGAAATGTGTTCATAAAATACTACCTCAACATCAATATCGTTGACTGCACAGGTGAGGTACTGAAGTTTTTTCAATGTTTGATTTTTCCCTTTTGTTATGAAACTTATCAAGTAACTGCAAAGTGCGAGTTTAAGGGACTTCAATTTGCTCAACTTCCTTCGGGTCACTGTGTTCTTTGTCTCGCTGAAAATAGTGAACAAACTTGTATGCAGCTATTATAAAACAATATTATTCTTGTCATCCTGTTATGTCTGATAACGCAGGTTACGGGAATTATGGTTCATCAGTCTGATTCCACCACCAACACTATTGTGCCAATTTGGAAACTGAAGTAAGATATCACAGTACGTATCAATTAGCAGACAATACTCTGAAGGCAATTGAAAGAGTACTGATTAATCGACTCAAAATTCTGTTGCCCTGACTCCAAATCTGAATTCGTTGGAGGGTGCAGTACCGAAGATGCGGGAGAGGTATAGAGAACAGAAGATGACGGCGCAATTAGCATTGCGATGGACTCCCATACAATTTCAACTTGGCAAACACAGACTTTTGGAGGTATATGTAGGATGGATCCAACGTCTGTAGCATAACATCAAAAGTGTGATTCGATGTCCGGTTGGGCTCTCACCAACTTTTAACATTACGGTCAGTGCTCTTTAAGGTTCATCCCTTTCGCCCCTACTCTTCAACTTTTCTGTGGATACGGCAACAACTGACATTCGTTCTCCCCCTCTCTTGACACTCATACTGTATATGAGGATGATGGGCACTTTCACAAGAATTCAGCCCTGCACTTCAGCACCAGGTGGAAAAATGAAAAAAAAAATAGCTGGATGAGAATGGGCTATCCTATAGATAGAATAGCTAGAAATTGGTCCTTAACCAATGTCACCATTACCATAGATGGTCAGACCTTTCAAAAAGTTGCCCATTTGAAATATCTTGAATCTCTTATCACATCAGATCATGTTCCAGCAGCGCAGCATGTTCCAAGACGAGACAGGTAACAGATGATCGTATACCTGGAGGCTAAAATTTACAGGATAGTGATATGACGAGTTGTTTTCTGTGTAGTAGAAAGTCGCCATTTTATGAGGAAATGTGGACAGATGCTGCATGCTGTGGATGTGAGAATGTTGCGATGGTCACTGGGACTGACTCTCTTGGACCATGTAAGAAATGAAGATGTGCGACACAGACTTACTGAAGCTCCAAACGTATAGAAGGAGAGGGGGGCTCCACTCCGTTTGTATGGCCATGTTATGCGAAGCAACAACAATTTCATCTTCAAAATCCCCCTCCCCAGCTTGACCTACTGTACATGGGCGCCGAAGCGGTGGATGGACAACAATTTGGAAGACATGTGGACCTCATGCCTCAAGACGTCCTAGAAAGGACCAAGTGAGGAAAATGTAGCCGAGCAGCGGGAAAAACGTTAGAAACTCTGGAAAATAGGAAGGGGAAAAGAGATAGAGATAGATAGATAGAGAGAGAGAGAGAGAGAGAAGGAGAGATTTTCATATTGCCACAAACTCACTTTCCGCATACCCCTACAAGCTGCGACTGGTAGCATACATCCATCTCTCTCCCACACATTTCCACTGAATCTCGCAGTGATGGAGGATAGCAGGGTGCAAATACCGGCCACCACTAATTTTAGTTCTGTTACTTCTTTCTAGTTTTCATTAAATCTTAGTCCGCATTTCTATTATTTTATTCCGCTAGGTGAAGGAAGGATATATCATTATTCAGCACCACCCAAACCTCGCAGGCAACCACTGTGTCGCACTTACAAATCATACTCAGACTTCACAGGAAGCTAGATTTTTCTTTAACCTGTGTCAATACATACAGCAGATGCAGACAACAAAATTTAACTTTCAATACCAAAAAGCAAATGCACTTCTTCTTGCAACTAACCCTACCAAAGGGTAGCCTTCTATTCAAAATTAATTTTCAACTCTCACATAAAAGATTTCGTTACTGTTGTACAGGGGACAAGTAGAACCCTTATACCAACCACAAGTTCATATTGTAAAAAGAATATACCGTTTTACATATCAGTATTAATAAACAGTTGAACCAAATCCATCACGTTCTCCAAATTGGAAGATCAAAATAGGTAGGTAAGGGTTATTCTGCCCGAAGGCAGGTCCGAACCTCCGCAGAAGTGTTCCTGAGCCGGAGTTTACGTGCGGTAGGGTGGCCAGTTCCTTTCCGCTCCTCCATTCCCTTACCCCCCACGAACAGCGCGTGGCAACCCATCCACCTCCTGACCACGCCCAATGTTGCTGAACTTCGGAGATCTCACGGGATCCGGTGTTTCAACACGGCTACGGCCGTTGGCTGATAAAAATACATTCGATATTTATTGTAGGTAAATGGTTTCTCATTATTGTGTTTAACATAATAATGCATATACACTACACTCTTGGGAACAGCCTAAACATTTTCCCTGGGTGAAAAAGTGCATGCGCTTTCCCCTGATTCCTATTTTGAACTCCACTGCTCGGCTTTCTCAGATAATTTTGGAAATTTCTCATTGGAGCCTTACAGAAATCCGGTTCTTATGTATCAGAATGCCTGGATGCCTTGCTGGCGAGACCTAGTGTTTCCAGTGCACTATGTCTACTGATATCGGCCAGAAAAAATTGTTACGTTCATTGACCTATCTCAGCCTCATCCCTTACTTTGGCAATATGAAAGTGACTGAGGTATTAGCTATGTTAGTAACGCCACACCTAATGCAGGCAGTACCTGTGATTAATGGTGTGAAAATGTCACTCATGGGGTTTGTAGCTGAATGTGGTTCAGTGGGACTGGCAGAGTGATTTGTAATAGCAACTTCTGGCTCGGTGAGGAGAGCAACAGGAAACTAGCTCAGTCCTCATTTCCTTAGTAAACCTCTTCAATGACTCTTCAGCCATTTCTCACAGCTGATTGTGGAGGTGTTGAGAATACAATCAGCCTTCGGACTGAATACTCAACATGCAGAATACCTAAAATGTTTAATAATAATAATAATAATAATGTTATTTGCTTTACGTCCCACTAACTACTTTTACGGTCTTCGGAGACGCCGAGGTGCCGGAATTTAGTCCCGCAGGAGTTCTTTTACGTGCCAGTAAATCTACAGACACGAGGCTGTCGTATTTGAGCACCTTTAAATACCACCGGACTGAGCCAGGATCGAACCTGACAAGTTGGGATTAGAAGGCTAGCGCCTTAACCGTCTGAGCCACTCAGCCGGGCTGAAATGTTTCATTAAGTCCAAGTTTTTCCTCAATTCTGTGTCTACCTTTGTACATCATTGCCCTTCAACTTCCATTATTTATGAATATACATGAAGATTCCTCACCTCTGAACTCACGAGCGTCAGTGAAATGGATGCATACTTGATGCCAACTGAGAGGGTGCTTGCTGTGAAAGCGTTGGGAATGATTTTAAACCAGGTGGAGCAAATTATTCACAAAAGCTATATATTAGATTATTCGACTTGGATATTGTACACTTTCCTTGCTACATTTCTAAGAATGAGGCTAAATGTGGAAGAACTAACCTTATCTTTCACAAATTTTACTTGCCTTTAGTTGCTGCCGATGAACTTACTCACCTCGAAGTCAAATTTAATGTGTTCAACGCCACCATGGGGCACAAAGGCGCACCCTCTGCTGATCACTTTGGCTGGTAGTATCTCTCCTTGGTGATCCGCGCGTCCTACAAACAGCTTCTGACCGTCTTTCGTGTTGCCTGCTATCACGGCCCCCCGAGGAATGGGACCTTCCGTGTACTTGACCCAGTCTGAAATGCAGAATAGCCCAAACTGTAAATCATTGCTGATGGGGAGATTTATGTAACGGTTCTTGGAATTCAAGATGTTCATCTTTGGCACACAAGTCCGTGGTACATTATATGAAATATTTTGATTCATGTGGGGGAAATTTTTCACAATTTATATATCATCATCATCATCATCTGTTTACCCTCCAGGTTCGGTTTTTCCCTCGGACTCAGCGAGGGATCCCACCTCTACCGCCTCAAGGGCAGTGTCCTGGAGCTTCAGACTCTTGGTCGGGGGATACAACTGGGGAGAATGACCAGTACCTCGCCCAGGCGGCCTCACCTGCTATGCTGAACAGGGGCCTTGTGGAGGGATGGGAAGATTGGAAGGGATAGGCAAGGAAGAGGGAAGAAAGCGGCCGTGGCCTTAAGTTAGGTACCATCCCGGCATTCGCCTGGAGGAGAAGTGGGAAACCACGGAAAACCACTTCCAGGATGGCTGAAGTGGGAATCGAACCCACCTCTACTCAGATGACCTCCCGAGGCTGAGTGGACCCCGTTCCAGCCCTCGTACCACTTTTCAAATTTCGTGGCAGAGCCGGGAATCGAACCCGGGCCGCCGGGGGTGGCAGCTAATCACGCTAACCACTACACCACAGAGGCAGACACAATTTATATATAATATGATATACTGAACGTGTAACATGTATTGACAAATTATAAAACGATAACATCTATTTCCAAGCTGATATAATACAAAACTTTCTCAAGTCTAGAATGAAGGAGGTCGTCGCCGTAAGACCTATCTGTGTCGGTGCGACGTAAAGCCCATAGCAAAAAAAAAAGAATGAAGGAGGTTTTGAATAATCTCTGATCAACTTGGTTGGAATTATTAAGTCCTTTTTCATTATTATCGTAGGCTTACTTGATTTTACTCTTGAACATAAGGGTGTCTCCATACAGGATAGATCATGAAGGTCATTGGAGAAAAGGAAGATAACATCTTCAATTATCTGTAACATCGGTATTGATGGTAAGTGAGATAGATTGGTTGTCCCTATGCCCGGCTCCTGGAATTCAGGAAGGCGTACTCCTTTATGCTGCAGGATGAGTGAAACCTGCGGCCACATGCCGTTCCAGAAGTGGAAGATTATTCTCTAAATATTTCCTAAAGGAGAATCGAGCCCATGTCCTTCTAGGAGAAATGAACACGCATTTACCACATTGGCTAAGCAGACTATTTCATCTCCCCTCCACAGCGGTTACAAAACTGTAATAGGCTAAAAACTTTATTTACTGAATTTACACATTTTCTGCTTATGTATATTTCAAATTTTGTTAGTTTTATTTCAATACAGTTCCACAGGGAGACGACAATTGTTTGTAATGTAACAGCTTCATACGCGATTTCTCTATTTCCTTCTGTCATTGATGTAATCGTCCTTATTCCTTATTTATCGGTATTCAAGTACTAAAATATATTTACTTTTCTATTTCTAACCTAAGGAATCATCAGTCTCGAAATTTATTTCATGTTATAATAATGATTTTAATAACTTCCACATAATAACTTTTAAATCTACCCAGCAATGAATCTCTAACTTCATGTTAGCTATGCCTTAATTCTGACTTCATATTTAAGGGTACAACGCTTTATATTAATAAAAAATAAAAGTAATTGAATATATTTCTTACAGTTGCCCTTAATTTTGTATAAATAAAACAAATACAAAATTTTTTACTGTTAGTATTGTCAGAGTCCACCTCTGTGGTGTAGTGGTTAGTGTGATTAGCTGCCACCTCCAGAGGTCCGGGTTCGATTCCCGGCTCTGCCATGAAATTTGAAAAGTGGTACGGGGGCTGGAACGGGGTCCACTCAGCCTCGGGAAGTCAACTGAGTAGAGGTGGGTTCGATTCCCACCTCAGCCATTCTAGAAGTGCTTTTCCGTGGTTTCCCACTTCTCCTCCAGGCTAATACCGTGATGGTACCTAACTTAAGGCCACAGCCGCTTCCATCCCTCTTCCTTGCCTGTCCCATCCAATCTTCCCATCCCTCCACAAGGTCCCTGTTCAGCATAGCAGGTGAGGCCGCCTGGGTGAGGTACTGGTCATTCTCCCAGTTGTATCCCCGACCCAAATTCTGAAGCACCAGGACACTGCCATTGAGGCGGTAGAGGTGGGATCCCTCGCTGAGTCCGAGGGAAAAACCGACCCTGGAGTGTAAACAGATTAAGAAGAAGAAGAAGAAGTATTGTCAGATCTGTTAACGATTAGTGTAATGGAATCGAAGTATATTCCTTTAACTTTTGAAATGTCGATAGCATTCTGAGAAAACCGAGCTCGATAGTTGCAGTCGCTTAAGCGCGGCCAGTATCCAGTAATCGGGAGATAGTTGGTTCGAATCCCACTGTCGGCAGCCCTGAAGATGGTTTTCTGTGGTATCCCATTTTCACACCAGGCAAATGCTGGGCCTGTACCTTAATTAAGGCCATGGCCGCTTCCTTTCCATTCCTAGGTCCTTCCTATTGCATCGTTGCCATCAGGCATATCTGTGTCGGTGCGATATAAAGCAAATACAAAAAAAAAAAAAAAAAAAAAAAAAAACGTAGCTTTCTGAGAAATGGTTGCGTGTTGAAATCTGCTTCCGTGTATCCCTCACATAGAATGTTCAGTGTTAGAAAACTGAGCACTAATGAATTGTTTCTACTGAGTATGATATACAGTAGAGATAAATTACGTTCTTTCGTAATCGGTTTACCATCCAGGGTCGGTTTTTCCCTCGGACTCAGCGAGGTATCTCACCTCTACCGCCTCAAGGGCAGTGTCCTGGAGCTTCAGAATCTGTGTCTGGGGATACAACTGGGGAGGATGACCAGTACCTCGCCCAGGCGGCCTCACCTGCTATGATGAACAGGGACCTTGCGGGGGGGGGATGGGATGTTTGGAAGGGATGGACAAGGGAGAGGGAAGGAAGCGGCCGTGGCCTTAAGTTAGGTACCATCCCGGCATTTGCCTGGAGGAGAAGTGGGAAAGCACAGAAAACCACTTCCAGGATGGCTGAGGAGATAATTGAACCCCCCTCTACTCAGTTGACCTCCCGAGCCTGAGTGGACCCTGTTCCAGCCGTCGTACCACTTTTCAAATTTCGTGGCAGAGCCGGGAATCGAACCCGAGCCTCTGGGGGTGGCAGCTAATCACACTAACCACTACACCACAGAGATGAATTACGAACATGCATTACATAATCTAAATAATTAAATTAAATCATTTAATTGATGAACGAACCATAGACTTGAAATATTGCTCCTCTGTGCTTTATTAATAGATTTTGAAGTGAGTTATTATTTTTTTAAGAAGAAATCAACCAGCCAACCAGCTCCAGATAATGAATTATGAATTGTTAAGTCGATTCCTATCAATTGAAATGGGTCAATAGCTGCATGAGAGCATATGGTACGCGTGCTTTAAATTCTCATATTGCGAACCATTTCGTGTATAACGAACAATGTTACGAACTGCTGTCCCAAACTGAAGCGAAGTTTGTGAGATGAAAGCACCGTATTAGTAATTAATATTGCATCATTTGTCACTTACTTGTAATTTTAGTGATGTCAGCTGTGAGAAATACGTGAGTGAACATTGAGTATCCTCTCAACAGCTGCAAAAGACTTTTATATATCACTATGTCAAAATTCACATGATGACATTTTAAACAATAATGTGGAAAGTGGAACTTCACGGTTCTGCAGTTACTTACTGCACCCAGCTGCTAATACTAAGTTGTTTTAATTCCTCCCCTGAAGGGGGAGGCGGGCCACTTAGACGATGACAGCGTCTCTCGGGCCAGGAGATTTGTGGTGATGTGTGGAGAAGGTGAGGGAGATGGCAGCCGTGGTCTATACTAGGAAATGTCCTGGCATTCGCCTTTGTGCAGGAGAAAACAAAATCATTCACAGGACAGTCGATAGTGGAGATTAGTCAGCCCCTTTCCGTCTCCCGAATGCGGAAGTATAGAGCCACGGAACAGGCGTGGTTACCCGTCCTCTGCTCGGTAGATCGGACCATGGACCAGCTGTGGCCATTGATAGGTCGAAGCCTACTCTGCAACCGCCAACCACCTTCTAGCATCATAGAAACATACCATCAGAGACCGTATTCAATCCATGTAAAACAGAAAGTTACTTAGATGCGTACTAGACGGCTACACTGCGTCATGTTGATGAGATGACCCTGTTTGAATGGTGGGTCCTGAATAAACTGAGCTTAATGTGTTCACCATAAATTTATCTATATACTAGCAAATGTACCAGTACTTCGATACGGTAGTTTACGTTGTATAAGGATGAGAAATTAAATTACTCTACATGCAGTGAATAAGATTTTTTTAAATTCCATGTCTCTTAGCGTCATCCAGAAAAATAGCACAGGGAGATCCACATACGTTGTTTCCAATGTAAAGTGCGGGTTGTGGAGTTGTGATGACATCGGCAGGTCAACTTGCCTACTGCCATTCACAATTGAACTGGGAAATTTCATTATAATGGCAGCCCCCATTGCCTACTGTGCCATCACAATCGATCTGGGAAGTTTCTGTTGCAATGACCGGCCCCATTTCCTACTTCCAGACAGATAACAGTTGAGGAATTTTTATTATAATGGCAGGCACCTTCCCTACTGCCAGTCAAAATTGAGTTGTGCTGTTAATATAATCACAGGCTCCTTTTCCTAATGCCAGTCAGCTTACTGCCAGTCACACCAAGATGGTGATATGCATGTTTACCTCCATTTAAAATGTAACTGCTGCTAACCGGTACATATATTGACATAC
The DNA here is from genome assembly GCF_040414725.1 of Anabrus simplex. Classification (NCBI taxonomy): domain Eukaryota; kingdom Metazoa; phylum Arthropoda; class Insecta; order Orthoptera; family Tettigoniidae; genus Anabrus; species Anabrus simplex. The sequence continues at coordinate 1,090,217,242 of NC_090265.1, read as the reverse complement.
GGATTGTACGATAAGACACCACATTTAGCGGCCTAATGGCTGGTCCTATGATATTTTCTCGTATCTCGTCTATTTACGGGTAAGATTGAGTTAGAAAAGTTGAATAGGGTGAAATATGGGTAAGGCTTTTTCACAGTGCTTTACTTTTCGGATACTTATGTGACAGCTACAAATATAGAATTTGGCTCACATATATGTCTACTGGATGGGCCAATGCTCGTGTAGAATTTGATGATCCCATCTTTCCTATAAGTGATTTAAACCATTATACGTGTAACAAAATGCAAAATGTACGTACAAACCAGAAATAGAGCCGCATTGAACGGATAAGGGATAGAGGTACAACAAGAAGCCATAGGATCAAACTTGTAGATCACTCCAAATTGAACGGAGATTGTGCCATCCGTTTTGTGATGCGACTTACCGTTTAGCCACCAAATACCTCGAAAGGAAAGTCTGAACCGTCGTTAAAATTGCCTCCATTATTTCGTAATTTTTCCTTCAGTTACAGGCTAAAATCTATAATTTTGCCAAATTTCAATTTTCTAGCTCGTCTGGCAGATTGTGCAGATATGTTGATTTGAGGAAGGGGGTTAAAAATTAGGACTTTTAGGAAACCTTTAAACCCGCGAAACCTATAGGTTACCGTACTGAATAAATATATCCGACTGCTATCTTATGCTGAGTCGCAAATTTGAGATAATGCAGAAGATGAAGTAATAAAACTAAGTCTTCACTACAGCCAAGGTACTTGACCAAATTTCCGATTTCTCTTCATTATTCCCAAAAATATTTATTTGTAAAAAATTAGGAGTTTAACTGAAAAATTCTTAAAATTATTATACGACTGGAGGAACATGTTTCAAGACTGTATACCATTAATTGTACCTACGTTTTCGTGTGCACGTTGAATGTGTATTTTTTTAAAGTGTAAACGTCTCAAATTACTAATCAAATTCCGCAAATTTAATACATATACTAGACCTAAGTAATAATGAAGGAAATGGAGGTTTCATCTCGATTTTTATGAGAGATAGATGCTGCCCTCTAAAAACATAAAATTCTGTATTGGATTTTAAACAATAACTCATAAATATTAATCAATCAATCAATCAATCAATCAATCAATCAATCAATCAATCAATCAATCAATCAATCAATCAATCAATCAATCAATCAATCAATCAATCACTACATTGCAGATTCAGGGCAGTCGCCCAGGTGGCAGTTACCCTATCTCATGATTTCCTAGCCTTTTCTTAAATGATTGCAAAGAAATTGGAAATTTATTGAACATCTCCCTTGGTAAGTTAATTCAATCCCTAACTTCCCTCCCTATAAACGAATATTTGCCCCAATTTGTCTTCTTGAATTCCACCTTTATCTTCATATTGTGATCTTTCCTACTTTAAAGACACCACTCAAACTTATTCGTCTACTGATCTCATTCCCTGCCACCTCTCCACTAATAGCTCGGAACATACCACTTAGTCGAGCAGCTCGTTTCCTTTATCCCAAGTCTTGCCAGCCCAAACTTTGCAACATTTTCCTAATGCTACCATTTTGTCGGAAATCGCCCAGAACAATTCGAGCTGCTTTGCTTTGGATTTTTCCCAGTTCTTGAATCAAGTAATCTTAGTGAGGGTCCTATACAGTGGACCATACTCTAGTTCGGTTTTTACCAGAGACTTATATGCCCTCTCCTTTACATAATTACTACAACCCCTAAATACCGTCATAACCATGTGCAGAGATCTGTACCCTTTATTTACAATCATATTTATGTGATTACCCCAATGAAGGTCTTTCCTTATATTAACACCTAGGTACTTACAATGATACCCAAAAGGAACTTTCACCCCATCAACGCAGTAAGTAAAACTGAGAGGACATTTCCTATTTGTGAAACTCACAATCTGACTTTTAACCCCGTTTATCATCATACCATTGCCTACTGTCCATCTCACAACATTATTGAGGTCATTTTGTAGTTGCTATTGTAGTGGCTATTTCTAGCCGGATGCAGCCCTTGTAAGGCAGACTCTCTGATAAGGATGGGCGGCATCTGCCATGTATAGGTAACTGCATGTTATTGTGCGGAGGGGAGTGTTATGTATGTGTGGTGTGTGAGTTGCAGAGATGTTGGGGACAGCGCAAACACCCGGTCCCCAACCCAAGGGATTTAACCATTTAAGGTTTAAATCTCCGACTCTGCCTGGAATCGAACCCGGGACCCTTTGGATTAAAGTCCAGTACGCTAACCATTTAGCCATGGAGCCGGTACTCGGAATAGATGTACATGAATTTTTTCAGTAGTCTCCCATGATCCACCCTTCCAAATGCCTTAGACAGATCAATAGCAATACAGTCCATTTGACCTCCTGATTCCAAGATATCTGCCATAACATTGCTGGAATATTACAAGCTGAGCTTCAGTGAAAAAACCTTGCTGAAACTCGAACTGCCTTCTACCGAAACAGTTATTAATTTCTCAAACATGGCTAATATAATCAGAAAGAATGCTTTCCCAAAGCTTACATGCAATACATGTCAAACTGACTGGTCTGTAATTTTCAGTTTTATGTTTATCACCCTTTCCTTTATACACAGGGGTTACTATAGCAACTCTCCATTCATCTGGTGTAGTTCTTTCATGCAAATAATAATCAGATAAATACAACAGATATGGTACTATATCACAACCCAATTTCTTTAGTATATCTCCCGAAACCTTATTAATTCCAGCTGCTAGTTTTCAACTTTAGTATCTTACTTTAGATGTCATTGTTATCATTTGTAAGTTTTAATACTTCTTCAGTGTTAGTCACCTCCTCTATCTCGACATTATCCTTGTAACCAACAATCTTTACATGCTGCTGACTAAATACTTCTGCCTTTTGAAGATCCTCGCTACCGAGCTCTATAGCTGCAGTGGCTTATGTTCGGCCAGTATCCAATATTCGGAGATAGTGGGTTCGAACCCCTCTGTCAGCAGCCCTGAAAATGGTTCTCCGTGGTTTCCCATTTTCACACCAAGCAAATGTACCTTAATAAAGGCCACGGACGCTTCCATTCCACTCCTAGCCCTTTCCTATCCCATCTTCGTCATAAGACTTATCTGAGTCGGTGCGACGTAAAACAGCTTGCAAACAAAAAAAAACAACCTCGTATGCACGCCCCCTTGTTCATTAATGATTCCTGGAATGCCCTTCTTGGGATCGGTTTCTGCCTTAAACACCTATACATACCCTTCCATGCCAATTACGCTTGTCATAACAGCTTTGTAATATATTATTAGTACATGCCTGAATACTGTTTTGTAGTAGATTAGTGTTTGAAACATTCCAATTCTTCTCTGCGTGTTTCAAAATGAGTGTTAGATCAGAAAATAAGTAATAATTCCCACTGTTACGGAGCTTTCCGTGGTAGGTAGAGGTGAAAGAAGGTGCGGGTGTGAACGGGTCTCAAGCTACGAAAGTAAAATTAATTTAAAATTTAACAAGGTTATATTTTCTTTTCAAAATAAGGAAATAACAAGCATGGCAGGTACAAAGTAGCAAGTCAAAAGGGTAGTTACAATATTTACAGGATTTGGGCTTCGCGCCCTGACTTCACAATGCTTGGGCAATCAGCTCAGTTTTAACCCAAACACAAATTTCAACAGAGGGGCAGAAAACCCCATTCATGCCTAGGAGCCCTTGCTCCAAATTACACTGAAAAGCCTCCACGAGGCATACAACACTCAATTTTCAAAAAGAGCCACTCGCTCTCAACTTTAAGCCTCTCAAAGGCCACACCAAACTCCACCTTCGAGTTGTCCTCACTGGACATAGACACAGGGGTAAAATACCCAACCTACTGAGGTCTATTAAAACGAAAAGAAGGTTGATTACATGACCTCCAAAATAACAATTTGAGAGGAGGCGATCGGCACTCCTAATACACTTTGTTTTTAAAACCTAATTTGGCTCTTAGGCCACTGATGCAAGGGCTAATCCCATACTACGGAGGTGACTTTAGAAAAGAAACAAATTTACATAATGTTAAGGAAGAATAGGTTGAGAAAAAAGTTCACCTCAAAACAATATGAGTGGGAGATCGAGAGGGTTAAGCACTCTCTATCCCAATACGTAGTTTAAAAGGTAAAATAGATACCAGATTCTTTACATTTTTAAGGAAGGTTACATAACGGAAAAACTTCGGACCCGCCCCGAGAGTTAAACTGCTGAGCTAGCAAAGAAAGAAGTTATTAATTGGCCATTACCTTGTTGTTGACCGCTGCCGAAGAAAGAGGCGCTTCCCGCCCCCTGCTATGTACTTTACACACTGAAAGATGGAACAGAAGTGGCGCAGAGACCCTAAAATCAGCAGTTTATATACTCTCGCGGAAGGTTCTAGGCGTTAGGGGAATGAGAACACCCGCCCACAATCACTTTATTGGAGAATAAAGAGAAACCCCTACACAAGATGAAGAAGAAACACATTATTGGTGGAAAATTAAGTTAAGAAATTCGGGATTGGTTGAATACAAAACAAGGAGAAAGAGAGGGGTATACAGCCAACTTAAACCATAACAGAAGGAAATTTAACAAGAAACAAACTTTTGAAATAAAAATTTCTCCAAAGAACAGTTCTTTTTCTTCGCACTAGGGTGCACTATTGTAGTTCTTCAGTAGTGTCCTCTAGAAGAGAAAGTTCACACTTCTTACTTCAAGCAAAACAAAACACATCAAAAATGACACAGTTCTAAAACTCCGAAATTTACAGGTAGTGACATCTTCTGAGAAAGTAGAAAATTAATACCGTCAATAAAGTTCAGGTTTCCTCCAGCAGAGGAGTTTCAACTGGCGCACCTTTTGAATTATCGGCGTGGAGGTGTACCGCCCGGTACAGACCTCCCCCCCCCCCCCAAATGTTCCTCCAGGGGTGACACATGAAATTTGTTTGAAAACTAGGTCCAAGTTTTGATGTAGATGTGGAGATTAATTGCCGAAAAATTTATAAGATTTTCTTAATGTGGTTTGATTCAGTTTCAAAATTTTTGTTGTAACTGGAGAAGTAAAGTTTTTATGTTTGTAGAAGTTGAATTGAGAAGGAAAACTTTAGTTTTAAAATCGAGGAAAAAATTTTCTAAGTCCACCAGATTTTGTTGTTGAATTCCCAAGTGTAGTCATCTCTTATAGTAACTGTCCATGTAGTTGATGTTGATTAAGTTGGATGGCCAGACCGGCCGTTGCAGCTTGCGTCCAGAGGAGGCCGCTCGGACCCCTCAAGTACCCTGAGATACCGCTCGCCCGCACTATGAGGGGAGCAGTGGTGTTGAAGCACGCCGCGCCCGCGGTGAACATATACAGGCTGCGGGCAAGTAGCAGGTCGTGCGCCGCACATCAGCCTTGGCCGGGAGGAGAGCTCCGGCTCGCCGTGCACATGTCGTCCTCGCTGGGGTCGAGGGGGCCCTTCCTCAAGCCCAGTCGCGGCACAGCGCCGCGCGGCTGCGGGGGCACTGAAACATTAAAGCTAGGCGGCCGAATATTGTTGGACCATCATCATTTTTTGAGGGCACAGGCTTGGTGGAGAGGTTGAGGGGCCAGCCGCGTGCAGATATCCATGGCATTTAATATAATCAAGCCACAATGTGTATAGCAGGAGACGGGAGCGTGGTAATGGCCGTGGTAAGGACAGAATGGCAGTTTAACGGTGCGGGGAGTGTTTACAAAAATACTTACATATGAAACTAAATTTTATAGAAGGGGCAGAAAGCCTTAAAGGTGAAACTCAAAAAAAATATAACCTTCATATTCCTTTCACGATTATATGAAGCAAGTTGACACAAAATTTACACTGGTTTCACCTGTGACAGGTGAACCCTAAATATCCTCTCGGTGGCTGGATTACTTAATAACAACGTAACCGGCGTAAGAAAATCGAGAATGACACATGGCCCATGAAATCTGGGGGCAAGCTTGCCCGCGGGAACAAAATTCTTGACCATAACTTGGTCACCTACTTTCAAAGGGGTGGGTCTCCGTCCACGATCATACCTTTCCCTAACCTTTTCATGAGAGACTTTAAGATTGGCTTTAGCCTTCTTCCAAAGATCTTTAATGATGTCCGGATCTATTGTCTCGGGTAGAATGTCACTCAGAGACCAGAGGTTAGAGAGCGGCGTGTTGGGAACAAACTTGAACATCAAAGAGGCTGGAGTAAATTTATGTGATTCATGAACCGCCGAATTCAAAGCAAAAGCTAACCAATGCAGGGACGTATCCCACCTGGAATGATCTTCATGATGATAGGCAATAAGCGCGGACCTGAGATTACGGTTAACCCGTTCAGCCAGAGATGGTTGAGGGTAATAAGCAGAAGTAGTTACATGAGAGATGGACAAGTCGAAACAGAATTTACGAAAAAGATTAGATGTGAACGCCTTAGCATTATCAGACACAATATATTGGCACGGACCAAAAGAGGCAAAAATAGAATTTAAGCAAGTAATGGTAGACTGAGCGGTAGCCAGCTTAGTCGGAAATAATCAGGAAAATCTAGTAAAGCCGTCTACGCATACCAAGATAAACTTGTTAGCATTTCCCTTAGACTGGGGGAAGGGTCCTACATAATCAATATACAGGCGTTCCATGGGGCGCGACGCTTGATGAGAAGACAAAAGGCCTACCTTGGTGGACATGGTTGGTTTACTGAGCAAACAGGGTTTGCAAGCCTTCACTAGTTCACGGATTTCACCGTCCATACCTTTCCAGATGAACATTCCACGAATCTTCTCACGAGTTTTAAAGATTCCAAGATGCCCTCCTAATGGGGTCTCATGATAATACTTGAAGATCATAGGTACAAGAACAGCTGGAACGACAACTTTCATCATCTTATCATGCCTCGAGGGGCAACATAGAACACCATTCCTCAGAACATAAGGGACGACATGTTCCCCAGAAGAAAGGGTTTCCATTATCGGAGCCAGCGTCGGATCTTCACGTTGGTATTTCTCGATATCTCTAAAGAGCATGGGAACATCTGTTAAGATGGCATTAACATTAGATAGTATGGACTCGGAAGGTGATGAACTATCGACCGGTTCATGGGTCTCGACGTCGTTGGAAAACATACGGCTGAGTCCATCAGCAACAATATTTTCGGTACCTCTGATATGCCTGACATCGAATTGGAAGGCAGAAATACGGATGGCCCAACGGGCTATACGACCAGTACGACGCGGCCTACCTAAGACCCAGCTTAAGGCTTGATTATCTGTCTCCAGGTCAAATTTGACGTGTTCCAGATAGAGACGGAACTTCTCTAAGGCGAATAAGACTGCCAAACCTTCGAGCTCATAGATGGAATACTTGGCTTCTTGAGCCGATAGAGTCCTAGATGCATAGGCGATGGGTCGCCTCCCTAGTTCAGTCTCTTGAAGAAGGACTGCAGCTACTGCTGACGACGACGCGTCGGTTTGGACGATGAATTTCTTCGAGAAATCAGGCATAGCAAGTACAGGGGCATTACAGAGAGCTAATTTAAGATCTTCAAAAGCGGCTTGTTGAGAAGGTCCCCACTCGAATTTGATGCCTTTCCTACGAAGAAGGTTTAAGGGCGCCGCTCTATTAGCGAAGTTAGGAACAAACTTCCTGAAGAAATTCACCATACCAATGAACCTGGCGATACCTTTAATGTCCTTGGGAGGTTTAAAATCACGGATGGCCTGTGTTCTAGAATGATCGACTGCTACCCCCTCAGGTGATACAATATGCCCTAGGAATGACATAGAGGGCTTAGCAAAGGCAACCTTGGACAACTTAACAGTTAACCCAGCCTTACGAAGGCGATTGAGAACTTCTCGCATATGATCTAGATGTTCTTCAAAAGTCTCTGAAAATACGACGACATCATCCAAGTAGTGATATAAGTACTCAAATTTGATGTCGGAGAAGACCCTATCTAGTAGCCTAGTGAGTACAGCTGCTCCCGTGGGGAGCCCGAAAGGCACGCGGTTGTATTCGTATAAGTTCCAGTCCGTGGCAAACGCTGTGAGGTGTTTAGACTCTTCGGCAAGGGGAATTTGATTATAGGCCTGATTCAGGTCCAAGATAGTAAAGAACTTGGCCTTACGGAACCATGAAAAACAAAAATGAAGGTCGGGAAGGGGCACAGATTGTAACACCACCTTCCGATTGAGAACCCTATAATCAATGACAGGCCTGAAGCCTCCTTGGGGTTTCGGGACTAGAAAAATAGGCGAAGAATACGCCGACTTAGAGGGCCTAATAATACCATCCTTCAACATTTGATCGATGATTTCTTTCAATGCCTTCATTTTAGGTGGAGATAGCCTATATGGTGGAAAACGGACAGGAATCTAATCCGTGACCTCAATTTTGTATTCAATAAGGTCAGTAACACCAAGAGTATCAGAGAACACCTCTGGAAATGACTGACATAATTTACGAATACTATCAGCCTGCTCCTCAGGTAGATGTCTAAGGTCTAACAACATCTCATCCTGGGTAGGCGAAATAGATGAACATGACACAGAATTACACTTTAACAAGGGAATTTTACATTTGGACGCAAATTTGAATGTGCACGACTTACTCTGAAGATCGAGCACAAGACCAGTGTGAGAAATGAAGTCCGCTCCCAGTATGATGGGGCAAGACAAGTGCTTAGCCACAAACAGTTTGGTTTTCCATGTAAATTTAAAAATACGAATTTTGACCAGTAAGGAACCTCGAATTTCTAATGGGGATGAATTAGCCGAAACATATTGAACAGGAGAGGAGACATAGTCGGGTAGTTTACAAACAGGCTTAAATTTTGAATACCATTGGTCCGAAATAATTGAACAAACACTACCTGAATCTAATAGAGCGGTTATAGGCTCGTTATTTAACTCAATCTTAAGAAAAGGAATAGGTGCGGGGGTATCCGCCGCAATCCTAAGACATTCTTTAGGGCATTCAAAAGATGAATTTGAAGACTGCTCGTTCCCTGAATTTACAACCTGTTTACCAGGGGCTGAGTCCCGGGAAGATGGATTAGTCGACTCAGCCGAAGCCACTAGTCACTTTTTATTATTGGCATAGGTGGAATTTGCACCAGAAGTTGAGCAGGAGGGGGTGCTATTCGAATTTGGGCAATTCTTGGCGATATGTGAGAAAGCCCCACATTTAAAACAGCCTTGTGATGAACCAGCCCCATTCCTTGTCCCACTCGACTTGATCAGTGGACACTTATTGCGCAGGTGGTCAGGCGACCCACAAGCATAACATTTACGAGGGGTGACTGATCGGCGAGGTGGAGGCCGAGTATTACTAAAGGAAGGCGGGGGTTCTTTCGCTACACGCAAAGAATCGGCGTATCTAACTCCTTCTGCTGAGACGGCCAATGCTTCAAGTTCAGAGAAAGTTTGCGGGCACGCCGCGAAACACAAATATGACCTATAGGGAGGTGAAATTCCCTCTACAATAGCCTGTACAATCTGATCCTCCGGAAAGTGAAGAGCAAACACCCTAGTATAGAATTTAATATCTTGGATGAAGTCAGCCAGGTTTTCATCCAAACGCTGTACACGATAATAGTACTTCTGAATCAGAGAAGACCTCGCGCGGGCGGGAATAAAATTTGCAAGCAGATGTGCATGAAAATCTTCAATAGATGACTGTTCGGCTATGGCTCTTACTATTTTGTCAGAGAGAATACCAATTGCATAAGGATAGATAATTTGCAAAATTTGACATGGAGAAAGAGAAAACACAAGGGCATGATCCTGAAATTCAACTAGAAATCTTAACAATGAAATTACTTCACTGGTGGTATTAACGGAAAACTTAGAGATACCTCTGAGCAACATTGCCAATGGATGAGGCAAGCTGCTAAACCCGGGCGACATAGTCGGTAAAAGTTTAAGTGGCAAAGAAGTTAATTCAGAACGTACATTAGTCAATGAGTTACGACGTTCAGACTCGTTGTCTAATGGGGCAGAGATAGTTTGAGCAGCAACGGTTATCCTTTTGACTTCTCCCTTAGGGGGCTCTTCCTCGCTCCCAGCATTCATCGTGGCGGGTTGGTCAGTTTTGGGTGGAACTTCCCCAGTTAACAATTGAGTGACCTTGCTAGATAATTCAGACATATTTTCAAGCAGCGTACTAGCTTCCTTCTTCTGAACGTCATTCAACTTTAGAGACAACAGATCGTTAACTCTATTTGAAAAATGAAACAGCCTAGCTTGCACACGCTTAATTTGATTAGGAGAAGGATCATTTTCATCAAAAAAACTAACTACAGAAGCTAGCCCAGTAATATTCTCCGTGATCGTGGAAAGAGAGTCGTCAATTTCTTTCTCTCCCAAATTGGGGATGGAAATGGGCAAATCTAGGGACTCTCTAAGCTTGTTTGTGTCTACTGCAACCGTGCCTCCAGATTGTACATTTCTGATAGTTAACTCATAGATCAACTCCTCCTTGCGCAAATACTTAAGATGGAGAACATCGCGAGGGCCGGGCATGGTGACAGATCAATTTTGAAAATCTCAAAAAATTCCAGCAACTGAGAAAATGGTTAGAGTTCGGAACAGAACAATATTTAGCCGTCAAAAGGGGCTAAAATGAGACCCATTCAACCACGCTCTGCTACCACTTGTTACGGAGCTTTCCGTGGTAGGTAGAGGTGAAAGAAGGTGCGGGTGTGAACGGGTCTCAAGCTACGAAAGTAAAATTAATTTAAAAGTTAACAAGGTTATATTTTCTTTTCAAAATAAGGAAATAACAAGCATGGCAGGTACAAAGTAGCAAGTCAAAAGGGTAGTTACAATATTTACAGGATTTGGGCTTCGCGCCCTGACTTCACAATGCTTGGGCAATCAGCTCAGTTTTACCCCAAACACAAATTTCAACAGAGGGGCAGAAAACCCCATTCATGCCTAGGAGCCCTTGCTCCAAATTACACTGAAAAGCCTCCACGAGGCATACAACACTCAATTTTCAAAAAGAGCCACTCGCTCTCAACTTTAAGCCTCTCAAAGGCCACACCAAACTCCACCTTCGAGTTGTCCTCACTGGACATAGACACAGGGGTAAAATACCCAACCTACTGAGGTCTATTAAAACGAAAAGAAGGTTGATTACATGACCTCCAAAATAACAATTTGAGAGGAGGCGATCGGCACTCCTAATACACTTTGTTTTTAAAACCTAATTTGGCTCTTAGGCCACTGATGCAAGGGCTAATCCCATACTACGGAGGTGACTTTAGAAAAGAAACAAATTTACATAATGTTAAGGAAGAATAGGTTGAGAAAAAAGTTCACCTCAAAACAATATGAGTGGGAGATCGAGAGGGTTAAGCACTCTCTATCCCAATACGTAGTTTAAAAGGTAAAATAGATACCAGATTCTTTACATTTTTAAGGAAGGTTACATAACGGAAAAACTTCGGACCCGCCCCGAGAGTTAAACTGCTGAGCTAGCAAAGAAAGAAGTTATTAATTGGCCATTACCTTGTTGTTGACCGCTGCCGAAGAAAGAGGCGCTTCCCGCCCCCTGCTATGTACTTTACACACTGAAAGATGGAACAGAAGTGGCGCAGAGACCCTAAAATCAGCAGTTTATATACTCTCGCGGAAGGTTCTAGGCGTTAGGGGAATGAGAACACCCGCCCACAATCACTTTATTGGAGAATAAAGAGAAACCCCTACACAAGATGAAGAAGAAACACATTATTGGTGGAAAATTAAGTTAAGAAATTCGGGATTGGTTGAATACAAAACAAGGAGAAAGAGAGGGGTATACAGCCAACTTAAACCATAACAGAAGGAAATTTAACAAGAAACAAACTTTTGAAATAAAAATTTCTCCAAAGAACAGTTCTTTTTCTTCGCACTAGGGTGCACTATTGTAGTTCTTCAGTAGTGTCCTCTAGAAGAGAAAGTTCACACTTCTTACTTCAAGCAAAACAAAACACATCAAAAATGACACAGTTCTAAAACTCCGAAATTTACAGGTAGTGACATCTTCTGAGAAAGTAGAAAATTAATACCGTCAATAAAGTTCAGGTTTCCTCCAGCAGAGGAGTTTCAACTGGCGCACCTTTTGAATTATCGGCGTGGAGGTGTACCGCCCGGTACACCCACAAAACCGTTTGACGTACGAAATGAGGGAGTGTTTTATAGCCTCAGCCAACAGTGGACTCTCCAAAATGTGTAACTTCGACAAATAAATTTCAGTTCAAAACTGTAGCGAAACACGGGTATCTTGTTAGTTTAAAATAAAAGTGAAGAAATTCGCCATGTATGCTGTATGTTACAATGCGAAAAGTTTTCACGTGTTCTTTTCGACATTAATAAAAAGTCTCAACTCATACGTAAAGCTCTTGTAACATACTGTAAGTAACTAACTAGAGCAACATAGTACTACGGTTTGTAGACATTGACCCCCTGTGGGTTGGGGCGGTAAAACAACACCCACAGTATCTCCTGCCTGTCCTAAGAGGCGACTAAAAGTGGGCCCTGGGGATTTTAACTTGGGAGGGTTGGTTGATCAGCACGGGACCCTTAGCTGAGTCCTGGCATTGCTTCCACTTGTTTGTATCTGGCTCCTCACTTTCATTTCTCCTATCCGACCTACATTGGTCAACCTTTGTCCTTTTCCGACCTCCACGGTATAAGGTGTCGAAGCCTAGGGAGTCTTTCATTTGCATACCCTTCGTGGCCCTTGTCTTTTTCAGTCCGATACCTTCAATTTTTTATGTGTCGGATCCCTTCAATGTTTTTTCTTTGATTAGTGCCATATAGAGGATGCTTGCCTAGTTGTACTTCCTCTTAAAACAATAATCGTCACCATTACCCCTTTTTTATAGGCACCCATTCTTTTTACGTCAGTCATGTTTTGTGTTTGAATACCTTGAATTTAAAAACATGACATTTCATACCAGTAAGCAATACGTATAATATAACAGCTCAGGGCTTCATTGCCAACGTCACGAAGATAAAATAATAAAATACATTTTCATAACTTGTAGGTCGTGGTCTAAATTGTTTTATAAATCCCAAAGTTTCATAATACAGTATACTTCCCCCCAAGGCCAGTAGAAAACAAGTTGGCTCGTACCACGTGTAATACGTACTGTTCCTGCTTTTATGCCATTCGTAAGCCCTGCTGGCAGCCTGGAGTCCGGCGTTATTATGTGTTATACAATTATTATACAATAATATGACAGCCTTTGTTAACTCTTCTGCGGAGTACTCTCAGCGATGTGAAGTGTCAGACAAGGTCTTCTATTTATTAATTTATTTTGCTGTGATATGCAATGTCTGTAACGAGATGCACTCTGGCATTTTGCACGAACAGCTCCATAAACCGTAGGAGAAATCCCAAAACTACACTCATTAAGTAAGTTATAATTAGACAGAAATAGGTGTACTATACGAGAAGAGATGTGTATGGATCCTAGTACTTAACTCATATGCCCAGATTACTTTGCTGAGAAAAGTATGAGAGGGACCTAAAACTTGTATTGTTGAATTTCGTTGCTAAGAAGAAAACTGAAACAGATGCCATGTTGTCTGTTAAGTTAGGAAGAGAGATACCTGAAGAAACTGAAGAATCGTGCACGCAGTACACACAATGAAAATAAAAAAGAGGACTGTCTGTCACAATCTTTAGCAAACAAGTCCTTAATTCAAGGAGAGTGTGATTACAGACAGTTAGAAAGAAAATTGTAATCGATGCTCTCAGGAAGGAAAAAGAGAAGACAAAAAAAAATAGGCGCTGGGGATAAGAATCGACTATCCATAAGAGAGAAATCAATGTAATCAAGCCAATGAAAGGGAATGTCTTAAACTAAAACATAAAGGAACTTATGAAACTTTAGTGTGAAAAACAGTTAGAGAAACAGCCCATTTTCCATAGAAAATAAAATAAAAATATTACTCTGTGTGTGAATAAGAAAGTTAAATAAGTAGACGATGAAATATCTCTAGCATTTTCCCTATGATATTTCAATATAATTTCATTTTTATTTTAATTCCTTGCCAGGACCATGGAACTGCTAAAGTGGGCACCCTCAGTGGACACGAGCTATAGTATTTTTCAAGATGTTTGCAAACTTTTGAACCTCCATCTCAAAGCAGTAAAGAAATAAAAAAAAATATATTATTTTTAACGATGTGAAGGTAAGAAGTGCGGTGGGATATAGTTTTCAACGAGCACATCTGCGAATGAAGTAATGAATTATCAGCTATAACAAAATTGAAAAATCTCACGTTAAGTTCTAGGTTAGTTTGCAAAAACGTACGCACAAACAATTAACAATATTACACTAAAGAAAATGGAAATTGCAACACCCAGAAAGACTGGTGCTATATTGCTGCAATTGAACATGCAGGACGAGTGTTTGGTTGTGATTCGATGATTATACTTTCAGGCCCCTCTGACCGCAAGTTTGGACAACAATCAGTATAGGATGTGCCCACCACGAGCTGCAATACATTGATGAATTCGTCGAGGCATGGAGTCAATAAGGCCCTGGATCGCTTCCTAAGGAATTGTGGCCCATGCTTGCTGCACTGCACGGGTCAATTGTTCCAGAGTTGTGGGTGGCTGAGGACGGTTGGCCAGTTGTCGACCCATCATGTCCCACACATGCTCTATAGGACTGAGATTCGGGGATCTGGTGGGCCATTCTAAGGTTGTGATGTCGTGGAGAGCTTCTCTGGAGATGCGTGCAGTGTGAACCCGGGCATTGTCCTGCTGAAACATCCCATTAGCAATGTTCGCCATCATAGGGACAACCACTGGATTGAGTACCCTATCAACGTACTGTCGAGCAGTCATAGTGCCCTCAACAAGCACTAATTGTGATTTCAAATTAAAGCCAATAGCTCCCCATGCCATAATGCTTGGTGTTGGCCCTGTGTGCCTCTCGACAATAAGATCTGGGCGGCCCCTCTCCCCGGTACGTCGGCGCACACGATTCCGGCGATCACTGCGGGTAAGACAGAGCGCGATTCATAACTAAAGACGACCCTATGCCATTCGTCGACCCACGTCGATCTTTCTCGACACCACGTCGCTGTTGTGGGGTCAATGGAACACCTTCTGCAAGGACGCGGGCTCGTAAGCCAGCTGCACGCAGGCGATTACCAACTGTTTGTTGTGTAACGTGGGGTGCCACAGCTGCTCGAATTTACGCTGCTGTTGCATGGGGTTCCATCCGGGCCATCCGAATAATGTGGCGATCCTTTCTCACAGTTGTCTGTCGCGCTGGGCCTGTGCCAGGTCTACGACTGTGGGTACCTTCATTTGACCACTGCCGCCATACACGTTGTACCGTAGATACCTGTCGGCCAACACGTGCAGCGACAGTCCTTAACGATAATCCAACCTCACACAGCCCAATTATCCGAGCTCTCTCAAACGGTGACAGTTGTTGATAGCGTGCTCTTCTCTGTCGTCGAGGCATGTTTGACGGGGAACACTTCACTGCACAGACTGCAAGTCAACTACGCTACACCAGAGTCCGTACGTATACTGGAGTTGATTCCTCCGCGACCAATCACGTGGGTAGACCTGTAGCAACAATCCAATGGGTCTAAAACTTTGATCGTTTACATACCTGCATGGCATCGTTCCTTATCTTGAAAATCAACACAAACGAAAAGTGCCTTCGTGGTGTTGAAATTTCCCTTTTCTTAAGTGTAATTAGAGCACAAAAATTGCTCACTTTTTTACTGAACTAAGGAAGCATTTATCTAAGGAACACAAACTGTGCGTTTGTTCCTGAGATATATATCGTTTGTTACATTCGAATCCTTCTTCATCCTGCTTTATTATAAAATCCGTTTGGGCCACCTATAGACCCACATTTACCTGATGTTTTTCTGCTTCCCGTCTCTTTCGGTCGTAAGACGTCTTCATGTGTTGTTCTCCGGCCACCCTCTGTTGGTCTGACAGTTTCTGCTGCTGTCTCTTGGGTTTCCGGAACTCCTTGTGAGTGTTGACTATATTTCTGAATGTTTTTCTGTCCAGCATATACTCGTTGTTTAGTCCTCATTCAGATAGGAAATGTTACTTACTGCATCCATTTCTTCCTTTTCTTTCAGATGTCTCCTGTCTTCCTTTGAATTTTCACCTTCCTTATCTTCTCAGCTTCTGATTTCCTGGTATAGGTTAGGCACTCGGATGCGTATGTTGCTTCTGGCCTTATCAATGATTTCTTGTTGTTCATGTTCTGCGTTAGTTTATAGGCTAATTCCATGTTCCTAATCCTGTTTTTATCTGTCTCTTTGTCCTGGTCGTTGGGCTGTATCTCTTCAAAAAGAAATTTGAATTTGCCTATCTTCGTGACTATCCCGTGTTCCATTTTCCAATCTGACACAGCATTCATTACTTGAGTCTTTAAATATAATATTGTTACATGCTCATGTGACTGCCAGCACTCTGCAATCCCACTGGAAGGTACGAGTGAGTCAGGCCTGGGACTTCCCTGCCGGCCTATGGGCTTGTGATGGTCTCTCTCTGTATTGTGCCTTTCGTTTGGCGTCTTCATTGATAAAACTAGGGCGTTAAAGCACTCCGAAGTTACTAGAACCTCATGAGCAGGCACATAAAAGCAGGATCGCCGCGAACGAGAGAAGAGTGAGTGTTGAAAGAGCGTCGTCATGGTGAAGTATCAGGTGGTGGTGGTAGTGGTGGATCCAACATTTCGAGAAATGGAGGTTTCGGCCAAAGAAGGAAAAAGGCCATGAAAGGCGTGAAAATGAAAGACTCCGTAGGCCTCGTGACCTAATGTCGTCAGGGTCGGAAATGAACAAGTGTTGACCAAGGAAGGTCGGATAGTATAGACGAAAGTGAGGAGCCTGGCATAAGAAATTGGAGGCAATGCCAGGACTCATAGGATTCTGTGGTCGCTAATTCACGCTCCAAATGTAAGAGCCCCTGAGGCCCCTTTTAGTCGCTTCTTAAGACAGGCAGGGGATGTGGAGTATTAGAGTAGTGTTGGAGTTGCTGACGTTGTTTAGTGGTTAGTGTTAAGCTGTTTTGTGTAGTTGTCCTGCTGTGTGCTGTATGTCGAGTAGTTCAGTGTTTGGAACAGTCACGTGAGTCGATTGTGCAAGTTATCGGCTGTCTGGAGTCGAGCCAAGTGAAGAACAATCGTGTATTGTGATAGTCAGCAGACGTGTATTCGAACCCAGCTACGGGGAACTGCTGGGTGGAGTGACTGGGCGTGCGAAGAAGTGAATAATGAAACCTGTCAATCAACGGAGAAATCACCCGTTCCAGGTAAGTATCAGCGAGTGAAAAACTTGCTGTGAGGATAATCGACGTTTGTAAATAGTCACAAATTAACGAAATATTGTCATCCATTGTCAAATATAATTGTGTGTGTGTCTTCACCCTAGATTGAATTAGGTTAATAAAACTCTCAGAGTTTTATTCGTAACAATATCTCCAGACCTACTTTCGGTGCTCCTTCATCAAGCTAGGCGCAACATCACTTTGCCTCGCTTTTCCGTTTCACTTGGAATCACTATATCATCGGCGAAATTCAAGCAATCCATGTTTAGATTGTCCTTCCTGTAACCCAGTCTTATACCAGTAGTGCCCTGTTGTTGAAATTCTGTTCTCCACAATGAATGTTTCCAGAACTAAGTTAAATAATATCGGGAACAGGCTTTGTGTTATTGTTCTAAATAATTTTCTATTTTGTTTAGTGTTTCTCCTCCGGTCTAACAAGTGAATTATTTTAGTAATTCCGAACATGACCTCTGTTCACGGTTTTCATGTACTTGTCGGATATCTACTGCTACCATGGCACTTATTATTTAGGTATAATTCCGAGATCAATTATTGTAACCTTTAGAATATTATGATTTTATATTTGTTTGTGTAAGTCATGCCTTTGCTGGCGGGACCTAGAGTTTACAGTGCACTATGTCTTCTGGTATGGGCTAGAGCAATTTTGTTACTTTCGTTGATCTGTATCTGTCTTATCCTTGGCTTTGACAATATAAAAGTGACTGAGGTATGAGTGATGCTAGTAATGTCATTCCTTATGCATCCAGTCCCGGCTATGAATGGTCTGAAAATGTTGCTCATAGGGTCAGTTGATGCATGCATTTCAGTGGGCTTGGCAGACTGATATGTAATAGCAACTTCCGGCTCGGTGAGGAAACCAACGGGAAACTACCTCACTCCTCATATTCCTAGTACGCTGTTGAGGATGCAACCAGCCTTAGTGCTGTGGACTGAATATACATGCATACAGTTGTGTAAGTCTACCATTTTCAGTCCATGCATTCATAGCAATAATCATTACGATGACTTCACTGCATAATTATTGGCTGTTGTTACATCTTTCCATTTCCTTTACAGCCTGGCAGATTTCCACCCTGCTACCTCGTGATGGGCTGGCAGTGACATCACACAAATTTGTAGTGCTGTATCCACAGGGTTTTCGGGAATGAGGCGATCTGTTCTCTACTAGCCTTGACTGCACTCAGCATTTTGAACTGTTCGCTCTCTCCGAAGCACGATTCTCAACGGTACCGGGCGGGCCCGGACCACTGAGGTATTTTAGCCCATCGGCCTGAATAGGTCTTGAGTGCAATTTCCTAGTGGTTTTTATCCAAATACGTCATTCCTTAGGTAATTATAGATTGAAACTTAAACTCTCCAGGACATAACCTGCACTCCTGAATGCCCTTTGGTCTCCGGTACCGAAGGCCTAAGGTTTCACAATTACCTAGGTTGGCAGTGAAAGGTATGGAGCTCTGATGGAGCTGGTCATGTGACCACGTGGGTGATCCTGCTGTGAACGGTATCGAGTTGGTACTCCTCACACCATTCAAAGTTCTTTTCATACCACTGAGCACCTGTCAAAAGGCGTATCACCATATTACGGTCCAAATATCATCATTTTTTCATTATAGCAACAAGCAGAGCCCAAACTCCGTGTATTAGGGGGACGCGAACCCCGTAGCACAAGCTGCAGTCCCTACCGTTACTCACGTAAACCCCAGTTTGAAGGATGTTTTATTTTGAAATTACTTGTGAAGAGCCCGGATATCGCTTTCCAAAGCGAATCAGAGAAAGAGAAGAAAGATCGCGACAAAGGGAAGACAGGGGTTTGAATTTCTCACGTGGAGCCAATAGTGTTAAGAACGCGTAGTCAAATCTGAGCACTCCAGGCCTGGTACCATGGTAATCTGAGATGTTATTTCCACACGAGTGCAAGGTTCTAGTGATGGGACATTCGATTCATTTTACTGAATCGATTCATTTGATTCCGTTCACGTTACTGAATCGATACAGTGATCCGATTCACGGTACATTAGATTCACCGCTCCTACTGCATCTGCGTGGTATGTACTGGTAAGACGGCAGCAACAGCATTGAGCGCTCACTGCTCGCTGCTGCCATCTGGTCTTCATACTATGAACTCCTTTCTTGTGCGTCGTCTAGCTTTGAGGTTCAGGTTGCTCTTCATATCGAGTGTTGATGTTACAAGGCCTTTCCCCCACAGTGACAACTTAATTAAATAAAAAAAACATCTGTACACACAATAATCAATGATCTGCATTTAGAGCCGTCACCCAGGTGGGAGATTCCCTATCAATTGCTTGCCTAGTCGTTTCTTATATGATTTCAAGGAACTTGCAAATTTTATTGTATTCACGGTAAGTACAAAACAAGTAAGATAAAAAAAAGAAATGCAGGAAAAAATAGGTAGTTGTGCAGTACTATATTGTAATATTACAGTAAAAAACTCACGCAGTTGTTGTTAATAATAATAATAATAATAATAATAATAATAATAATAATAATAATAATAATAATTGTCATAGCTCAAATTTTAAACACTAACTTATGGTTTTCTACAGTTCTCTGAAAGTTACAGCTCTATTATATACACAGAATTAGATGTAAAATTACCTGTGGTCATAATAAGTAGCCTACATATTAAATATAAACAAGTTAAACAAATAAAATGCATTAAAAAGTTGTCTGTTCTGTACATCAATATACCGTATGCTTATGAAGTTACAGTACGAAAATGACACAATAATAATATACACAACTCAAATATTATACGCTACACTAACTTGTAGTTGTTCATTCACATTTCTCAGAACTTCAGGCATCATTTCAGATTGACATTTAAAAACATAATCTTGGACACTTTTTCACTGGTTAGACGACTGCGTCTCTCCGTTATGATCTGTCCCTCTTTAGAGAACACACGCTCACATGGAACAGAAGTGGCCATTATGCATAATCTCCGTTTCATAATCTGGAAGAGTCTAGGGAAGAGAGGTTTGTGTTCCTGCCACCATTTAAGTGGATCCTCCAGTCTTGGAAGTAATGGCATCTGCAAATATTTATCAACCTCGATAGTGCTTGCCGCTTTTCTGTCGTCCTTCTGAAGTACTGTTTCGACAATTGCATCAAATGTTTTCCAGACAGAAGTTGAGCAGCTAGAAGTGGAAGCCTCGCTTGGTGGTTTCGTAACTTGAATCTGGTGCTCCGTATTTCCTAGAAGTTCTATTGTGGAGCTTTCATAAATTATAGCATCTTTGGTTTCTTTGTAGATATCGCCCTGTGATTGAAATCCATACTGCTTGAATCGTGGATCAAGGAATGCTGCTTCCCACAAAAGTTTCAAACTAGCGTATTTACCATGCAATTTCGATTTTACTTCAGAGGTAAGCATTGTAACCATGGCTGTCAACTTTTCACTTTTAAACTGCTTCTTTTGAAATGCATTGCAGTGTTCCAACAAACCAAATATTAACAAGCCTATTTTCGATAAGGTGACATTCTTTTCACTGCTTATCTCCTTGGTGACTTCTTCAAAGCACTGTAATATCTCACAGGATTTTTCTATTACATACCAATCCTCCTCTGTGGTTTTCTCAAGTAAATCAGGTTTCACTATGGCTAGTGTGCTTTGAAGGGGTTCTTTTATTTTTAGAAATCTGCTAAGCATATCAAATGTGGAATTCCACCTTGTGGGACAATCTTGTTTCAGTTTTAAAATGGGCTGCTCCATTTGCCTTTGCATGACGTTGAGTCTATCCGTAGCCTGTGAGCTTCGATGAAAAAATTCAACGATTGCTTTCACTTTGTTCCGTGTTTCCACAATTGTTTCAAGGCTTGATTGTACAATTAAATTAAGGGAATGTGCAAAGCATGGTACATGCCCCCACTGACACATACGCACGGCCTTGACCATATTGCTTGAATTATCGGTCACACATGCAGCAATTTTTTCGCTTATACCCCATTCTGTCACGATTCTCTTGAGTTCAGATGCTATGTTCTCTGAAGAATGATTCCCACAAAATTTACTGCACGACAGTAAGAAAGACTGCAGAATGCAGTGTTCATCTATAAAATGTACTGTGATGGCGAGATAGTTTTCATTCTTTACGGATGTCCATCCATCTGTGGTTATACAAATACATGAGGCTTCCTCTGAGAGAGTGGACCGGATTTTATCACCTGTTTCATCATACATGGCATTTAGCATGGAATGAGAAAGGGTTTTTCTGCTAGGAAGTTCATAATTTGGAATTATCATATTGAATAATTCTCTGAATTCTCTTCCCTCAACTAAGCTGAATGGAAGGTATTCTTTAACTATTACTTTTAATATTTGCACATCAATTTCTTTACGTTTGTGTGAATTGACAGGTTTTGTTGCATACCTGGTAATTTTGGTCTGTGTTGGGTTCAGTGTAGAGGTTGAAGCCACAACACGCTCTTGTTGAGTTGGAGCAACTGAACTGGCAGCAGACGTAGAAGCCACAATACACTCGGTTCCAGGAAGTCGTTCAGGATCATCTCCAGCTCCATTTAGTGGCTTTAAACGACTTTCATTTGGATTTATAGCAGGATGTTTGAGCCGCAAATGTCTGTTCATATTAGTAGTAGACGAGCCTTTAATCGAAAGTATTGACGAACAAACATTGCACTTTACTTTATCGTTCCCTGATCGTACGAAATAATCCCACACCGGACTTCTTAAATTTGCCATGATACACTTACGACACTCACAGGCGGAAAGATACTTCACTCTCACTGACATTCATGAACTGTCTTAGTACTGAATGCGAGTAAACAGTATCAATTTCGAAGCACGGGGAATCCCTTCAGAAGTTTCCACCAATAGCAATCTGTAGTTCAAACCAATAGCAGCTCCGGCACTGGTCACGTGTGGGACTTGAACACGCTCGATGGATGCAGGCCTGAAGCAGGGTTGCCAGACTGAGCGAAAAGTCGTGTATCGGCCTACCTATTCAGGAATACAGTTGGGGACTAATGACAAAGTTTTGACACCTTCAATGAAAAAAAAATGCTAGTCGCTCTAATACATCGAAGGTTTCCGGCGACGCAGGATGGGAAAAGTCTTGCATTAGGAAGGTAGCAGCCATGGCCTTAATTAAGGTACAGTTCATATTAGTAGTAGACGAGCCTTTAATCGAAAGTATTGACGAACAAACATTGCACTTTACTTTATCGTTCCCTGATCGTACGAAATAATCCCACACCGGACTTCTTAAATTTGCCATGATACACTTACGACACTCACAGGCGGAAAGATATTTCCTGGTATGAAAATGGAGAAACTACGGAAAACCATCTTAACGGCTGCCGACGCTGGGATTCGAACCCACCATCCCCCGAATGCAAGCGCATAGCTACGCGATACTAACCGCACGTCCAACTCGCTAAGTCGTTTTTGAAAATATGTACTGTACTTTTCTATCAGCAGAGGATTTTTTTTTAAATCGTCTACCCGAAATGTACAGTAGCCCACTGGTTTTCTGATTCAACATACTGTTGGTTAAGTTATTGCGTCAGTCGGCTCACTTACTGTCCACATATTATTGAAGGCTTGTGCAACGATGTGACATACGAACTGAGACAATACTGAGCCGTTCTTCCCAATATAAAACAGGTACTTTTGAGTAGTCATGAGCATGACTCATAGTCATAGGCGCGTGGCTGTGAGCTTGCATCCGGGAGATAGTAGGTTCGAATCCCACTATCGGCAGCCCTGAAGATGGTTTTCCGTGGTTTCCCATTTTCACACCAGGCAAATGCTGGGGCTGTACCTTAATTAAGGCCACGGCCGCTTCCTTCCAACTCCTAGGCCCTTCCTATCCCATCGTCGCCATAAGACCTATCTGTGTCGGTGCGACGTAAAGCCCCTAGCATAGTCATAGGGCAGGCTAGAGTCGAGTTTAATTAATTGTCAAATGTCAACTAATTTATAATACTAAGATTCATTAAACCAATAAATAGTATAACCTAATAGCCTACCTACTTACTAGCTACTTTAGAATTATGTTTTGACTACCTTTTTAACACTGAAAATAAATCCATCTAGTATTTAAACCTCCCTGTAAGAAGACGACAGTGAATGCAAGTGGGTATTATTTTCAAATGAGCTGAGCTTGGGAGTCCATTTAGCGTACGATTCTTCCTGTGTACCATGGCTCTGTATGTATTGCTTCAGAGGAAGCCCGGCTCTCCGCCAGTGTCCACTGCCCAGTGAGCCGATAAGGAGCCGTGTGTATCTTGTGTCTCACTGAGCCGCGCTCGTTCATGATTCTTTCGGTGTGCCATGATTCACTGTATGTCTCGATGCAGCGGAAGCTCGGCTCTCCGCCACCCGATAAGGAGCCGTGTGTATCTTGTGTCTCACTGAGCCGCGCTCGTTCATGATTCTTTCGGTGTGCCATGATTCACTGTATGTCTCGATGCAGCGGAAGCTCGGCTCTCCGCCACCCGTCAGTGTCCAGTGAGCCGATAAGGAGCCGTGTGTATCTTGTGTCTCACTGAGCCGCGCTCGTTCACGATTCTTTCGATGTGCCATGATTCAATGTCTCGCTGCAGCGGAAGCTCGGCTCCCCATCAACGTCCAGTAAGTGCGCCACTGCACAGTCCGCTGGGAGTAAGCTGAATCGTGTGCCGTGAGCTCGCCGTTCCTGTGAATCGATTCACTCGGACACTTGAATGAATCGATACACTGCTTCGAATCATTCATTCAGTAGCCAACACTACAAGGTTCGGCGAATGTAAAATACCTTAGCGGTGACGAGCTGTCATGTTAAAGGTTTTTCTTGGTAACGCGAGGATGTACCCAGCCCAACGGAAATTGGAGGTACTAAAAACGGGAAGGCTTCCGAATGAGCGGGAGGCTAGTTGCTGATAGATCGATGCGTAGTGCGTGTCGCTCGTATCAAACCTCTTGACAAAGTGCATTTAACAAAGTGATTAGAAAGTCGCATTAAGGGAACAGATTAGCTCGCCCCAGCATTTCTTGTAAGTGAATAAATAAAGTAACTAGATCGATTCCTTCAATTTAGTTCAGCACGCGAAAGTTAACTGTCATAGAGACTGGTTGTGACCGGGTACATGCCCGTAATAGGCGCTACTCATGGTCGGACTGATGTCATAAGTAACAGATATAGTAAACTGTATCTGCAAATACATACAAGGCAGTGAAGAGGAGGGTCATACTGCATTATCCAGTATGCAAGACTTGCCGAGAATCGAAGAAGTAGGCATCTCTAATGGCGTTCCCAGAGGTCAAGTGCCAGACTTCAAGATCCAGTGCACACAGCGCTAGAATGCGCTAATTCCAAAACGCAGCCCTGGACGGCGCGCTGAGGCAAAGGTTTTAAATAAGTTGAACTGCGTATAAGCATGACTTGTAACTATACATTCGACTAAGGGCCTTTTTCCCTAATAAAAATATTAAATATATGTAACTTGCAGTGCCATAGGCATGTTTATTTCAAGTGTAGGATGAATAATTACCGGTACGTTTTCTAGGTTAAGTAGACTAGCTAGGTGTACCTTGTTTCGAATTCAGCTTTAGGAAATATTTTAGGTAAGCCTGCGCCAGCCATGTATTTTATTAACTTTGCTTTAGATGGTATGAGATTAATGACATAATTTAGTGGGCATTACGTGATTTTGAATGTAGATTTCTTATGCGCCATATGACCCAATTTTTTTGTTGATATAAACGTCTTCAGAATGAGTTGGAGGTAGACTTAGCTCTGAAGGTTCGAACGGGGAACCCGGTATCGAAGACGACGTAGTTAACCACGTTAGAATGTGCATGTTTACGCATGGGGAATGTTTTCCAGCTTGCAGCGAGAGATGATTCCGTTGTTGAATGCGCTTGTAAATGGTCAGCTGTTGAGAGTGCTCATGCTTTATTTCAGTGATAAAGTACCGGTAGTTAAAACCTATTGAATTTTTTCAAATTATAGTGCTATTTATATAATGGTGTTTAGTGCTTGTTGTTAGAAATTGGGAGTAGTGATATTTATTTAAATTTTGTAACAAATTCAGTTGGTGTTCAGTAGATTACCGGTACGTTTTCTAGGTTAAGTAGGCTAGCTAGGTGTACCTTGTTTCGAATTCAGCTTTAGGAAATACTTTAGGTAATAATATTAAGTTTAAAAAAATATCTTTAAATATCTGTAGGTTCGTTGGTATAATACTTACAAAGGCAGATTATCATAAGGAGTTGTAACTTCCGCAGCTTTTCCGGTATTTCGTACAGTTATCCGTTCAAACCATCACGAAGGTAATAATTTATTCAATTAAATTACCCGATACTTAAAGAGAACACACGGTACTTCACTTGATAATTACGGTACTCAACAGTCTTTGGATTAATGACGATTGTTGCTGCATTCCGACGAGATCAAAGAGTACATGCACATGATAGTTGTATGAACAAATAAAAAAAGCAGCTGATTGCTTATTCCTACAATTTATAGTCTAAGTTCCCGGCATACTTTGTACTTCGCATCTTCATTTATTCATTGAGTAGAAAAACCAAATTCCTATACCCCAATAATTTCGCAGTTCAAGTCACCGGCGTAGTTTTGACATGCGGTATTGTAATTAGGATACGACTGAACGTAGTTTAAAAATATTGTCGTTTACTGTAGTATACAAGTAATATCTTGGGTAGTAAAATAACTAACGATGGCAGAAGTAAGGAGGACATAAAATGCAGATTAGCACAAGCAAGGAAGAGCTTTCTTAAGAAAAGAAATTTGCTAACTTCAAACATTGATATAGGAATTAGAAAGATGTTTTTGAAGATTTTCGTGTGGAGCGTGGCATTGTATGGAAGTGAAATATGGACGATAACTAGCTCAGAAAGAAAGAGAATTGAAGCTTTTGAAATGTGGTGTTACAGAAGAATGCTGAAGGTGAGATGAATAGATCGAAACA
The DNA here is from genome assembly GCF_040414725.1 of Anabrus simplex. Lineage (NCBI taxonomy): Eukaryota > Metazoa > Arthropoda > Insecta > Orthoptera > Tettigoniidae > Anabrus > Anabrus simplex. Next base: position 1,090,190,966 of record NC_090265.1, on the reverse strand, counting down.
CAAATTAAGAGATACTGAATCGAATCGGTGAGAGGAGATCGATTTGGCTAAATTTGACGAGAAGAAGAGATAGAATGATAGGACACATCTTAAGGCACCCAGGACTTGTTCAGTTGGTTTTTGAAGGAAGTGTAGGTGGTAAGAACGGTAGGGATAGACCAAGGTATGAATATGACAAGCAGATTAGAGCAGATGTATGATGCAGTAGTTACGTAGAAATGGAAAGGTTAGCACAGGATAGGGTGGCATGGAGAGTTGCATCAAACCAGTCTATGGACTGATGACTCAGACACACAAGTAATATCTATTGGAATTAGCGTGCTTATCCTATTATTGTAAAATATTTGTGTATTAGGCCTATAGTACAGGTATCCGTTGAAAATTTCTTACTAGAATTCTATTGTTGTAATTAAGATAGGCTTAACTACAGTTTATAATTGTATAATTCTTGTGTATTCCTTCCGGTATTCATTAATTAACGGCAGTTTTTATCCTGTTAGGGCGTTGAAGCATAAAAATAGAGTACAACTAAGTAGTATTGTAGTGTAGTAGTAGCCTATATTAATTACCTTATTGTCGTATGATCTTTGTGTGCTATCGTAAGCAGTATTTTTTTCCTTTAATTTTTTGCACATACTAATTATTTTATTTTTCCTTTTCTTTTCAATTGTCCGTAAAGAATGACTAAGGAGTGCAAGTGTAGGAAGTCTATGTTTGGCCACTCATTAAAGAGTATGAGGGAGGAGTTGGAGAGTTTGAGGCAGATAATTAGGATTGTCTCAGAAGACAGGAAGGAAGGTAGGCCTCCATCAAACAATCTACAGGATACAGTAGGTGTAAAAGAGGGATGGAAAGGAAAGGGGGGAATTTTAGAAGACAGGTGGTCTAAGGTTCTAAGGGAAGGAGATTGCAGGCTAAGGGCTCTATTCAGGATCAGAATTCAGGACATGTTTCTTTGAGAAATCGGTACGAATCACTGCAGCTAGAACAAATGAGGAACAGGGAGCTGTTGCTGAGAAGTATGGAAGTAGGAGGGGAGGAAAAGGTAGGAAATGGAAATGTAGAGTAGAGGATACTAAAGGTCAGGTAGATCAGGGTCATGGGAGGGAGAAACGGGAGTACCTTCTGCAGCTGTCAGTAAAGATAAGGCTGATCAGGAGGGGAGGGGATCAAATGAGGTGGGTAGGGTTCAGGGTCTGGTCATGGGGGATTCCATTGTTAGACATGTGGGGAAAGTGTGTGGAGGAAAGGGAACCAGGGTGGAGTGTTATCCAGGAATTAGGTTGAGGCAGATGTTGAAGAAAGTAGAAGAGAAGGAGGAGAGGAAGGGGAAGGTGGTAGTGTCTTATGTTGATACCAACAACAGGCAAGCTGTTATAAGTACCAACATAGTTGGGGATGTGTGGAACCTGGTAAATGCAGCACGAGTGAAGTTTAAGGAAGCGGAGATTGTTATCAGTGGAATGCTCTGTAGGAGGGTGATTGGGGAATTAAATGAGACTATAGAGTGGGTATGTGGGGAACTGGGAGCGAGATTTAGAGATCCTAATGGGTGGGTAGGAGATAGGGAACTGCGCTCAGATGACCTTCACTTAAACCGCAGTGGTACGTATAAGTTACGAAATTTGTTTAGAAGGTTTATAGGGAAGTACATTCGGGGAAACTGAGTGGTCTAGGAAACGATGATAAGGGTACAGGGATCTGGAAGTCAAGTAGGGATGACATAAAAATCTTAGTGTTGAACTGTAGAAATATTGTCAAGAAAGGAATATAATTAAGCAAACCGGGATTACTTTGTGACATGTGCGTGCCAAATAATTATTTCATATTTCGCGTGATATACCGCGATCGTCTGACAATGAACAGCATATGTTTTCACACCTCAATAATGCTGCTACCTGTATGTAAATTGACAACTTCTTAAGAGTTGGATTGTTGGCAGAAGAGAGCAATTTGGTATATTGTACTGAGCGTGTGGTTTGTGAATAGCGGGAAATTTTTGTCGGCGACAGAAAACGTTAATGAGGTACACGCATCAAAGTTAGTGTAAATCTTAATTTCACGTTTACTGATAAACATGCACGATTCTCATGTTGCTTTGAGATTTCTTTCAGTTGTTTTTGTCAAAATAAAATAAAGAAGAGAAGTTCAAGGGGTTACTTTGTGACAACAATGGCCCTGTCTCAAAGTGACCCCAGTGTTTTAAAATTGCTTTTTTTTTTTTTTTGTTGCAATCTGGAGTCGGAAAACGATGTTACACTATACCAAAGCAGGAATGTCCATCTCTTGTTAGATCTAATTGAGAACTAGTTGAAAATGGTCCAAATAGTCTACGTTCTTGATTCAGGAAATGTGGCATTTGCCCTGGGAGCCAGGAAGAAGTGCTGAAGCACCTGTACAATAAGGCAATGGATTTAGAAATTGATGCTGTGAAACATGCTGTAGGTAAATTTCATTGAGCATTTGAATCACAAAAGTGGTGAGGTAACAACTAATGGCTGAAAAAAAGGGGAGATGAATAGACGTGCCACCTGGAAGAGGTATGAGAGCTTCAGATTTCGACACTGGAGATGAGATTCCTAGCTGTAGTGGCACCATCGGCAACTGTCGCTCAAAGACAGTACAGACACCCGAACAGAGTCGAGTAAAAATGACAATGATGATATCTGTACTGAGTCAAACGACGATTCAATGCATGAAGAAGAATATAATTCTGACTCTGAAGGACATCCATTTCATGAAAATCGTACCTTCGAATCTGATGATAAGGCTGTTGGGACGCACGTAATTGTAATATTCGAAGGCAAGTACTATCCAGGCCGGAATCGTAATGAAAGTATACAAGTAAGGTGCAGTTGTCAGTGCAACGGACAGCACTGGGAAGTGGCCGGATATCAAGGACGAAATCTAATACGCAGATAACGAAATATGATGTAAAATTAATTTAACCATACAAAACGGAAAACTTGAAATTTATGACATTTCAGAACTCAAAAAACACAGCGCAAAGTAAACAGTTTGTAAACTATTCTCTCTTGAATGATGTGAATATTTCAAGAGTTTATATCTGAGGGTTTAAAAAACATACAGTGTGTGTATTAGCATGGTTGTGAAAGAAATTCTCTTTTTATACTTAGCCGAAGTCTTAAGTAATCACTTAATGGGGGAAACTTTGTGACATCTGCACCAAACGTGGAAATGCAGTGGTAAAAGAACGGTGTAACGAGTGTAACATTGTGCCAAGTTCTTCTTGAAATATTGAGTGATTAAATAAAAATACACGTCTAAAAATTATTGCAAAACATGAATGACGGATGGAAGCATACGATAATATAGATGGAAACATGCGATAATATAGAAAAACCTTAGTACATAATGGTATTTTTAATATATTGAGGAATTCACCAAAACTGTCACAAAATAACCCAAGTTGGTAATTTAATAGATATATACTCACCAGATATTTTAATAGAAGTTGAATTGTGACTGAGAAATGATATAATGGATGCAGGCATTTTCTAGCGAACTGGAGTGTGTATCGTAGAGATAGGATAGGAATGGTAAGAGGGGAAGTATTCATTCTGGTGAAAGAAGAATTTGTAAGCTACGAAAAGTCAAAGATGACAAACATGAATTCTAGGTGTAAGGCTCATTTATAAAGATAATAGGCAACTTGATGTCTTTGGAGTGTACAGACCGGGAAAGGGTAGCGCTGACGCTGATTCAGAATTATTTGGTAAAATAATCAGGTATATGGGCAACGACATGGAAAGGAATGTGACTGTAGCGGGATATATGAATTCACCAAATGTCACCTGGGAAGGCAATGCGAACGACAGGAAGCATGGCCAAAGTATGGCAAATAAGTTAATATCGGAAGGACAGGTAATTCAGAAAGTGATGGAACCAACTAGAGGGAAGAATATTCTGGACGTGGTGCTGGTAAAACCAGATAATAATAATGACGTGTGGCCTCCGGAGAGGCCTGGTGCAGGTCTTTTTCATTGACGCTCGTAAGTGACCTGCACGTCGTGATGAGGATGAAATGAGCGTTAAGACGGCACATACATCCAGTCCCCGTGCTAGCTTTAAGAATGTCATAGATTGGCATAATGCTATAATATCTAGATTGCGAAAGAGAAGATGTGAATAGAAGCGATTTCCATAGGTAAAATTATTAAATCAAAGATATACCGCACAGTAATATGCCCAGTTGCACTTAAGGGAATAGAATTCCGGCCATCTGAATGCTCAGTGAACGCCAACTGCAATATAATGAAGATGCGTAAGCTTCGCTGGGCGATGGGCACTTCGCTAGTTGACCAACATCTTGGTTCAGCAACAAATGGGCATTGGGCCAATTGTGGAGAAAATACGAGATAAACGCCTTCGATGGTATGGCCATGCCTTACGTTCAGCTCCGAGCACAGTCGCTAACTCAGCTTTTCACTCTGGAGTCAACCGCCAATGCAGGCGTGAACAACTGAAGCAGCGCTAGCAGGGCACAATAAATGCAGACATGAAGATCAACTAGCTTCCGAGACCAAATGGTACTAACGAAAAGGGATGCAAGGATCCAAAAAGTGGACTCCGCACCAAAAGGACAATGCCATGATGACGATAATAATTCAACAGAATAGATAAAAATACAAAACTACACCTCGGTCCACATTCTTCAGCCACCTAATAGAGTCGGAGGTGAGACAAACCAGATCGTCAGGGCTTCCGGGGAAAGAACGCAAAGGACAGTGCAGGATGAGTCACATTAGTCAGTGTAATTTGCCTAACTGAAAGGACCGAGGTTCGATGCTTACTGGCTCTAATCGATTTCTGGTCAACTTAACTCTTTTTACATTAAGCATTGACCATGTACCCTGTCCGTAGGGACCAAAAAGGAATAGAGCTCTAACTACCGCATCCTCCTCTTAGCTACTTGACCAGAAGGGGTTATTCATTTTAACTTCCTTCAAATAATCTTGTTACCTTAACTTTTAGGGGTTCGGGGTGGCGGGAACGAAGTACCAATGTTGCCAATTAGGGTTTTTCGTAAGGAATTTAGGTTGTTTTTAATCAACTTATCACGCGTTTGATGGCAATTAAATACCATTTCGGCCTTTAGCAAGAGTAGTAAAATTTTCAGAACGATGCTAAATTAATTTAGAAGTTTTGTTAAAAAATATATAATTAATGTGGAAAATCCCCCATTAAAGAAGGTAGATATAAGTGATCCCTGTATGCAACTTGAAATTTTCCTGATTTAGGATCCAGGAGGACGCCCTGGTTGTGTAAGACTATGTAACCTTCATTGATGAAGATGGTGATGATAATGATGATGATGATGATGATGATGATGATGATGATGATTCTTGTTAAAGGGTCTTGACATCTAGGTCATCAGTCCCTGTCGTCATTTATGAACTCTGAACAAATATGTTAAGGAATCTGCATTAGTTTGACCCTAAATTGTGTGATCGATAGAAAATAAGTTGGCAACACAATCTAATATTCCTCTGACATGAGGTCGCATCTATACACTATATGGCAACGTTGAAAGGTGCCAGTGCGCACAGGTACTCACGAGTGTAATTTAATGTGTGGTTATTGATATTTCTGTAAATTATCTTGACAGCTCACTTCACAGCTAAAGAGATTAACCGATTACTGTAGGATAAGCTGTGACGACCTGTCATTTTCAGTTCTTATCACTACTTGTTTAAGCAATGACTTACTTAAGTAACTCGATAAGTGATTGCCAATAATGTACCAACGTAATGTATACCATCCAGCAGGTTTAAGTCACTTTTTATGGTCATTGCTCGTACTGTACGTTTCTATACTTCAAGGAGGGTCCGATATGGCAATAGGTTTGCAAGACCCAAGTTAAATGAATTCTGAGAAAAACAAGTTAGAATGGAAGCTAATATACTTTGCATATAAATTTAACCAAATCGTAGCGTATGCCGTGTCAAAAATGTTCAATCATGTTCCCTGGTAAGAACAATTTGTTTCGACATAATACCATGAAGTTTAGGTAGGTTTGGTGTAAAATGTTAGAACAAGTGGTAAACAGGAATTGGTAGTCCATACTACACATTATACAAAACGTGATCAATAATCTCTTGTTACCCCCTCATGGGAACTATGTTAGCAATATGTTTCCGAATGGAACGCTCTATCTAGCCCCTACAAGGACGAGATTTGCATCGTGTGTTTAGTAACCTTGTCGTATAATAATTCACTGGAATGTTTAAGAAACAATAATTTATTCTGATTATTCGTCATACTTGAACAGCAACTTTCCTTGTGCTGGTTTAACGTGATGAGGACTTCCACCAGCCTGGTGTTAAGTCAAGATCTTAATTTCTCGTTATACACAGCGCATGGCGAACTTAGTAAACGTTTGGAAAATGAAGTACCATACGTATGTTATATAAATATTCATTTCCTCATCTCCTTTAAAGGTGTAGTTTTATATTATTCAATTTGTTTGTTTATTGAGGATCCTAAATCGTAAGTGATTACTAATGAGACATATGAATTCTATTGAAAATTGTAAAGCGATTTCTCCCAGATGTGACATTTCCTGATATCAAAAGTAAATTATTCCAGCAATTGTTAAGATAAATTCATAATCTAAGAACTGAGAACTGAAAATATATTTCAAAACTAGCAGTAAAATATTTCTTTATTACAAGTTTTCCAAAAGTTCAATTAATGTACACGCAAAGTAAATACTTTCTAAATTCAGATGTTTATATCATTCTCCTTTCTCCTTCCAATATATTAATATTAACATTTTTACTACCAGATATTGACATACGAAAAAGGATCTCGAAGAAAGGATTCATTACTTAATGCTCATTTGTGTGGAAGTTAGAATTAATATGAAATAAAATAAAATAATGGACAAATTGTTTACATATATGTTTTCAAAAATGGATTCACTGATTCACTGTATGTTTTCTACATCTGAAGACTCCTAAATTACTATGTATGCAAAATAGATAATATATTAGTACCTTCAGATACTCGTTCAAGTATCAGCGGACGACTCAGGAAGCTATGGAATTGAAATGCGTCCTCCATCGCTCACCATGAATTAATACCACACAAAACCAAAGCAAGCTTGTATATTTACGTGACTGTTGATATCATGATCCAACCACGGGAGTAGACAAAATCTTAGGCATATGATATGATATTATCCAGCTTGGGAAATCTTACGAGACATTTATGTGCAATAATTCACTTTATCAAAATAATAGATATTTAGGAATTTCTAGATAGATGTAGAGAGAAATTTCCAGAAAAATACTTTTGTCCATAAGCTCTTTGTATTCCTCAAACGCACAGTTTTCTCGTATGTCAAAGAGAGATGTCGTGAATTTCAACACTTGTGAAAAATGCTAATTGAATACGATTTCACTCAAGGAGTTTAAATTCCCATACCTGCTCCTAATACTCCCTACTGTCTAGGGGATTGTTGCCTAGTTGTAATTCCCCTTAAAACAATAATCACACCCGCTCCCAGTTGGACACTGGTAGAGAAAGGTAGTACAGTAGTATAGATTCTGAGTGATAGACATTTGTGTGCTCTGTAATAACACTGTGTTGCTAGTGGTACATAAATGAAAATATTGAACTTAGAATATTTCATTTAACACCATTTTGGATCGACAGTGGAAATATTTCTTTATACAGAATTGCTCGGTTGCCAGATCTCCGTGCCAATGTCCGGTGTCATAAACTATCACTTGGAAATGCAGGTATCAATCACTTGCACATTATTAACGTATTCAGGAAGTAGTGTGAAGTAAAAATCTAACATAAACAAAACAGAAATTCGTGTACAGACTTCTCTACTGTTTTCTGTTCAAAATACTAAGGAAAGAACTTCACTGCTCTGCGTAAATTTCCTTCAGGATAGATGTCTGAAGTACTGTATATTGGTGTCAATTCTTGGAAGCTATGGAAGTGAAATGCGTATCTAGAAAGTTCCCAAATTTGTGTTATTTTGATAAAGTGGCTAATATAAATTGCAATACGTAATGGCATGTCAGTAAATGTTCAAGAGCGTTTTTCTTACAAAAAACATAGTGACTGGAATTTCTTTATTATGCCGCGTATATTTATGGGAGATGCGTCTTCTTTATCTTCCTACAACTGCTGAGTAGTCGATTAGGTTAGGTACTGGCCTAATGTGTTCCATTCGTAGGATCAAATTATTCATTGACATTGTCGAGGGCTGGCACGATAAAAAGTCCTTTCTAGAAGAAAATGCCAGCACACCAGGATTTCGTAAGAACAACAGTAGTCGAATAGATGTTAGCCTCTAATGAATTTTTATTATTATTATTATTATTATTATTATTATTATTATTATTATTATAGATATTTAAATTACTTTCCTTCCTTCTTCCTTCCTTCCTTCCTTCCTTCCTTCCTTCCTTCCTTCCTTCCTTCCTTCCTTCCTTTATCGAGAACGCATTTTTAATGATAAACAGAGCAATTGGAATTACGTTTCTATTTTCACGTGATAGCCAGTATTTGGTGCAGAACTTAAAAAGTCTCGCAAGGAAATTAGAAGACACTGTATCATGTTGCCCTTTTATGAAATACTCACTTAACATAGTTGTCTGTTGAGCTGTTCACTAGTCGATCTCCCTGCAGCAACTGAACAGCTGAAGATATCTTATCACCATTCTCTAACTGAGAATGATGGAGTAACTGGTCAAGAAGTACGAGGACATTGTCAACTGACATTTCTACCTAGAATTATTAGCAAAAATAGTAGCCTGTATTCAGAAAAAACTGGGTCCACTACATACCAACCAGCTAGACGTCCATCAATGACATCAATAGTATATATACCTCTAATTCAGTTATTCCCAAACTGTGGTCCGTGGACACATGGGGGCCCGCGACGATAATCCAAGGGGTTCGCAATAATAATGTAAGTTGTAAGTATTTAACGAGTAAAATTTTATTATACACACACAATTCACAGACCATAATACTAAATTTAGGAACTATGCGTTTACTGTTATATAACTTACATGCAGTATATGTAACTCTTAAGTTGGCCCATAGATAGTACAAGTTAGTAGCGGAAAAAGAAGATATAGACTACTACAAGGGAGTGTAAGTGATGCAATTGTGAGACACTTAAGATTGCTAGTATCCACACTCAGACCACATTTTTCGCCTCTGGTTAAGAAAATATAGCGGATTTGAAATCCTTTCTTTGAAACTGAACATGAACCACCCTTCCTTGAGGAAGATTAAAGAGCCGAAGTATATTGGCAGAAAGAAAGTGAAAAACAAATTCAGAATCAGATTGAGTGGCTTGTTTAGCTCCAGGGAAAGTTCCATGAATGTATCATAACTCTGCGTTTCCGACTGACTTTTGTGTCCATGACATTCCCTATATCCTACAATTTCTAGAAGGGAAACACTGCGTTTATGCCTTTTATGACAACATATCTTTGTGAGTGTACCTTTTCTGCTCTCACACAAATGAGAAAGAAGTGCAGAACAGAGCTAATGCAGAGGCTGATCTTCGGTTCGAGTGACTAGGCATGTAAAACGCCTGGTCTTTGGAAAATAGCACCATCCGCCTCATTGATCCAACAACCGAAACAAGTGAATTTTTCAAGTAGGTTTCCAGATAGAGACTGTTGTAATTATTAGCCAAGTGCCACAATGTTTTATCATTTTTGTGCTTGTATAAAGTATTTTTAAATAAATGAGGAAAAATTAAACTTTCAAAGAAAGCAAATGTTACTCCTAAATTATAGAAATAAAATCAAACATGGTATCATTACAAAACTCTGCTTTTTGTTTACTCAATGCAGTGTTATGTTCTGTGGCTGAGGGGCCTTGGGCATGAATGTGATATTCTCAGGGGGCCTCACAGACAAAAGGTTTGGGAAACCCTGCTCTAATTGAACCTGCATGAGTAAGACTTCTAATAAACTCGGAAAAAGTATACAACCAGGTATACAGACGGACAGGGAGACAGCCAGACAGCGAGACTGACTCCCAGAGTGAATTTCTGGACGGGAGGAACACCGAAATTTTTGTCTGTTAATTAATTAGTTAGTTAGTTTGTTTGTTTGTTTGTTTGTTTTTATTTACTTGTTTTGTTTTGTTTTGTTTTGTTTTGTTTTGTGTTGTGTTGTGTTGTGTTGTGTTGTTTTGTTTTGTTTTGTTTTGTTTTGTTTTGTTTTGTTTTGTTTTGTTTTGTTTTGTTTTGTTTTGTTTTGTTTTGTTTTGTTTTGTTTTGTTTTGTTTTGTTTTGTTTTGTTTTGTTTTGTTTTGTTTTGTTTTGTTTTGTTTTGTTTTGTTTTGTTTTGTTTTGTTTTGTTTTGTTTTGTTTTGTTTTGTTTTGTTTTGTTTTGTTTTGTTTTGTTTTGTTTTGTTTTGTTTTGTTTTGTTTTGTTTTGTTTTGTTTTGTTTTGTTTTGTTTTGTTTTGTTTTGTTTTGTTTTGTTTTGTTTTGTTTTGTTTTGTTTTGTTTTGTTTTGTTTTGTTTTGTTTTGTTTTGTTTTGTTTGCTGAAATGTATACACTAACTGGCCCTACGTGTGACACCTTCACATCATTCATTACAGAACTGGCTGCGTAACAAGTGGTGTTTATAGCGTCATTCATATCTCCGCTACTTTCCTATGGAACCTACGTGAAGCACAATTCTAATAAAGTCTAAAAGTAACAAACTTGTTCTAGTTAACTGAAGACTTTTTTGATACTATTTAACCTTCGCTTTAATACTGGCTTGTCTTAGACGACTATTGGATAGAAATGGGAATGCAGCAGCCACAGGCTTTAAGGTATATTCCATGGCATTATTCTGGTGTAGAAGTGGGAAACTACGGAAGTATTTTCAGGGTCGCCAACAATGGAGTTCGAACCCACCATTTTGCGAATACCAGAGTACAGCTACAAATGCCGTACCGGTATCGCATAGCCAACTTGCCGGTCATACCAGAAGATATGAAACACTAAGAACTCTACGTCACTAAAGTTATATCTGGGCCTACTGATAATTTCTGACCGGGCGAGTTGGCCGTGTGGTTAGGGTGCACAGCTGTAAGCTTACATCCTGGAGATAGTGGGTTCGAACCACACTGTAGGCAAACCTGAAGATGGTTTTCCGTGGTTCCCAAATTTCACACCAGGCAAATGCTGGGGCTGTACCTTAATGAAGGCCACGGCTGCTTCCTTCCAATTCTTAGCTCTTTCCTATCCCATTGTCGCCGTAAGACCTATCTGTGTCGGTGCAACATAAAGCAAAATTTAAAAAAAACATAAAAATAATGTATAACTATAAATTATCCTCTTATCTGGCTCAAAGTACATTCAGGATGCTTTATTTATTTATTTATTTATTTATTTATTTATTTATTTATTTATTTATTTATTTATTTATTTATTTATTTATTTATTTGTTACTGACCGAGTTGGCCGTGCAGTTAGGAGTGCATTCGGGAGATAGTGGGTTCGAACCCCACTGTCGGCAGCAGTGAAGATGATTTTCCGTCGTTTCCCATTTTCACACCAGGAAAGTGCTGGGACTGTACCTTAATTCAGGCTACGGCCACTTCGTTCCCGCTCCTAGCCCTTTTCCCTCCTTCCGTCACCGAAACCATTTGATGTGCTACTGTGACGTAAAACCACTAACTTAGCAAAAAAATAATAGAAGTGACTGTAACTATTCTGGTTTCCTGTTACATGCATTTTTAATGCTTAGGTTTCAAATATGTATAAATGCAGCATATTTCAGCATATTTTTGTTTATATGTAAAATATAGGGTCTATTACATTTTATGAACTGTGGTTTCCCATTATTCTGTCGGCCCCGTGGTGTAGGGGTAGCACGCCTGCCTCTCGCCCGGAGGCCCCGGGTTCGATTCCCGGCAAGGTGAGGGATTTTTCTCCCGATCTGAGGGCTGGTTCGAGGTCCACTCAGCCTACGTGATTAGAATTGAGGAACTATCTGACGGTGAGATGGCGGCCCCGGTCTCGAAAGCCCAGAATAACGACAGAGAGGATGCGTCGTGCTGACCACACGGGCCTCGTAGTCAGCAGGTCTTCGGGCTGAGTAGCGCTCGTTGGGCAGGCCAAGGCACTTTCAAAGGCGTTAAGTGCCATGAAGTTTGGTTTTTGGTTTGGTTTGGTTTCCTATTATTGGATAGTCGGTGGGTATCTAATTATCCGCAACTAGACTGAAATCATTTCTTTCACACATGTGCTATTGTGTATAAGTGCTAGGAAGTAAAATCAGTGGGATCCACAAGCAATGATGGATGCGGTAAATGTAGTTTTAAAAAAAGATGGACTATTTGAAGTCATCGAACATTTGTAATATTACAAAATGAACTCTTGAAGATTACGTAAAATGCACAAGGAAGCTCATGAACACAACACTTCACATAAAATGTATTTTAGGCAATGACCTGTAAGAAGAATTGATCGGACACTGTAAAATCGTAGAGTGGAGATTTTGGGTTGCAGTAATCGGAAATATGACAGTTCCTCATTTAACTGGTTAAAATCGTTCAGTGGTAGATCCGTGTCAAATGGTTTCGTTGGCTAAATAAGCCGCCGATTGGGGTTGAAAACTTTTGTTTGTGATATTCATCAATAATATTTTAAATTATTGCAATATATTTATTTTGTCACACCTCAGTCAGTTGAAAATATCAGTTACATCACAGACACATTTCTTCTGACCTTAAAATAACTTGTATATAAATTTCCTATCCAATCTGAGGAATCCACATAGCCTGATTTGGCTAGCTCAGATGGTAGAGCGCTGGCCTTCTGGACCCAACTTGGCATTTTCGATCCCGGCTCAGTCCAATGGTTTTTGAAGGGGCTTGAATACGTCAGTCTCGTGTCGGTAGATTTAATGGCACTTTGAATAACTCCTACTGGACCAAATTCCGGCATCTCCGCGTCTCCGAAAACCATAAAAGTAATTAGTGTGACGTAAAATCAATAACATTATTATAACTAACACTGAAGACCCATGAAAGCTACATTATTTAGATAGGCCTAACTCAGTGCAAATAGCATTAAGTACAGCGCCTGTCGCGTCGTAGTACGGCAATCATATCGCGAGTAAGAGGACCGTGAGTTTCTCACTTGACTCTCGGGATGTGCAACTGCTGCGCGTTTTTTTAATCTCAAGCGTCAACTTCACGTTGCAATATCTCGGGATGTAATTGACCTATTGCGATGAAACAAACGCCATTACTTATCTGATTTTTCATGTTAACGATTGCGCACGAAATAATACAGGGTGCCCATTTTAAAAAACGTAAGTTGATGTTGAAAATACTATTTTCCTACGTTTTAGACTGGCTCATAGTATTTACTTTAATTAGCCCCTTCCCTGTCTTCATGCCTGTGAAAGTCATTTTTCAATATCTTCTTGTTCCGGATATATCTGCGGTGAAATGTTTAAGTGGGCCACCCTGTATTGTTGTCTTTCTATGTAGGTGTGATCAGTGGGTTATGAAATGTAGGAGAAATTGTTTAGATGACATTTGCACGTAAGAAGGACCTGCCAAAATTTGGCACCTAAAAATTTAACCCTCAAACACACGCGTATGGGGTGGAATCCACCCCAGGTCATTTCATTTCCTAGTGAAATGTACAAATAACTTGTCTGTGCTCTCCCCGCTCTTGTACCTTTCTGGCTGGATCCCCCCAGAAAGAGTCATTCTCACATAATCCATCTTAAAATCTCCAATTAATACAGTAATTCGTATTTTACAATACAATGATATGTGGGGTGGAAAGCACCCCGACGCGTGTGTCTGCGTCCTAAGATCTGGCGCGTGTGCATGAGGGTTAAACAAACTTAAACAAACATATTAATTTAACAATTTAAACAAATTAAGACAAACTTCGTGGTGGACAGATGTGAGTCGTGACATTCCAAACAAATCTGTTAATCGTGGTGATTACTGTGCTAAGAGGAAGTACAACTGCGCAACCATCCTCTCTTAGCACTAATCATTATTGCATGTTTATGTGGTGGTTGGTAGTGTAGTATATTCTCTGAATATGAAGAGGCAAGTATTGGATCAAACACAAATACCCAGACCTCGAGCGAGGAAAATTAATTAGACGCGATTAAAATCACCGATCCGGCCGTAATCCAATCCGGGACCCTGTGAGCCGAAGACCTCAACGCTGACCATTCAGCCAAGGATTCGGACAAAACAGAAATCAATATTGAGTTTCGTTATTTCTATCAGTATTAACATTCAACTTTCGGAGTCGAAGAAAGCAAAATTAATTATTTATTTTCATTATTGATCAATTTATGCATGCTACTTTTGTAGTTTCAAATTTGCCGCCCGATTTACAAGGTCGGACCGTCGGGTGCGCCACTGTCAAAATGTCTCTTAGTTTAGTACAAGAGAATACGGAAGTGTCCAGTATTGTCTATAGTGTATTTGTCTGCACTCACTCGTGTAATTATAGTTGAAATTGATTAACCCTCAAACACACGCGCCAAATCTTAGGACGCAGACACACGCGTCGGGGTGCTTTCCACCCCACATATCATTGTATTGTAAAATACGAATTACTGTATTAATTGGAGATTTTAAGATAGATTATGTACGAATGACTCTTTCTGCAGGGATCCAGCCAGAAATGTACAAGAGCGGGGAGAGCACAGAAAAGGTATTTGTACACTTCACTAAGAAATAAAATGACCTGGGGTGGATTCCACCCCATATGCGTGTGTTTGAGGGTTAAGTACTTTTGCCGGAAATAGCAGCTTCAGGAATACTAACTACTGTAGTCAGATGGAGCAACGGCTAGGAAGAGACAAACTTCGTGGTGGAGAGATATGAGTCATGACATTCCAAACAAATCTGTTAATCGTGGTGATTACTGTGCTGAGAGGAAGTACAACTGGGTAACCATCCCCTCTTAGCACTAATAAGAAGAGAGAGGATGAAGTAGGTAACAACACTTCGAAGAAATAAGGTATCGATAAAACAAGTAGAAGGGCTATGAAAGACTACCTAGACTTTGCAAATCTAATACCATGGGGTTATAAAAGAACAAAAGTCGACCAAGGAAGATGGGATAGGAAAGATCAAAGTGAGGAGCCCAAGAGAAGTAAATGGAGGCAAAATCAGTCTGAGCTAGGAGTCCCTTGGTCACGAATCCACTCTTCCAAGTAGAGAACTCTCGCGATCACGTTTTAATCACCTCTAACGACCACCAAAACTGGGTAAATATGGGTAATTAGTAGCGCCTAGGCCGTCTATGATAGTTAACAGTAGAGCTGTTGAGGATCAAACCAGCCTTCGGCCTGAATACCCAATATACAACAACAGTAATGTATGTGAATGCACCATTATGGTAAGGGATACCGTGGATGTATTCTGTGCCCAATCCACACGGGATTATGTTAATCCTGGCTATCGCAAGTACATTCCAACCCACCATCTCGCGAATGCAAGCGACCCTAACCGCACGGCCAACACCCTCTGTTAGTTACATTCAGCTGATATCTTCAGATACACCGAGTACTGCCACACCTGCAAAGCACGTCACTCACTGCAATAAACTCGTTTTGGCTTGAAGGCAGAGTCAAACAAAGCAATCCCTACTCTTTATGTGAGAGCGAAGGAGGTATTGGACCAAGAACCTTACTATCCTATATTCGGAAACCATACGATAGCGAGCATTCTCCTCTGCCTTGTACTGTCCGCATTCGATATTTCAATTAAAAGGTGATCGCCCTGTGGGTGGGAGCGGTACATTAACACCCACGATAACCCTCGCCTGTCGTAAGAGGCGACTAAAGGGACCCAATGGGTTCTTAACTTTGGAGTGGGGGTTGGTAAACACGAGGGCCCTTATCCGTGTCCTGACATTGCTTCCACTTACTTATGCCAGGCTCCTCACTTTCATCTATCCTATCCGACCTCCCGTTGTCAACTCTTGTTCTTTTCCGACCCCGACGCTATTAGAGCAGTCGAGGCCTATGGAGTCTCATTTTCACGCCCTTCCTGGCCTCTGCTTTTCTTTGGCCGATACCTTCATTTTTCGAAGAGCCGGATCCCTTCCATTTTTACTCTGATTAGTGTTATATAGAGGATGGTTGCCTAGTTGTACTTCCATTTAAGACAATAATCACCACCACCACCTCTAAAAGTGACAAAAATTCGTGAATACATTTGACGAAATTGCATTTAAGTAACATACGCAAATGAATATAATAATAATAAATAAGTTCGTGTGGCTATTTCTAGCCGGGTGCAGCCCTTGTAAGGCAGACCCTCCGATGAGGGTGGGCGGCATCTGCCATGTGTAGGTAACTGCGTGTTATTGTGGTGGAGGATAGTGTTATGTGTGGTGTGTGAGTTGCAGGGATGTTGGAGACAGCACAAACACCCAGCCCCCGGGCCATTGGAATTAACCAATGAAGGTTAAAATCCCCGACCCGGCCGGGAATCGTACCCGGGACCCTCTGAACCGAAGGCCAGTACGCTGACCAATCAGCCAACGAGTCGGACAATGAATATAATGTATAGTTAATATCGGCAATTATAATTGCTGAACACGATGTCTCAGACCTCTCTACTCGTGTAAAGATGTTCTGAGACTAAACTGTAGCCAAATTGGACCTTCCCTCTTAAAATATATTTCCAGAATGAGAAACAGTTCCGATTTTCATTGAAATTATCTTTCTGAGGAAAATACATCCTTATATTTTAGCTGCAGCTAAAGAATGGCCGTTTTTCTTGCTGCGAGAACAATTCATTATTCCTAACCATGTGCTGCTGCTCTGGTGGAACTAATTAGCATGTCTTACTTCATGTGGAGCCCATAACTCACTTTGATAACGCATAGCATTGGTCAGCGAGGACTAGAACAAATTTATTATTCTCTTTGAGTCTCTCGGTGGTCTGAACCGTTTCTTTAATATGTTACAGTATGAGATGTTTTGTACTGATATCATGTTACAAGAAGCGAAGCATTTAGTAGTATATACCAAACACATTAGGCCAATCGTGTTTAATCCGTTAAATGCAAACACCATCTCTGACTTCTCACTCAGATGGTCATAGATCGTGAGATTTTTGAAATCTTGTCCGTGTGGTTTACGCTTACCAGATTGTTCAAAAGGAAAAAAGGAGAAGGCCTAGCATATTTACTGACAGATTTCTTAATAAAGAAAAATCCACGTTCCTTAATTCCTAATTAGTATTTAATAAGACAATTAATGCTATTTACGAAAGATTTGCTGGTCATTTAGTTATTTACTACAGTAAGTGTATTACTTTAGTTTGATGATGATCTGGCAGTTTGAAATATTCTGAGATCATTATTTGCGAATTTATAGAAATTATCTTCACGGTCCATATCATCATAATTCCTATGTCATCTGAAGTTTAGCGTGAATTAAATGGACAAAACATATTTCTAGTGTCTCTCTATTTATTTTTAGTTTATGAAAACACTTTTCACACCGAGCAAGTGGCCGAGCGGTTAGAGTCGCGCAGCTGTAAGCTTGATTTTGGGATATAGTGGGTTCGAACCCCACTGTCGACAGCCCCGAAGATGGTTTTCCGTGATTTCCCACTTTAACACCAGGCAAATGCTGGGGCTGTTCCTTATTTAAGCCCACGGCTGCTTCCTTCTCACTTCTAGCCATTTCCTAACCCATCACCGCCATAAAACCTATCTTTTTCTGTGCTGTATAAAAAGCAAATTACAGAAAACCTTTTCACGAATTCGTTAGATCCAGGGTTACTGAATAAAAAGATATATGTAAATGTCTCCTCCACACGGAATCACGGTTTTGTTTCGGGGCCTAGAAGGTGAAAGAGAGAGTACAGATTCTTTGGTTGTTCCCCACTTATCCGTGGCTAAATGGTTGGCGTGCTGGCCTTTGGTCACAGGGGTCCCGGGTTCGATTCTCGACAGGGTCGGGAATTTTAACCATTAATGGTTAATTTCTCTGGCACAGGGGCTGGGTGTATGTGTTGTCTTCATCATCATTTCATACTCATCACGAAGCGCAGGTCGCCTACAGGAGTCAAATCGAAAGACCTGCACCTGGCGAGCCGAGCATGTCCTCGGACACTCCCGGCACCAAAAGCCAAACGCCATTTCATTTCAACCTTTTACGACATGCAGAGGGAACGGATAACGAATGCATCCTATCACTGCAGCCACAGGGGAGACAAAGTGTTCCGATAAATCGAAAGGAAGATTTTCTTTTCCGTAAGTGTTCAGAATTTTAATTTATGTTTTCCCTTCAAAATGATTCTCCGTTGCTATATTTACAGCCCCTCCTTATAGGTCTAATACGTCAAACATCAACATCTTCCTAAAACATGCCTTTCCATCCTCCAAAATGGCGTCGTACCCCATCCATATGTCGTGCACTGGTTGCCTAGTTACGGTGTCGGTGTTTTGTCGCCGTTAAATTGTAGGTAGTGAAGATCGCTGGTATTACCTGAAACAGGCTATAATCCTGATTGACCACCCGCCTTACACTTTCGCTCCTGCCTGCTGTCACCTCACACACAACAGCTGCTTGCAGACAGGATCGAACACAGGGCTATTGGCCACCGCAACACATAGCGATTGTTCCTTGGATCGACTCCAGAGAAAGTTTGATACTCGCACAGTACTCCGTACTCGAATACAATATCCCGTTCAGTACACGATGGCACTTCTACTGTCCCAGTCCAAATGATAGCTCTGTTTCTTTGGTAAGTCCTTATTTATTGAGAGCTTTCGACGCTTACTGTATATTTTTAAGAAATTGGAAGAATTCGTCTTTCAGCCGCTGGAGACGCTTGTCTGTTGAAGAAATGAGCATCGTTTTATACGAATTATTTTGCCTCAAGTGCTGTGCTTTGTACTGAAAGGTTAATACACGGATTTCGTAAATCGTATGGTAGGCGCAGGCTCCGAAAAATTTACTCTTCCCGTCATGCGGAATGAGTTTTCCATCATGAACTGAAAAGATTGAAGATGTTACGATTGGTGGTGAGAAAACTTTCATAGCATAAAGCACATTCATCTTTCCAAAAGAACTTGGTTCGACACGCTTCCTCATTAGATTCCGGACAGGTTTCACCACAAGATTCTTCGGAAGGCGATACAACTCTTTTAAGAGAGGCTACGTGATTATGCCATCTTTATCTGCCATGTCATGCTCAAGAAACTGAGATGTATTTTCAATAATATGGCAATAATCGAAAAACAAATACAGTTGTCGTATGGAGTTGCACCATTTTCCATCACCAAACTTCTTGAACATTGAAGTATTCGTTCTATGATTGTCCGTCACAAGATGAATAACATAGAATTCACATTCTTTTGACAGCTTTTAAAAATCTGATGAACCAGGAGGAAAAGGTAATGCCTTTACCATAAAGTATGCAGCCGAAATCGTGAATTGCTTCATCAGTCCATGAATTAAACTGCACAGCAATTTGTTGGCAGTTGAGGGTTTATTCCAGTTTCTTCTTTGTAAACCCCTCTCTACTTCGACAAGTCCATAGAATCTGTCCTCTTCTTTATTATAAAGCAGCTGCTCTTTAATTGCCATTTCGTCGCAAATAAGGGAGCGAACTTTCTCCAGATCATACGAATTAGTGGCTTCTGCTTATAATTACCAGCTCGACACTTCACCGTCCCTGATACCTATTTAATGTACAGTATTACATTGATCTCCGCCCTCCGCCCATACTCGTAAACTTTCGGAGAAGCAATCCGCCAACAAACACAATGCCGTATATTCTCTTCAGACCATAGTGAGCACCGTTTCTGAAAGACATTTTTACTTGATCTAGAAGATAAATGGCCATTCCAACACCTTCAACTGCAACTTCCCTTTTAATGTTCAGTGGTTTGAGTTGCGTATTGCAATCTTTCCCTTTCTTTGATTTCTTTTGTATGAAACCCATAACCTTTGAGCCAGAAGTAACCAGAATCTCTAAATCTATACATTTAAAATGGGTTGAATTGAGCGGGGAAAATGTGATTAGGAGCTCTACTCATGGGAGGCACGTGGAGAACATTTTTTAAAAATTAACGTATTGGCATTTGGTCCGTAAGACCATGCTGCCAGCTCTGTACATTTAGAAAACAGGAAGGTCAAAGAGCAACATCTTTACAACATGGGTCCGTTCATGGGATTGTGACTAATTGTTGATAGAAAGCCACGGTACAGGAACTTTGGTTGGATGAGAACAGTTTAACTACAGACTATAGAACAAACGTATCACAATGTTAAATTGGCTTCACTTAAAAATTTGGCTATTGCTTGGTATATACGGATGTCATAGCTGTTGAACAAAGACGAAACGGAAGTGAGAAGTGGAACATTGAGTTGTATAAGCGTTTGATATAAATTGGTTACTTGTAGTTTGTATCTAATGCATCCTAAAATTGTATGATTGAGGTCTGCTTCTCGATTGGGGTCAGAGGGACAATTTGGGGAGTCTATAACTTTGAGTCTGAACGGATGACTGGGGTAAGATGCATGTCCAAGTCGCATTCTGATAATTGATGTGGTATGGCGGCGACTTAGAGATAGTAGATTGAACCATGGTTTCTGTGCGATGTGTCTCTGGATAGCGGCGTAATGCTTTCCTTTGATGAGTTGAGTTGTTGCCCAGTACTTTGACCATTCTTTGTAAGCCTGCTTCTTGATGTGGCTTTGGAAGTCCGTGTATGGTAGGCGTAGTGCTTGGAACTGGCCTTCCGTAATGCTCTGCTTTGCCAGTTGGTCTACGGTCTCATTGTGTATAATTCCAGTGTGACCTTTGATCCACATAAGATGAACTTCTTTTCCGTTTCCCTTAGCTTGGTATATACTACTTAGGATGTTCATGATGTATTTATTCGAACGCGTGTTCCTGCATGGTTGTTCTAGTTTTTGAAGTGCACTCTTGGAGTACGTGAGAATTAATATTCTGCTGAAGTGCTGGACGCCGTACGTGATGGCTGAGTTAATGGCAAGTATTTCAGCGGTGAATATGGAAACTTCGTTAGGAAGAGAGAACATTTTTCAAGTGTTGAGTGCAAGGCAGTAGTACGCAATTCCGACTCCTTCTTCGGTCTTATACCCATCTGTGTATATTTGAGTATAACTGCCCCAATATGCATTGATGAAATTTGTTACTTTTTCGTTGATATTGTTATTGCAGATTATAAAATCTGGAAGATGAAATGTGGATGGTTGAAATACTGAAAGTTCATACCTCTGTCGAAATACTGGAAGCGATGTATCTTGATACTTTTGACCAATAAAGGTGTCCGTAGTCTTCTGTTTGTTCCTCTGTCACACAGTGGAAGGAGGTGGCGCAGTTTAGATGTTAGAGGGTGGCTAGCTATGGACGAGCGTTGCAGAAGAAAGTTATTGGCAAGCAGATCGCTTCTTATCTGAAGGGGCATTTCTTTAGTCTCTACCAGTAGTGCGTTAGTAGGACTTGAGTTCATGGCTCCGAGACATAATCTGAGTGCGCGGAACTGCAGGACATCTAGTTTTCGAAGAACATACTGCGGTGCGTTGCTGAAAAAGATGCAGCCATAATCTAGTACAGATCGGATTTACGAACTGTATAATAGTAATAGGACAGATGGGTCAGCTTCCCACCATACTCGACATAATGCTCTGATTATGTTTAACGTTCGGCCCACTTTAGTTGCCAGGCACTCGACGTGGGTTCTCCATGTAAGTTTACTATCGAGGTATAAGCCTAGTAGCTTGGCTGAAGTCCGTAAGGGGAAGGAATATGGCCCAAGTTGTACAGATGGTGATATTGAGTGGAGTTGCTTTCGAGTGAAGACAATAATAGAGGATTTTGTTGGGGATAAATTAAGACCTGTTTGAAATGTCCAGGTGTGGAGTTTCCTTGCAGCGTCATCTAGCCATAAACATGTTAACCAAGAGACTGCGATGATGCGTAGATACATACGTCATCTGCATACTGAAGAACTTTGACTGTTTGTTTAAAGGTGTGATCGAGATCTGCAGTGTAGATGGCATACAGTAAAGGACTAAGTATAGCACTCTGAGGGAGGCCTTTTGTTACTAGTCTGGGCCCATACAAGGTGTTATCTTGATTTCGAATATAGATTGTCTACCTGAAAAATAAACTATATATACCTCGCACGTATATTTCGGGAAGACCAAGGTCATGTAGCTTTTCAGAGTATTCTACTTGTATAATAACGCTGTCCTATGCTCCAGATATATCGAGAAATATGGCGGTAAGGTAACCATGGTTTAGAAATGTATGTTCAATGTCCGTAGTCAGAATGCTGAGATGGTCGCAAGTAGAACGACTTTTCCGGAACCCATATTGAGAGCGAGGCAATATACTGTGAAACTCTAACCACCACTCCAGTCTAAGTTTCAACAGCCGTTCAAAAGTTTTAGCGATGCATGAAGATAGAGCGATGGGTCTGTAAGAAGAAGCGTCGTTAGCATCTTTACCTTGTTTTAAAATTGGGACAATAATCTGCGTCGTCCAGTCGTCGGAAAAATTGGTTTCATTCCAAATATATGTGAAAAGTACGAGCAATATTTCCTTGGCATTGCGAGATAAGTTAGAAAGCATGCAGTAATGTATATGGTCACATCCAGGCGCAGAGTTAGCAGTAGTTTTTAAAACTTGTTCTAATTCATGTAGCGTGAAAGCGATGTAAGAATATCTTGCGTAGGTCGGAAAAGTTCGAACTGTGGACGTTGTTTTGGAGGAAGCGAGGTGGTAGGTGGAGCAATAAGATCTGAAAACTCTTCCGTCCAACATTTAAGTGCTTTAGGGGTTGGCGTTTTTTTCTTCATTTTGTTAACCTTCGACCATATTTGCGATAGGGGTGTATCCTTGGTCTGTTTTTCACAATAAGATCGCCAGCTATTCTTCTTTACCCTTTTCAGAAAGCATTTGACTGCCGCATATATATTCTTGTAATTGAGGAAATTTTCCATTGTAGTTGCTCGCTTTACCTTGCTGAGGGCCTGATTCCTCTTAGCTATCTGTCGACTGCATTCGGAATTCCACCATGGAGCAGGGAATCGTTTTGAGATGTTGGTTTGTTTTCGTTCAGGAATAGATATGGCGGCAGCTAAATTATTTGTGTGTACGAAGGCGTTGTATTTATCAAGCGTGGTACTGGTAACAGGGTAGCCGATCCATCGTTTAACACAAATAAACTGAACTCATCTACTATTTGTAAGATAGCCTCTCCATATGTATCATTTATCTCGCAACCCCATGTTGTGCTATGTGCGTTATAATCACCACAAAAGAGAAAAGGTGGCTCTATCTGTTGCGTAAGCCGATACCATTCTCGCAGTTGAAATTTTGTTCATGGTGGGCTATATAGTGAGACCAATGTAATATCTTGGTTGTTAATGCGAAATCTTGCGGCAACGGCCTGAAAACTTGCAATCTGTGAGTGATCAATAACTGCTTCTACGTATGGAATTGTATTCTTTATTAATATTGCTACCCCTCCATAACCGTCTTCTCGGTCCTGTCTGATGGCATGATAGCCAGGAATGGTTAGATTAGAATCGTTCTTAAGCCAGGTTTCACTCAAGGTGGCGAAATCAGTACCTTCACTGTATAAAACACTCCGCATGGTCTCTTTATTCGCAAGTACGGAACGTGCGTTCCATTGGTGTATTTTATTCATTACCTGAAGTAAATATACTTGCGATCATGTTATGTATTATAGCCGGGTTAAAGGTCTCGGGCGTTGTAGATTGAGCTTGAGTAAGGAGGAGCACGATCAAATGCTCATAATTTTGGGAGGTGGTTATCATCAAGTTATGCGGTTGGGGGGGATAGGGGTTGTGGGAAATTGGTGTTACAGGCAAATGTGGGGGAATATACTGACGTTGTTGAATCGATGGATAATTTGGTTGCGGTGTAGATGGGGGATTATGTCTGGCTAAGGCATAGAGACGTTGGCGGATTCGACGTGTGGTTAGGGATATTGTGACTTACCTCTTTCATCTTTCGTGTTTATTCCATTATGTCTTTGTGTTATTTATTTTTGTAACGCTTTTTGGTCTCCTTTATTTGTGTTGTAACATCAGTAATGTGTGACGAAACTTTATTTTATTGGGTAACCATTGCGGGAAGCGATGTTGCGTGTGCGTGCGTAAAATGGTAGATTCGATGATGGTAGAATGATAGGTCTGCTGTGGTAGTAAGTTATATCTTGTAGAGAGAAATGGAGCAGTGGGTGAGTCATCCGAGAGTTTTCGGAGAGATGCATTCCGAAATCAAACTTTCGTCAGTATGAAACCACAACATTCGGAGGTGTTGCAAGTTACTCCAAGGGATATCGGAGATGGTGTAAATATTTTATAAGGCTTATTTAATGTGCATTTAAATTCATTTTGTTCACACATAGGTGATGTAGTATGATGTTAGGTTAGGGGTTATCCAAGCTAGTATTTGTTCACTATTCAGCATTAATAATTCAGCCTTAGAACAATACGAGGTGACATAATGGAATAAGAACATGGTAGTCCTTTATGAATATGTTTTTCTTTCCACGCGTAGGAAACAAGGGAAACATAAAGGTGATTAATAAACAAACCAAATAACTTCATTGTTGAAATTAAATGAAATGTCATACGATTTTTAGTGCCGGGATATACCAGGACGGGTTGACCCCCGTAGGCGACCTGTGCGTCGTGATGAGGATGAAATGATGATGTAGACAACACATACACCCAGTCCCCGTGCCATTGGAATTAACCAATTAAGGTTAAAATCCCCGACCCGGCCGGGAATTGAACCCGGGGCCCTCTGAACCGAAGACCAGTACGCTGGCCGTTCAGCCAACGAGTCGGACAACTTCATTGTTGATGAACGTTAACAGATGAGAAATAAATAATGTCAGTTATTAGAAAGGAAACTTATGTTATAGACACCATTTCTTCGGGGTTTGGTAATTAGTTTACTCATTACCATATGATGAATTCACATTGTTTAATTAATTTATTAAATTAAACCGTGTTTCTGAAATAACGCCAAGTGATTAATTTGAAATTTATTCTGGAAATCTTAGATTTGTTTCTTTGGAAAATTCATCCTTTAGCGTAACATTAAGGGAACATGTTCGATTTTAAGGAACTTTGCTGCCACATGTGATGTAACAGATAGGGAATCTGCCACCTGGGCAACTGCCCCAAATGCAGATCAGTATTGATTGATTGATTGATTGATTGATTTTTGTTGTTGTTGTTTTGGTATTTAAATTTGATGAACACCAGATGTGCTGCAGACTTATTAAGTGGATACTTTAACCATCAGCCAACTTAACTTTGTTTTGGCTATCAGCCACAGTAACTTAGATTTCATTTGGGCCATCAGCCTCAGTGACTTTACATTAGAGCTAACAGCCATCGTAGCTTATTTCCTTTGGCCATCAACCACACTGGCTTAAGTAATTCACAAAAATTGTGATAGAAATCGTACATGACATAGCCGCAGGTCATGCCGACTCAATTAAGGGTCCATGTCGTGCAACCACTGCGTAGGTTTAACCTCCAAATACCCTACACGTGACCCCTGGGTGGTGCTAAGCGAGCAACAATATATTTGGCAGCCAGACTATCACTGCGATCTCCTGGCAATTACATACAACGATATATCAAACACGTCTCAACAGCTCTTTTAAGAGCTCCCTAACAAGAAACATTGGACCAACGATTCGACTCCTCCGACTAAATGTCGAAAGTATCAGCAAAGCAAAGTGTGACTGCGTGGCATACATCGATTGGAAGGCCTTAATTATATTAAGCGTTCCGAGCTCGTGTTACGAGAGCTGGACCATCACGGGTCACCATCGTATTACAAGCGGTCTCATATGAAAACCGATGTTAGGGATTTCCAGGTTTTCTTTTACAACCATCATAGAAATAGCAAGCGTGTTTTCCATTAAAGACTGCCCTTCAGGCAAGTAAGTCAAGAATTCCTGAAACAGTGTCGAAGTACACTGATTGAGCAAATGTCATGGGATAGCGGAGCACTGATGCGCAGGTGTGTTGTCTGCGCACCACACGCCCCCTGTGCCAGCGGCAGTTGTATAGGAAACCTTGTGAGCAGTCGCTGTGCATGTGACAGGTGTAACAGGGAACGTCGTCGTGAGCTGACACCGTTTGAACAGGGTGTGGTGGTCGGTGCCCGACGGATGGGAAGTGCGATTTCGGAAGTGGTGCGAGAATTCGGCTTCACACGATCAACCGTGTCTAGGGTGTATCGTGAATGGTTGAATGCGGGTGTCACCGTCCACAACAGACGAACGACCGGCCATCCAGCCACCCTCGATGACCGTGACCGGCGACATCTGAGACGGATTGTCAATAGTGACAGACGGGCAACCGTGGAACAACGCACGGCTCAATTCAACACAGGCCGTGCTAGACACGTCTCCCAGTGGACAATCCGTAGGAACATGGGTTCTATGGGGGTATGGGAGCCGGCGCCGCACACGGGTGCTACTGTTAACCCAACGTCATCGGGCACAACGACGCGCATTTGTCGCCAGTCACCAGGGATGGACACTGGAACAATGGCGTAACGTGATATGGTCGGACGAATCACGATTTCAACTGTACCATGTCGATGGGAGGCACCGTGTATGGCTCAGACCACACGAAGCGACGGATCCCGCCTGCCTCGAAGGTGTGGTCCAGGGCGCTGGTGTCTCTGTTATGGTCTGGGGTGCATTTTTCTGGTATGAAATGGGCCCCCTAGTTATTCTGGAAGAGACTTTGAATTGTACGCGGTATGTTGAGCTACTCGGACACCATCTCGGCCTCCGAATCTAAAGATCTCCGGTTGAAACCCGGCAGAAGTAGTCGGATTTCGATGTGTGCAAGAAATTCCATTCGACGCTCCATGTCGAAGAATGTTGGCACGTAAAAGTTCTCCGGTGACATTCGTTGTTCGGAAGCATGACTTTATGTTGTAGTCAGCACAATGTCAATGGAGACTAAAGCAATCAGCATGGATTTAATGGACACCTGTCAAAGTTACCAGGTTTTTATTAATTTTTGGAACAGATTCAGCTTACAAAAGTCCAGAATCAATATTTTGGTAGTCTCCACTTTACGGGACTATTTATTTTTAAATCACAGCTATATTCTCAATAGCCTCCTACTCCATTTATATTACTGTTGTATCTTAATGCTGAATGTGCTGTTCTTGTCTTTTTTTATATCTTCAATATTTTAATGCTGTAGGCTGAATATTGTGTTATTAGTGACTTTTTTAGAGTTATTTATCAGATCATGCTTATTATTATATGTTCATATTTAATTGTGTAGCTTTCTTTGATGTAGTTAAACTTTATCCTTGTGGCAGCCCTTACCGAGCTCGATAGCTGCAGTCGCTTAAGTGCGCTTTTCCTCTTTATTATTAAGTGTGGCCAATATCCAGTATTCGGAAGATAGTAGGTTCGAACCCCACTGTCGGCAGCTCTGAGGACGGTTTTCCGTGGTTTTCTATTTTCACGCCAGGCAAATGCTGGGGCTGTACCTTAATTAAGGCCACGGCCGCTTCCTTCCCACTCCCAGCCCTTTCCTGTCCCATCGTCGCCATAAGACCTATCTGTGTCGGTGCGACGTAAAGCAACTAGCAAAAAAAAAAAAAATGTGGCAGTCCAGAATGTCTGGAAAGTCATTGAGTTTCTCAATATATTATTATGTCATCGAAATGAGCGCCGCGGACATCCTACGAAGACTGCAGCTGAAAATAATTTTAAGGCGTTTTATCTGTCGGTCAACTACTCTTGACATGCCCGACTCCATAACGTAACGATTAGCACTATTAGCTGTCGTCCTCGGGGGCCCAGGTTCCCTGTACCGCCAGAAATTTAAGAATTCCAGGAGGGCTGGCTGGTATGTGGTTAAAATTGTGCATTCAGCTAACTTTCACTTGGGGTGTTCATGAAGGACATTTTATATTTCTGTGTTGGTATTGTTATATTTTTGTATGTAGGTTAGTACTTGTATCCTTTGCTGTTATTCAGTTCAATAAATTCAAGATGTTAGCTTCATGTTGGTCCTGCAAGTGCCGGATCCGTACTAATCGGTTTTATACAGTTCGCCAGAGTAATGCATGACAACGTACAGACTGGTACATTATGACAGTGGCAATAAACGTACACGTTTTTATGAAATAATCGTTAACGAATATGACGTCGAAACGTTGACCACGAACGAAAGGTCCAATTTCCTAAATATGTTCTAAAATGACCAGCCTCCAAGAAAAACCATTTATTTGAAATTTAACATGTTTGAAGATAATATTAAGCAACTTGTTCGACTTCGGACAGCTACAAAATCTGCATTTACCAGAGTAGAGCATTTCTAGTTACGCGAATAACCCCTAACCTGATCAATGAAAAGTTACATAAAACTTGCTAGAGGCTCAAGATGAATTGGAATCTGTCTTACTGATGAAACTGAATGGATTCAAATGGAAGAGTATTGCAATGCCGTTAGCTACTTTCACTCTTCAACGAAAATAACCGAATGTAACCAGCGCGGTAGTTCGGATTCGTTAGTAACGGTTAAGTTGGACAGTTTCAAGAATGGGTCACATTTAAGGAAACTTATATGTCTCTTGTTGGTAACAATACAAATATTCCTAATATTCAGTACTCCATTGTTTGCAAGGAGCTATTAAGGGAGATGCTGGGAGTGTTATTCAGCACATTCAATTAAGTGAAGAAGGCTTTGATATAGCTTGAGAATTGTTGGTTGGGAGATTCGGTACGAGAATGATAGACTAATTATAAATACACTCGTTGACAATATGATACTACCTTCCATGTTAAATGAGAGCATAAGTCAAGTGCGACATTTCGCAGATGTTACAAGACGCTAAAATCTACGAAGCAGGATACAGATAGCTGGGATGCAATTATCATGTATGTTTTATTGCAAAGGCTGAGTAGCTGAAGAAAGGAGTGGGAGCTTCACATTTTAGGTAGGCAGTTATCAACTTTGCACCAACTGTACTCATTTTTAGAACATAAATACAATACTTTAGAAAGCGCACAAGGCAAGATCAGAGTTAAAGACTAGAAGTATGACAATAACAAGGCAAGTCTTGCCAGGAGCCAGTTAGTGTCAAGGGTCAATGTGCTCTATGCAATAATTACCACGCTGTCTACCAGTGTCCAGAATTTAAAGCCTCACAGACTGCTGCCAGATATGAAACGGTGGTCCTCGTGGTGATTATTGTTTTAAGAGGAAATACAAGAAGGCAACCATCCTCTATATAACACTAACCAGAGAGAAAAAAAATGGAAAGAAACTGACACTTCGAACAATGAACGCATCGGCCAAAGAAGGGCGTGAAAATGAAAGACTCCCTAGCCCTCTGAACCTAACAGCATCTGGTTCGGAACGGTTAAACGCCATAACTTATGTATAAATTGTCTTATAAATGAACATATGGTTAAACAATGCAGACCCAGCAGAAGTAGAGTATGCGGCAAGTGGCACCACTCTTTATTACATCGCAGTCAGGAATCACTCCAAGTGGACAATAATATAAGGGGTGCATATCATACATTTAAGGAGAAACTCAGCATACCGTGTTGTAGTAACAGGTAAGATCAAAGACAACACGGACATCAGTAATCATAACGGATTCTTCCTGACAGTAGTTCGCAATCTAATTTCGTCACAGAAGGCCTTGTTAGAAGGTTAGGTTTAACTCATCGTCAGACAAGGAATCAAATAATAGTAAAATACACTGACTGACAGAGCAAATGCAACACCAAGAAGGAGTGGTTCGAAAGGGATGAAAGTTGGGGAAAAAACAGAGACGGCACGGACGAGTAATTGATGTTTATTTCAAACCGATATGCAGGTTACACAATGCGCACGGCATCGACTCAGTAGGATGTAGGACCACCGCGAGCGGCGATGCACGCAGAAACACGTCGAGGTACAGAATCAATAAGAGTGCGGATGGTGTCCTGAGGGATGGTTCTCCATTCTCTGTCAACCATTTGCCACAGTTGGTCGTCCGTACGAGGCTGGGGCAGAGTTTGCAAACGGCGTCCAATGAGATCCCACACGTGTTCGATTGGTGAGAGATCCGGAGAGTACGCTGGCCACGGAAGCATCTGTACACCTCGTAGAGCCTGTTGGGAGATGCGAGCAGTGTGTGGGCGGGCATTATCCTGCTGAAACAGAGCATTGGGCAGCCCATGAAGGTACGGGAGTGCCACCGGCCGCTGCACGTAGCGGTGGGCATTTAACGTGCCTTGAATACGCACTAGAGGTGACGTAGAATCATACGCAATAGCGCCCCAAACCATGATGCCGCGTTGTCTAACAGTAGGGCGCTCCACAGTTACTGCCGGATTTGACCTTTCTCCACGCCGACGCCACACTCGTCTGCGGTGACTATCACTGACAGAACAGAAGCGTGACTCATCGGAGAACACGACGTTCTGCCATTCCCTCATCCAAGTCGCTCTAGCCGGCACCATGCCAGGCGTGCACGTCTATGCTGTGGAGTCAATGGTAGTCTTCTGAGCGGACGCCGGGAGTGCAGGCCTCCTTCAACCAATGGACGGGAAATTGTTCTGGTCGATATTGGAACAGCCAGGGTGTCTTGCACATGCTGAAGAATGGCGGTTGACGTGGCGTGCGGGGCTGCCACCGCTTGGCGGCGGATGCGCCGATCCTCGCGTGCTGACGTCACTCGGGCTGCGCCTGGACCCGTCGCACGTGCCACATGTCCCTGCGCCAACCATCTTCGCCACAGGCGCTGCACCGTGGACACATCCCTATGGGTATCGGCTGCGATTTGACGAAGCGACCAACCTGCCCTTCTCAGCCCGATCACCATACCCCTCGTAAAGTCGTCTGTCTGCTGGAAATGCCTCCGTTGACGGCGGCCTGGCATTCTTAGCTATACACGTGTCCTGTGGCACACGACAACACGTTCTACAATGACTGTCGGCTGAGAAATCACGGTACGAAGTGGGCCATTCGCCAACGCCGTGTCCCATTTATCGTTCGCTACGTGCGCAGCACAGCGGCGCATTTCACATCATGAGCATACCTCAGTGACGTCAGTCTACCCTGCAATTGGCATAAAGTTCTGACCACTCCTTCTTGGTGTTGCATTTGCTCTGTCAGTCAGTGTATATGAGGGCGAGGAGTGTATTAACAATCTAACATCAACAGTCACTCACACTGTTCAATGGGAATTAAGCTCCACAACTAAAGCTAACAAACTAAAATAACATGTTTGGTTCTACCACAAGTTACTAATCATAAGCCTACTGTACACAATGACATTTCTGAATGAACACCTCCTGGTGTAAGACTTGCTGCTGAAGATTTCAGCAAGCCTGCTGATGTCCGCCTCACTGTTAGAAGGAAAGTTTGAACGTAAGGGATTACCAGTCCTCCAGAACACACAATTAGGCTACATACTTTCTGGGAAAATCCATGTCATATGTTCACGGTAGCAAACGTAAAATCATGCTCACTTCGTACAGACAGACATAGTACATCAACTCATGGAGCGATTCTGGCCTGTGGAAGATATTTCAGGTATAACACTTACTCAGGAAGAGAAATCTTGTGAAACCCACTTCCTACAGCACATACACTTCCACTGAATGGTCAGTATGAAGTTAGACTATCATCGAAACAGAATCATCAATCATTAGGGACGTCCTTTGACAACGCGAAATTCAAGTTTATGAGATTGGAACGAAAAATAAACTACGAGCCAGAAATGAAGGAAAGGTATCAGGAGTTCTTGCAACAATATGAAGTGCTGGGTCATATGTCAATAGTCGACAAGAATGATGAATTACTTCCTGATGACACATCCCTTCCACTCTACGCACAACACCATGGTATCTTAAAGGAGATCCGTTCAACGAATAATTTAAGGGTAGTTTTTAATATCCGAGAACGGAACGACAATGAAGTTTCATTGAATGATTTATTACTGATTGAAGCAACTCTCCAGGATGATTTGTACTCAATAATTTAAAGATTCCGACTGCACAAAATTGCAGTTATGGCTGACATTGAGAAAATGTATAGGCAAATTTGGATACATCCTGGACACCGGTACTTCCAACGAATAGTGTGGAGAAGTAATCGAAAGAAACGCGTCCAAGAGTATGAATTGAACACCTTTACGAACGGAACAGCATCGGCGTCATTCTTAACTACAGGATGCCTAAGGAGACTGACTGAAGATGAATCGTTGAACTACCCTGAATCGGTCAGGATAGTCGACAATGATTTTTATGTTATTGAACATTTCTGGAACGAATGTCTTAAATAAGATTACAGAGATATTTAACAGGAATGGTGAGGAGCGGTGTATTTCATCCAAGGAAGTAGACGTCCAATAACCCCGTATTATTACAAAATATCCCTCCAGAAGATGTCGACATAAATGTCCCATTGAATTTCAACAAGGAAACTACGAAAAGGTTAAGAGTTTCTTTAACACCATGAATGAAAAATAATTGTTTGATATCCAGCTTAAACCGGGCAACACTGTAACCAAAAGGAGTGTGTTGAGGACGATTGCTTCTATACAGGTATATTATCCTATAGGACGTTTAGGCACCATAATTTTCACCTGCAAATTTTTGGTCAGATTTGGTCAGCTAGAATAGACTGGGATGTACCTCTAACCGCACGACTCAAAGACTTCTTGGTTAAACAACCATGAGCAGTCAGCAAGTATGTTACAGTATAAACGACATCAAGGTCGACCGTTTGACCAGTAAGGAAGACAGTGACGGACGGACTTTCAGATTCCGGTGAATTGGCATATGGCGCTTGCTTATATCTTAGAACCGTGGACACTGAAGGAAATTTGACTGTCGGACTACTAAGCTTACGATCAAGTGTAGCTCCCTTAAGGAAGCTATCGCTATCAAGACTAGAATTTTTTGGTGCTCTCTTACTTGCAGACTTGTATCAGAAGACACAACGGGCATTAAAGAGGCAATTTTACGACGTTAGATATTGGTCATACTGAAGCGTAACCTTATCTTGGCTTGCTTCTTCACCTTCACGGTGGAAGACATTTGTTGCGAGCAGGGTGAATCAAATTCAGGTAATGACAAATATGAGTGACTGGAGTCACGTCAGCAGCAAGGAGAATCCTGCAGATTTAATTTCACGTGGAAATGAACCTTCGGAAACTTGTATTTCAGCTTATGGTGGAATGGCCCAGACTGGTTAAGTAAACAGGCGTCGCACTGGCTAAAGGCGCAGAAGTCAAAAGAAACATCTGAAAAAAGAACACAGCAGAAGGAAGAAGCAATGATTCTCCTGAGAGAAATAGCTTATTAAGATCTCTTAATCCGTGCGTTGATGAAAAGCTATTGCTCAGGGTGAGCGGAAGGCTAGAACGCTCATACTTATGCTTTGAACAACATTCTCTAATATTACCCTCAAAGCATCATATTACAAAGTTGATTGTTGAGTACACTCACAAGAAACATCAGCATGCAAGAGGACAATTGTTACTTTCTATTCTCAGACAGTTGTGTTGGATTCCCGATATCACAAACCTATCAAGGAAAATTGTACATTACTGCGGAGTTTGTTTCAGACAGAAGGCCACACAATGGAGCAGCTCATGGGTCAGTTACCTGAGCCAAGTGTGAAATCTTTAAGGCCCTTTAAGGACTGCTGTGGTCCTTTTTGTGTTAAACAAGGAGGAAGACAAAGTAAACAGGAGACGAAGTGTTACGTGGCTCTATTCGTGTGCTTGTGTGGAGTTATTAAACGATCTGTCAATTGAAACATTTATCGGAGCCTTGAGACGATTTGTTGCGAGAAGAGGTCTATGTTCTAACATTTACAGTGATAACGGGACCAACTTTGTTGGAGCACGTCATGAACTGACGGAGTTATTAGCTTCATCAGACTTCAAAATTGAAATCACCAGTTATGCTGCGGAGCAACACATCAATTTTCATTTTATTCCTCCAAATTATCCTCACATGGGAGGAAATTGGGAGGGAGCTGGTAAATCGGTCAAGTTTCACTTGCAACGCACAACTAGCGATGCAAATTTGACCATTCAAGAATTCTACACTGTAACTTATTGTGTCAAACCGAAGCTATTGTGAATTCCAAAATACTTATTCCTTTGCCCACCGATCTTGATAACTTAGACAACCTGACACCTGGACATTTTCTCATTGGATCATCCATGATGTTTGTTCCAGACTACTTTTTTAATTGATTCCAAACCTAACCGCCTACCTCGCTGGCAGAATGTTCAAGAGATAGTACAGCAGTTCTGGAAGTATTGGCCATCGGACTATCTCTACCAACTGAAGTAGAAAAATAAAAGGTCACAAATGCAATCAAATCTCAAGGTGGGATTTGTAGCCATCATCAAAGAAGATAATGTTCCACCACTTGTGTGGAAAAAGGGCTTCATTCAGGACGAGATCAATAAATCAATCAATCAATCAATCAATCAATCAATCAATACTGATCTGCATTTAGGGCAGTCGCCCAGGTGGCAGATTCCCTATCTGTTGCTTTCCTAGCCTTTTCCGAAATGATTTCAAAGAAATTGGAAATTTATTGAACATCTCCCTTGGTAAGTTATTCCAATCCCTAACTCCCCTTCCTATAAATGAATATTTGCCCCAGTTTGTCCTCTTGAATTCCAACTTTATCTTCATATTGTGATCTTTCCTACTTTTATAGACGCCATTCAAACCTATTCGTCTACTAATGTCATTCCACGCCATCTCTCCGCTGACAGCTCGGAACATACCACTTAGTCGAGCAGCTCTTCTTCTTTCTCTCAATTCTTCCCAACCCAAACATTGCAACATTTTTGTAACGCTACTCTTTTGTCGGAAATCACCCAGAACAAATCGAGCTGCTTTTCTTTGGATTTTTTCCAGTTCTTGAATCAGGTAATCCTGGTGAGGGTCCCATACACTGGAACCATACTCTAGTTGGGGTCTTACCAGAGACTTATATGCCCTCTCCTTTACATCCTTACTACAACCCCTAAACACCCTCATAACCATGTGCAGAGATCGGTACCCTTTATTTACCGATGGTATTGCTCGAGTGGTTACTGTGAAGACTACTATCGGCTACTTCAAGCAACCTGTCAATAACTATGCTTGCTGCCAATTGGTGATGACATTTGATTCAATTTTGTATTTCTCTTCATGTAGCTGTTATTTTTTCGTTTGTTAACGGTCTCGTTTCAGATGGCCTTATGTGGTACCTAATTGAGGACACATTTTGGTGCATTAACAACTCTCAGTGACGCTGTTTAAACGACAAGTGTAATTTACTGTATTAATCAGGTGTCCGACTTCTGGGCTAAACGGTCAGCTTTGAGGTCTTTGGTTCAGAGGGTCCCGCCTTCGATTCCCGGCCGAGACGGGGATTTCAATCGCATGTGATTAATTCATCTGGCGAGGGGACTGATTTTTATGTTCGTCCCGACACTCCTCTCTTCATATTCACACAACACAAAACTAACTACCAACCACCACAGGAACACGAATACCGATTACATCCCTCCACACAGAATTGACGTCAAGAAAAGCACCCGGCTGTAAAACTGGGCCAAATTCACATGCGTGACGCAATTCGCACTCGCGACCTTACAAGGTGTTGGAAAATCGGTAAAAAACAAAAATTACATTAATTAGGTGCGTGGTATGTTCATAAAGAATATTTTATATTGTTGTGTTGGTATTTTTATTTTTGTGTACGTAGGTTGGTCCTTTTATGTTTTATGTTGTTCTTATAATTCAGTTCAATAAATTCAATATGTCAGCTTCAGGGGTTCTGCCACCTTAGGACGAGGACAAGAGTTTACTTTACTTTACTCTTCATATAACCAACATTTCTTCAAGATGACACAATCTGTATAGTGTGTATATATATAAAACGAGAGTTGTATCTGTACATTGACCTGAATTTAAAAAGAATGGTATTTCTGTACCGGTCGTGTCCACAGTAAAAAGGGAATGCACTTTTCACTTTTCCGTAATGTCTGCCTGTCTGTCTGTCTGCCTGTATGTATGTACGCGCATCACGAGAAAACGGCTAAAGAGAATTTAATGAAAATCGGTATGTAAAGTCGGGGAATAAGCCACTACAATCTAGGCTATATATCAAAATTGTCATCGAGCTAGCTAACAATACTGGAGTACATTTAACGCACGAGGATATATACAGAAGTCATAGAGTAGGCAAGATGAGTATAGATAAGCCGTGTCCGATAATAGTGAAGTTCGTGTCTTACCGCAAACGGAACGAACTATTCAAATCTAAAAAGAAACTGAAAGGAATGCGCAAAACAATCAGAGAAGACCTCACGTCAATCAGGATGAAACTGTTGCAAGAAGCGTTCACTAGATATTCTGTGTCCAATTGTTGGGCAATAGACGGTACAATTATTGTGAAACACAATGGCGTGAAATATCGTGTGTCGAGCCGAGCGAAATTGGACAGGATTAAATAAACCGGCAGACTGAAACTAACATAGCATCACACATTTTACAGTTTTTAGTAACTTAGACTCTAGACTTTCGAGTATTATTATAATTACTATTCCAACTATTACTTTTAGATTATATCTTCATTACATTTACATATAATAACTAGGCAAGATAGCGTACAGGTTGGCAACTCAAAGTGAGAGTGCTGAACATGCTCCTATTTTCGGCAAGGTTACTGGTGGTCAGCTGAGCGGAATCTCCGCTCCCACACCTACCCAGCCCCCTAATACTAATCCCCTTACAAATGCTTTTAATAACTTTCCAAATTCCCTACAGGTAGTACATGCTAACGTTCAAAGTCTAATTCCTCACTTCCACGAACTCCGTAACATAATTGCTAATGTCAACCCTCATATCGTCATGAACGGGGAAACTTGGATGAAACCTTGGTTGTCAGATTCTCTTGTACACCTAGAAAATTATACCTTGATCCGAAATGATCACACACGTAAAGTCGGCTGCGGAGTAGCTATGTATATTAGGAACGAAATAAAATATAAAATGATCTACAAAACAATTAGTGAATACTGCGCAGGGCCTGAGTTCATGTTCATAGAAATTGAGGCTCTAGGTGAAAAGTGCTTACTGACTGTAGTGTATAGCCCACCAAAGATTGGATACATCACCGACCTTGAGTACATCCTACTAGACCTTTTACCCAGCTATGAACATGTTTTATTACTAGGTGACCTCAATACTGACATTCTTAACGACAAAATGACTGAGACTAAGCAAGTAATCAACGTATTTAAATCTTGTAACATTACGATTTTGCCACTTAGCGCAACACATCATACAGCCACGTCATATACATTACTGGACTTAATTGTGACGAATAACCCTAACAGAGTACTGACCTACGGGCAAATGTCTGCTTACGGACTATCCAATGACGACTTAATTTATTTAGCTTATTCACTTAAATGCCCCAAGTACAGACCTAAATTAATTACATTCCGAGACCTAAAAAGTATAAATAACGAATTTCTATTAGAAGACGCTGCTCGCGCAACACGCCCTCAGGAAATACGAAACTTAACGACAGAGAGAGAGACAAAGCTTTCAAAAAATCTAAAACTAGCCAAGTACCAAACGATTTTGATCTGTACAAGACCCTTCGTAACAGGACCACACAGGCCGTAAGGAATGCTAAAATAAGACACTCACAGAACATTATGCTAGCCCGAAACGCGACAACAATCTGGAAAACCGTTAAAAATGGGCATAGGTGGAAATAAAATACATACTGCTGACATTAAACTACCACTGGATGATTTAAACCAATACTTTACTACAAGACCCGTTAACATTGACGAGACAACAAAAGAACAGATGATTAACAAAATTCTACCGAATGGCAATACTAACAATGGAGGAGAACAGTTCCTTTTTCCACTCGTAACTCCTGCAGAAGTGAGACAAATTGCACGATCAATAAAGACAACTGCGACAGGATGTGACGAGATTGTTCCACAGTTACTGCTAAAAATTCTAGACGTGATCCTACCAACTCTAACCCACATCATTAATACCTCACTGATAATCGGTATATTCACTTCCCTTTGGAAATGTGCAATTGTTCGCCCACTCCCAAAGACCAAAAATCCCGTGGAACCCAAAGACTTTCGATCCATTTGTATTTTACCATTTCTGTCCAAACGTTTGGAGAAAATAGTTCACAGAAAAATAACCGCATATTTAAATAACAATATAATTACTTCTTGACATATACCAGTCTCGTTTTAGAAGCAATCATAGCACAACTACTGCACTACTTAAAGTTACAAACGACATAGGATTAGCTATGGATAAGGGAGAAGTTACTGTTTTAACTCTTCTAGACCTTAATAAGGCCTTCGACCGCGTTGACACGGATATACTAATGGAAAAATTGCCTGCTCGTAATTTCTCACAAAGCACACTATCCTGGATGCATTCATATCTCTCTGATCGCCGGCAGTGTGTACTTATTTTTGCTAGTTGCTTTACGTCGCACCGACGCAGATAGGTCTTATGGCGACGATGGGACAGGAAAGGGCTAGGAGTGGGAAGGAAGCGGCCGTGGTCTTAATTAATTAAGGTACAGCCCCAGCATTTGCCTGGCGTGAAAATGGGAAACTACGGAAAACCATTTTCAGGGCTGCCGACAGTGGGATTCGAACCTACTATCTCCCGAATACTGGATACTGCCGCACTTAAGCGACTGTAGCTATCAGCCTCGGTGCAGTATGTATCAACAGGTGAAAATTCCTCTTCATGGCAATTTGTAGGGACTGCAATACAACAGGGGTCAGCGCTAGCGACACTCCTATAGTCGATCTTCATTTCAGGACCAACACAAGTAATTAAACATTGTCAATATCATGTGTACGCAGACGACTTACAAATATATACACATGCACATCCTGGTGACTTACCGACTGCAATAAATAATATGAATGACGACCTAGAAAGAATATGTAAGTGGACCGATGACCATACACTAAAAATCAATGCCCAAAATTCGCAGTGTATTCTTTTAGCTACCCAAAAAACCCACGCACGCCTCACAGACGTGCATACCCACTCAGTAACATTAAGAGGCACTCAGTTACAATTCACAGACACAGTCAAAAACTTATAGATGATGATGGATAAAATCCTTAGCTGGAACGATCATGTGATGGGTATATGTCATCGAGTGTTTTATTCCTTACATTCCCTTAAGAAACTCAGAGATTCACTCCCGCAAAATGTAAGAAAACTGCTTATCCGAAGTATGGTAATGCCAATATTCGACTACTGTGACGTAGTATACAGTAACCTGAACGCCTCACTTTCCATCAAGCTCCAAAAGGTACATAACGCATGCGTTAGATTTATTTCAGATATACCAAGGTTTAACCTTATTTCTCCCGCATTTCATAGACTTTCATGGCTACGCTTAAGAGAGCAACGAAGTTTACACACTGTTATCATTTAGACTTTCACGGCCCGTGTAACTATTCTATTGGGCTATTGGGCTTATGCCGTGTAATTAAATATAAATCCACTCTACGCGTTTCAAAAGGAACCTTGCCTTTCTTCATCATGAGACAACAGAGAAATTAAACGACGCATAAGAGGTTGTTAGGAGAAATGGTTCTGTGTGATGCTTTACTGTTGCCATTCGTTTTCTCTAGCATGGGGCTAAAATGGCGTCCCTTTTACATCTTAGGGCAACATTTTAAGTTCCTTGTTGCTTTCTCCTAGCAGCCTCTTATGTGTCGTTTAATATCTCTGTTGTCTCCTGATGAAGAAAGGCAAGATTCCTTTCGAAACGCGTAGAGTGCATTTGTATTTAATTACACGGCACAAGCCCAAAAATATACTTCACGAATAGTTACACACTGTTACCCTGTTACATCGTATACTGAACCTTAACGCTCCTGAATACCTTGCCACACAATTCCATTACCTAGCATCACCTTCTAGTATTCCTACCAGATCATCACCCACTTGAGTACTAAGCATTCCCATTCACCACTCAACTGGCTGCACTAGATCATCTGCAGTCGCCGCCAGCCGAATTTGGAATTTCCTACCTGCTGAATTTAGGAGCGTGTCAAACCATCTCCGCTTTAAGAAACTCTGTCAAACCTGGTTAATAAATAATAATAATAATTCATAACATAGTAGGATTAGATCATAGCTAATTTATTAGGTTAATTAAAACATACCTTAAGATATTAAATTGTAGATCATTTATTTAGTGTATATTTAACTCTTCATGTAGGTGTATGTATGGTCGGACTGAATAGCAGGCTTCATAGCCTGAGTCCCACCATATAAAACAAGATAATAAATAAAATAAAAATAAAATAGATGGGACTACTGCTGCGTACCGAGTATAACAGTTTGCCTAAATATTGGCGGGAAATAACCGGGGAGTTAGATAACTTTCTTCTTTAACATGCCATTCCTGTAGTTCATACAGTTTCTGATAGCTACTGCTGGTACGTAACACATTGGCTCATCATAGTATTCCAGCTATTCGATCTCTACTTTGACGCGCTGATTGGAGTGGTCAGTGTGCATACTTGACGATATAATGGGAGCTGGTCTAGATTTAAAATTTCGGCCTATTCCAAAATGTAACACCACAATTCACTAAATAACAAAATTCAACCCTGAAAAGAGCCGTTTCTAAAAAAAAAAGCTTCTTCCTCATCAATTTTATTATATTCCACATTCATTTTATTCCAAATTAGCAGCGAAGAGGGGGTTTCTCCTCTGGTTTGGAGGAAA
Source organism: Anabrus simplex (assembly GCF_040414725.1). NCBI lineage: Eukaryota > Metazoa > Arthropoda > Insecta > Orthoptera > Tettigoniidae > Anabrus > Anabrus simplex. Next base: position 1,090,150,105 of record NC_090265.1, on the reverse strand, counting down.
CATTTGCCTCCAAGTCAGATAGACCCCGCCCCCCCCCCCCCTGCCGTTGTAGTGAATTGAGATTTTCCGCCTCATGGGGTACTCCTAGAAAAGAGGTGAGTAAAAGAGCATAGTTTTTACCCTGGGACTCTCCACTATTAGCCCCCCTCCCTCCCTGAAAGTAGAAGAGTGTTCATGGCTCACGGGGCTGTCTGAGGCCTTGTCATTCCAGCTCTGGAACTTTGGACTGTGAGAACATGTGTGGTTTTTCATTTGATCAAGTCCTTCATATTATAGCATTTCTTTTAATCGCAACATTCCTACTGGCGTCATTGTAATGACCTTTATAATGAAAACTCCCCAATTTGATTGTGACTCATGGTAAGCAAGAGGGCCCACCATTACAATTAAAATTCCCTAACCCAGTCTGCGCATTAGAAAAAACGTTTGGTGACTTCCCCGTCGCGTTTCTAGGGTAACGTTATGAGCTATGAAATTTAATACAATCTTACTCACAACATGTACTCTTACCTAACCTAGAATTCTGTACAATGTAGAATTCCATAGCAAAGCAGGGCACTTCAGCTAGTCAGGTATAAATAAACCAGCAGCTACATTATAGGAAGTTATTCAAAATACAATTTCTCCTGGTCGTTAACAGGAATGATGCTAAACAGTGAAAAGGGGAACAAAGGAAAAACATAGCAATAATATGGCAGTGAACAGAGAAAGGTCGGAGGTAAGGCTACCATTTCACCGTTGCACTGTAGAGTGCACTGTAAACATGCCAATGTGTTTGATTTAAATAGAAAATAATTTGTATATAGTAAAGAGTGATAATTTAATGACAATGAAGTGTGCTATACTGTAACACTGATAACATGAATGAAACAAGCTGTTTCTGTGTAGGAACTTGTAGGATGTCTCCAATCCATTACGCGTGGATCAGGATTTCGTAGGCATCGAACGCCACCTCACGCCCTCCGTAGGGAATGTACAGCTTCCTGTGGCTGGGGTGCACCTGGGGACAGAAACATGATGGTAGTTAACGTATGTCTAAGAATTAAGAGAGAAAGTACTGAAAGAAAGCAGCAACTGAAAAGACCCTGCAATATGTAATATCACATTTCAATTACGGGATACGTAGCGAATTATAGACTTGAATTATAGACTAAACGTCTGCTGATTACACTTCGTTACATAACTATGGTTGCCATTCATACGACCATTGAAATCAGGACATCTCTCTGCTGATATCGAATAAAATTGGGAGGGAGAAATAAATGGTTGCGTAGAAATATAAATAAATCACTCTTTTTACATAAATGGCAAACCAGTAATATTTTTCTGGCTTTGTTATACATCCCAGTAAATTGATATTTTAACATATAGTAATAAATGTTATTACAACTAAAGTTCCTCATGTTATTCTGTAATATCGATATTACTCCAATCGATAATAATTTCAGTCCTCTATGCTCGTCATAACACTGTGTGTACATGTAGGAAATTATCGCCCCCCCCCCTCCACATTAGTTTTATGGCAAATTTAAGGTAATTTCAGTAATTCTGGGAACGGTTCAGGATACTTGTATGGTTAAAAGTATTTTTTTTACGTTCAACTTCCCCTCCACCTAATTCTTTCAGCACGTATATTTTTAAGCATACTGACTGTTCAACTATTAATAGAGAGTCATATGTGATCTATATTCCTAACAAATTTAACACTTTCCAATATTTTCCCAATGAAGGTAAATATTTTTATAGATTTTTATCGGGATACTATTCTTGTCACACTGAATCGGTACGATTTTGACTTTTCGGGACGTATGACAAATCTACATACATACGAAGAACTCTCGGATAGTAACAATATAAGAGGAAACTTAACGTCTCGTTAGTTAGACTCTACCGTCTAACCGAGGCGGTAAAGGCGTGTTCAATTATCCCAGAAGGACGTGGGTTCGATTCCCTGTCGAAAAGTTTAGAACCGAGAAGAGAGGCATATGACCCTGAGGTTCGCTCAGCTGATAGCCCACACCTTACCAGTTTAATTCCTGGGGTGAAAAGGTGACTGATCGAAGAGCAAACCACTATATCTCACTTTGAATAATAGAAGCCTTTACCTTCTACACCTCTTAGGGCCTTCATGGCCTGTACGGAGATGGGTTAGCTAAACAGAAATCTCTATAATTAAAATGATATGATGGCTGTCTGTCTGTCTGTCATCCGAAATTACATCACGTGCAAACCGCTCATCACAACGTCATAAAACGTCATAACAGCCCCGTGTCAGTAGATTTACTGGCACGTAAAAGAACTCCTGCGGGACTAAATTTCGGCACCTCGGCGTCTCCGAAGACCTTAAAAAAGTAGTTAGTGGGACGTAAAGCAAATACCATTATTATTAAAACGTCATAAATGCGAAATGATTTGAAAATATCGCTTAATAGCTTAAAATGAGATGTACTATGTTTCATCGTTATGAATCATGCCAAAACCACAGGACCAACTGAGCTGAAATTTGGTGCAGATATACAGAAGTGTGAAAGTTGTTAGACTCAAAGGAAATGTTACAAAATAAAATAGCGTTATTTTTAGTTTTCGCCCTTAGTTGTCTTCCCAGTTCGCATCATAAAACTTTCAACCAAATATTAATTCGAAATACGCTTTGTGAAATATAATGTTACTCGTCATTATCATCATCATTGACCATCTCCTGTTGCCCTCCATCTTTGTTGTCCATGAACCACTGTTCTCTCATAATCTTATCCCAATCTTGAAATTTTACATATTACTTTGAGATTATATCTTCCCATTTGGTCAATTGACACTCCTTTAATATTAGTTTTCAAGAGTTTGTATAATACAGTAAATAGCACAACGCACATTGAATTATATCAATGCTGAAGTAAAACAAAATATCACAAGATCTGTTCCTGTGATTCTTTTTTTTATCTACTTACACTCAAATCAGAGGTTAAAAATCATCAACAGTGGACTTGAACCTATATACATAAATTAAGAGTTTAGTCTGTACATTGCCCAGAATTTTGAAAAAATAGTATTTCTCTATCTTTCGTATCCACAGTAACAAAGAAATACACTTTTTACTTTTCCGTAATGTCTGTCTGTCTGTCTGTCTGTCTGTCTGTCTGTCTGTCTGTCTGTCTGTCTGTCTGTCTGTCTGTCTGTCTGTCTGTCTGTCTGTCTGTCTGTCTGTCTGTCTGTCTGTCTGTCTGTCTGTCTGTCTGTCTGTCTGTCTGTCTCTAAGTATGTATATACACGCATCACGAGAAAACGGCTGAAGAGATATGTAAAGTCGGGAAATGAGCCACTAAAGTCTAGTCTATAAATCATTTTATTCACGCTGATTCAAATGGTAGTTTAGGGGAAGGTCTAAACTTTAATTCTCAAATATGTATGTTATTAATGGTCCTATCGATAAATACTACACAACTAAAGTTATATAGAATTAATTTCCGATCATTTATGTCTCATACATTTCTACTGTACCCACTATGATAACAGAGATATTCATGAATTTGTACTCATGTTGCTAAGTCCATATCAGCGTCAGGCCACAAGAAAATGGGTATACAGAATTTAATGAAAATCGGTATATAGAGTCGGGGAATAATAAACTACAGTTTAAGCTATAAACAAGTTTATTCAGCCTGGATGAAATTGTAGTCTAGGGGAAGGCGCCTAAAATTTAATTTTTAAATACCTATGTTAATATTTGTCCTATCGAAAGGTACTACACTCTGGCAGTCTCTTTAATATTGTCTGTTAGTTTCTTACAGTGTAGTCAGATATTAAATGATTTTTCTAACGTTATAATCACAACGTATTTCTATTTAATTGTAATACGTGTGTAATATTGTTTCTTTGGTGAAAGTTTTATTGCATAGTATAGAATCAAAATCTCAAAAAACTATTGTGGCCGCACTTAAGTTAGTAAACTGTCAGCCTTTACCTCCCAGTCGAAATTCGCTCAAAGAACATCAAAAACTTACCGTTTTGTAGCTTTTTTGTTCAGTTTTGATGTGTATAACCCCCCCCCCCAACCGCCCGCTATATCCCCCAACCCGGCTACTTTCTGTTGTCAGTATATTCCCCCACCCCCACACTTCTAATACCCAATCGCCGCTACTGGATGTGGCTAGATATTCGCAACACATTACAGTTATCAGCAATTAAATTCAGACAGCCACCCAGGAAACGTAAACACAGATGGTGGAACACAACCTGTGATGAAGCTATCAATGACAGAATCAAAGCATGGAGTTGATAGAATGGACACCGAGCAGTCGACAGATAGGAGAATTTCCTGAAGACTCAAAAACTGACCTCAAAAGCAATCCGCCGCCGCAAAAAACGTACATTTGAGAAAAACAGACTCGCAGAGATAGAACAGGATTTCCAGAAAAACAACACTAAGAATTTCTACAAGACATTCCGTGAGGACTTATCAGGGTACAAACCACCAACATTAAGTTTTCGTCGTTCTAACGGATCACTAGAGAGAAACAGTAAAGAGAACTGCATGATACTGGCTGACTACTTCCAAAATCTACTGAACTGCGATCCACTCATTGAAACCCAAACTCACAGCACCCAACAATTCAAGAAATAAAAGAGATAATCCAATCGCTCAAGAATAATAAAGCCCCTGGGAACAATGGCATAACTGCAGAGATGTTGAAAATAGGAGATGACCTCATCAGAAAAATTCATGCAACAAACCAAACTCCTTGGCACTACAGCCCAGGAAGTACCTTGGCCTACAAAGCGACCGCTGCTCACCCCGAAGGCCTGCAGATAACGAGGTGACGTGTGGTCAGCACAACGAACCCTCTCGGCTGTTATTCTTGGCTTTATATACCGGGAATGCATACACTCTTAACAGAAATATGGGAGACCATGATGATTCCGAAGGAATGGAAGAATGCCACTCTCCATCCGTTACATACGAGAGGCGATCAAGCGGACCCCAACAACTACAGAGGCATAGGGCCTATCCCTTTTGCCAGTTATATACAAGGTTCTATCTAATGCGCTATTAAACAGAGTTGAACAACAAACAGATCATTTGATTGGCGAATACCAAGCAGGCTTCAGAAAAGGAAGATCGTGTTCTGAGCAAATTTGGAGTCTGAAGACGATATTAAGGACACGCCGCAGTACCACCATATGTGTCACATTTGTGGACTTTAAGAAGGCGTATGACTCTATCGACAGACAAACTGTTGTGGACATCCTAGGAGAGCTAAGTGTGGACAAGAAGACCATAGAATTAATCCGCCAGACTCTCACAGACACAACATCTCAAGCGAAGTTTCTAGGTGAACTATCAGGGCCTTTTGAAGTGCATGCAGGAGTTCGACATGGAGATGGCCTCTCCCCGGTCCTTTTTAACTTAGTGTTAGACAAAGTCATCAAGGAATGGGGAAAAGAAATCGAACTTATAAACATCGGTACTCGGGGACAAAGAATTAACGTGAAGTGCCTAGCTTTTGCTGATGATCTACAGCATCTATCTTTACCAAGACTAGTGAAGAAACCACGTATACCGTGGAGAAGTTACAAGAGGTAGCATCAAAAATCTTCAAATATTGTATGAGAAGACTCATATCATGGCTAATGGACACCAGAATATCTAAAGATCCCCACTACAGACAAATTGTGGAAAAATCACACAGGGCCCTTCCTTCAAATATCTAGGAGAAATCATTGTACCATCCGGATTGGAAAGGAAAGGTAATTTAGAAAGAGCCACCGAACTCCTGAAATGAAATGAAATGAAATGGCGTATGGCTTTTAGTGCCGGGAGTGTCCGAGGACATGTTCGGCTCGCCAGATGCAGGTCTTTTGATTTGACACCCGTAGACGACCTGCGCGTCGTGATGAGGATGAAATGATGATTAAGACGACACATACACCCAGCCCCCGTGTCAGCGAAATTAACCAATTAAGGTTAAAATTCCGGGACTCCTGTGACCAAATGCCAGCACGCTAACCATTTAGCCATAGAGCCGGACACCGAACTCCTGAAAGCATACTGAATAACATGGAATCACTACAATAAAAGAGTGATGTCATGAAATGCAAAACTTTGGCATTACAAGACTGTTGTTCTTCCGGAAGCTTTGTTTGCCCTAGAAACCACATCTCTAGGAAGCCACTCTCCAAAAACAAAAACGAAAAATTCTTTAAAAAAATATATGGCCCCCTTAATGTAAATGGTATATGGATCAAAACAAAAACTGTAGATTCGTACAAAGCAATCGGCAAGTTCACCGATACCGTACGCAGGAGACGATTGAAACTCTATGGACACATCTGTAGAATGGACGACACTAGATAGCCTATGCAACAATATTACTTGGTATAATTAATTCAAAGAAGGGCAAAATCAGCTGATTAGAGGAAATAAAGAAGGACTTAAAAGGAATGAACATCACAGAAGATATCATCACGGATCGCAAGGTTTTCGGAACTCTGGTTGCAAAGCACACGTTCACGGAAAAGGCTAAAAGAACCACAGGGAAACAATGGATGGAAGAACGCAAGAAACAGCATAGCGAGTTCATGAAGAGATTTTGGGAGAAGAAGGAAGGAAAACCATCATCAAGCTAACAAGTTCCAACGCGGTCTGTACACGGGCATAACGAAGAAAGAAAGAATAGTAATACCAAGTGAGTTGACCGTGCGATTAGGAGCGCGCAAATCTGAGATTGCATTCGGGGAGATGGTTCTCCGTGGTTTCCTATTTTCACACCAAGCAAATTAATTATGTCCACGGCCTCTTCCTTCCTACTCGTAGCCCTTTCCTATCCCATCATCGACATAAGACCTATGTGTGTCAGTGCGACTTAAAGCAACTTGTAATAATAATAATAATAATAATAATAATAATAATAATAATAATAATAATAATAATAATAATAATCATGGCGCATGACTTTCAGAGAGAACTGGTGCAGGCTTTTCAAATTCACGCCCATGGGTGACCTGTGCATGTGAGGATGGGTACCCACCTACGATGAAATCTAATATTGAAGATGCCATACACACCCAGTCCTCGATCCAGAGGAATTAACTATTGAAGGTTAAAATCCCCCACCCAGGCGGGATTCTAGTCCGGGAACCCTTGTCCAAAGACCAGCATGCTAACCATTTAGCTATGGAGTTTGGCAGTGCCCTGTGAAGACGACAGTCGATTCGATTCATCACTTCACCATATTCTTACCATAATTCTATGCCTTGTGTTGACAGCTGTCTTCTGTTTTCCTTCATGTCTCTACCCAGGTGTAATGAAATCAACATGGGGGATGATATTTTAGATATCGTCGGGAATGATGGTAAGTGTGGCTTTTATGGTGATAGTGTAAACGAGTTTTCACCGAATGAATCTGTGGAAATTGATCACACTGTTGTTCAGTTCCGGCGAAAAAGAGAATATTAGAGACTGTTCAGTAACTTTGTAAATATTTGTAATAGTTATTTGAACTATTTAGTCCATCTCAGCCATTGCTAAAACATCCAGAAAAACCCGTGATGGGCATGCATAAGAGTAAATAAAACTTGGTTCTTTTTCTACAATAAAAGTTAATATGCATTGCCATCCACCGACCCGTTAACGACCGGTAGGTTCCATTAAATCTTTCTAGTAAAATTCCACATTTCTATGGTTACGAGCTTGAGACCTTTCGAGCCTGTACTACCAACTCTATCAGTGCGTTGATCACCTGAGTCTTCATGTTTACCGATACATGTTACTAAGGTTATCACGAATATCCCCTGTCAGAACGTACAACTGCTATTTACCTTTCCTGGCGTGAGTGCACCATCATGCATTACTCGGCCACAGTAGAGGGGTTCTCCAGTTGCTGTCCTGCCGACCAGAACTGCTCGAGGAGGTACGTTCCCATAGGCTGATTGCTGCCATGCTACATTAGGGTCGCACAGTACCTGAAAAGAAAACAATGGTGGTTACACTTGGAAGAGCTCATAACCTTCAGCTCAGTTAAGAATACTACAACAAGGAATATCTTCAACTCTATGCAAAAGATATAGTAATAATTCATCCTGTGTAATATTTCTACCATTACCTGTTATGGAACCTCTGTTGGTGTAGGCTCTCCTCTATGATGTAATCTTACTAATATAAGTAACAAGATGGAGTACCTCTCCGTACATTCATTTAATTTTTGCTAATATACACGATGTGGATGTTTTTTCCATCTGTCGTTCTGCTTGAATTCAATGACCTGGCAAATTGTTAACCCATCTTTCATGAAACTTCGCAGTATTAAAGTAAAGACTTGGTTTTATCCCAGTTCGTTGAGCAGGAGCTTAGAAATAATATTTTTAACTTCGACAGTATCGCCTCTCACCCAGAGAGAAACGATGAATCAGCGACTTCCCTCGCGGGCTAACTCGCCCATGCCCACTATTGGTTACTTGCTAACATAGCGTTTGGTACACTCGTGATCACAACAATTCCAGGTGGAAAAGGAAACAGGTAACGTTTGGGCGTAGATTGTAGCCAACCCTGAGGATGAAGGAGAAGTAACCAAGGCAACGATACATGTGTTCGTCTTCCAGGAGGTGTGGCTTGCGACGTTGCGCACACAGAGGTCACGCCTAACTCCATTTTTTCGGGAACTGATTAAGATGTTTCTATGGTTAAACATTCTAGCTATACTGGCGTTTCCTAATCAACGGAAAAAATTGATTCTAGGTATGTGGGAATGTGGTCGTCCGATGTCAAATACTGCTGAAACGGTCGGTTACTCAGAGGACACAGTTTGGTTTTGGGTAAGAAGATACAAGGAAAAGGATATGGAGGGCCTTACAACACGCAAAACATCGGGGCAACCTAAGAAGGCAACTAGGGAGCAAGACAGAGGTATATTAGAAGCCAGAAACAAAAATCATTTCCTTCTAGCTACAGTGCTGACTGGAAACCTAGGCCTACCGGGGAGTGCATTAACAGTCCGCCGCCGTCTTCATGCTCCTGGCATCCATCACCGAAGACCTGCCAGCAAGGGAGTCCTTACATCTGATCACTGAGAGTCTGTTATATGGTGTGATGAGAAGGTTTTCTCATCAGATGCCGATAGCAGACACCCCCTGTGGATGGGGGCGGTAGAATAACACCCACGGTATCCCTGCCTGTCGTAAGAGGCGACTAAAAGGGGCTCCAGGGGCTCTGAACTTTGGAGCGTGGGTTGGCAACCACGGGGCCCTTAGCTGAGTCCTGGCATTGCTTCCACTTACTTATGCCAGGCTCCTCACTTTCATCTATCCTATCCGACCTCCCTTGGTCAACTCTTGTTCTTTTCCGACCCCGACGCTATTAGGTTTGCGAGGGCTAGGGAGTCTTTCATTTTCACGCCCTTCGTGGCCCTTGTCTTCTTTTGGCCGATATCTTCATTTTTCGAAGTGTCGGTCTCCTTCCCCTTTACCCCTCTGATTAGTGTTAGATAGAGGATGGTTGCCTAGTTGTACTTCCTCTTAAAACAATAATCACCACCACCACGATAGCAGGCTATCACTGTGGCGACCCAACAAGACGCACTACTCTCCTCCATCATATTGTTACTAAAGCACGGAGTGGAAGAATCAGCGTGGGCTCATTAGGGTGGATGAGCGCCAATGGATTAGGAGAATTAGTGGAAGTATCATCTAGGATGGACTCCCAAGAATATACTCAGATTCTTGAAGGGTGTATGCTTCTCACTGTCCGAGTTCTCTACCCCCACGGAGGATATGCCTACCATGTATACTCCATTCACTTGAAGTAGGTGGGAGTGTTATTTCAAACTTACATTCGTTGCGGAGTTAAGACTTATTCATGCACAGCAGAGTGCATACATCACACACCACCACAACGTGGTTGTTAGAACACCTGGAAGTGTCGGCACAGAACTGGCCTGCTGAGTCACCTGGTCTCAATCCTTCGAACATATATGGGCATTGATTGCTAGAGAGTGGGAGTCGCGACAAAAACGCACAACTGGCGCTCTCAAAAATCATGTTCGTGAAGTCTGGGACAGCCTCAGGGAACGCCCTTGCATCTGCAGTTCTCTGGTCTCCTCCATTCCACGAAGACTCAACGAAATGTTGGACTGACGGTTGGTGGTCGTCCTATTAATCAAGTAATGAGGCACCATTCAGTTTAAATTTTCCCCTGAATAGTATCATTCAGTTATTTGAATGGCTATAAAATTATTGTTTGATGGAAAGCTAGTGCATTGTTGATGATCATACTCTACATCTCACTTTATAACAATGCAATTATTATCGAGCGCAGGAAGCGTTCATTTTATTTTTAATTTTCTTCCAAAATGCGCTCCTTTGTTTTTTCAATACAGTTTTATTATGATATTATGAGAATATCTTACTTTTCTTTATTACAGCTCACCTATCTTATTTCACATTTTTTTGGATTGTGAAGGATATTCATTTACAAGGTTTTGTAAATGGAAGCATTGTCTCTGTCTTTTATTTTTATTTGTCATTTGTCCCATTTAATTTCTCTCCCATTTCCTTAATTATATTAAGAAAACAGAATGTTATAATACTTCAGTAAAAGAGTAGGCCCCATGTATTTAAATGAAACGGTTACCTTGTTTCATCTTAATTTCTTGCGTTCAAATTTGATGTCCGTGCATATTTGGTGCAAAGTCTTCTTCTTTTGACAGTGCTTGCAAGAGTATTAAAGTAGTTTAATTTAATTGACGAAAATAAGGGTCATTCTTTCCTATAGTAGTTGAGCGTGATGCCATTTGATAATGCAGTCATGGTCGATATTGCTAACATTTCAGCCAGTCTTCGCACATAATAATTATAAAAACTGGAGAATTTGACCCTCAATGATTTGACATACACAGTACGTCTGTTGCCTTGAAGGAGCCGTGTGGTTCTTACGCTCATTACCATCTCTCTTCATTTTCTAGCGAGGGGGACGTGTGGGTAGGCGGTGAAGCAAGGATCTTCCTCTCCGTGTGTGTTTCGTTCATGCTAGATATTCCGTACTTCACTCTTCAGATGTGTGCATGTGTTACGCATCTAATGGATATGACCAGTGAGAGAGAGTGTATATCAATCAATATCAATCAATAAATACTGATCTACATTTAGGGCAGTCGCCCAGGTGGCAGATTCCCTATCTGTTGTTTTCCTAGCCTTTTCCTAAATGATTTCAAAGAAATTGGAAATTTATTGAACGTCTCCCTTGGTAAGTTATTCCAATCCCTAACTCCCCTCTTTGTCCTCTTGTATTCCAACTTTATCTTCATATTGTGATCTTTCCTACGTTTATAAACGCCACTCAAACTTATTCGTCTACTAATGTCATTCCATACCATCTCTCCGCTGACAGCTCGGAACATACCACTTAGTCGAGCAGCTCTTCTTCCTTCTCCCAATTCCTCCCAACCCAAACTCTGCAACATTTTTGTAACGCTACTCTTTTGTCGGAAATCACCCAGAACAAATCGAGCTGCTTTTCTTTGGATTTTTTCAGTTCTTGAATCAGGTAATCCTGGTTAGGGTCCCATACACTGGAACCATACTCTAGTAGGGGTCTTACCAGAGACGTATATGCCCTCTCTTTTACATCCTTACTACAACGCCTAAACTCCCTCATAACCATGTGCACAGATATGTACCCTTTATTTACAATCCCTTTCATGTGATTACCCCAATGAAGGTCTTTCCTTATATTAACACCTAGATACTTAGAATGATCCCCAAAAGGAACTTTCACCCCATCAACGCAGTAATTAAAACTGAGAGGACTTTTCCTATTTGTGAAACTCACAACCTGACTTTTAACCCCGTTTATCATCATACCATTGCCTGCTGTCCATCTCACCACATTTTCGAGGTCACGTTGCAGTTGCTCACAATCTTGTAACTTATTTATCACTCTATAGAGAATAACACTATCCGCAAAAAGCCTTACCTCCGATTCCACTCCTTTACTCATATTGTTTATATATATAAGAAAACATAATGGTCCGATAATACTGCCTTGAGGAATTCCCCTCTTAATTCTTACAGGGTCAGATAAATCTTCACCTACTCTAATCCTCTGAGTTCTATTTTCTAGAAATATAGCAACCCATTCAGTCACTCTTTTGTCTAGTCCAATTGCACTCATTTTTGCCAGTACTCTCCCATGATCCACCCTATCAAATACAAACCAAACCAAACCAAACCCCATGGCACTACAGCCCTTGAAGGGCCTTCGCCTACCAAGCGACCGCTGCTCAGCCCGAAGGCCTGCAGATTACGAGGTGTCGTGTGGTCAACACGACGAATCCTCTCAGCCGTTGTTCTTGGCTTTCTAGACCGGGGCCGCTATCTCACCGTCAGATAGCTCCTCAATTCTAAACCCTATCAAATGCTTTAGACAAGTCAATCGCGATACAGTCCATTTGACCTCCAGAATCCAAGATATCTGCTATATCTTGCTGGAATCCTACAAGTTGAGCTTCAGTGGAATAACCTTTCCTAAAACCGAACTGCCTTCTATCGAACCAGTTATTAATTTCACAAACATGTCTAATATAATCAGAAAGTATGCCTTCCCAAAGCACGTCAAACTTACTGGCCTGTAATTTTCAGCTTTATGTCTATCACCCTTTCCGTTATACACAGGGCTTACTATAGCAACTCTCCATTCATCTGGTATAGCTCCCCTGACCAAACAACAAATAAGTACTTCAGATATGGTACTATATCCTAACTCATTGTCTTTAGTATATCCCCAGAAATCTGATCAATTCCAGCCGCTTTTCTAGTTTTCAACTTTTGTATCTTATTGTAAATGTCATTGTTATCATATGTAAATTTGAATACTTCTTTGGCCTTAGTCTCCTCCTCTACTTGGACATTATCCTTGTAACCAACACTCTTTACATACTGCTGACTGAATACTTCTGCCTTTTGAAGATCCTCACATACACACTCTCCTTGTTCATTAATTATTCCTGGAATGTCCTTCTTGGAACCTGTTTCTGCCTTAAAATACCTATACATACCCTTCCATTTTTCACTAAAATTTGTATGAATGCCAATTATGCTTTCCATCATATTATCCTTAGCTGCCTTCTTTGCTAGATTCAATTTTCTAGTAAGTTCCTTCAATTTCTCCTTACTTCCACAGCCATCTCTAACTATTTCTTTCCAGTCTGCACCACCTTCTTAGTCTCTTTATTTCTCTACTAGCAAAAGTACCCGTTCTTCGTACGGGTTATCAGAAACTGGCTTTAGTTACTCATAGGCCTACTATCGGTGTGACTGACTTCATTAGATATTTATATCACTGGTGTATTAAGTACGTAGAAATTATTTTTCATGTTTGGAATTATAGTGTATCTTCTTCTTCTTTTCTTCATGGGGCCTCTAAGTATTAGTTCCCAATTAGCGTCGACCTCTAAGATCTTTTGCTACCATGTTTTTCCTTCATTCCCAGCTATATATACCTGCTCCCTTCGCAAACCTGCTGGTTTTAGTGTAAGTATAGGCCTACTTCCGCTAGATAGTACCACAAATATTATTGAATGTATTTGTTTGATCCGACATTTCGTAACTATTACAAATGATCAAGGAAATACGCGATGCATAAAAGAAACTACTATAATTATCGAGAATTATAATTCTCAGGGCTTGTCCCTCATGTCGCACATCATATAATGTATATGAGTATAAATGTTGAGCAAATTTTTCAAGTCATGGGCGCACCATCTTGACAATTGTGTACAGTATTTAGGTTGTTTTCATGGTTACAGTGATCGAGGATCAAACACACCTGTATTTTTTCGGCTGGGGTGCCATCACCTCTACTCGCAAACTCAGCCGCCTAGTTGGCTGTCGCCTCCCCAATCATGTACTCCTGTCTCATATCAGGTGTGGACACCACCATCGCAGAACACTCCATCAGGACAAAACTTCGCAAGTCCGGCTACCGAGTCCACGATGTCCGCCGCCTCATGGATCAAGCAACCTCCCAGCCTTCAAGACAGCTACTGATATACCTACCTAATAGAGAAGACAAACTGACCCTGGAAGCCCGTGGAGCAGAGATCGGCAATAGACGGTACTCAGTGGTAACAACACCAGACTACATTCTCCAACAAATGATCGATAATCCTTATGCCCTTCCTACTGTCAACGAATACCAACCCAAAACAGCCCACGAGCCCCCACCGCCTCCCACGTCCCTAACATCCACATCAACCACTACTACTACTACCACCATCACTACCTCGGCCTACACCCCCCACCATTCTCCCACTTTCACTACCACGACAACTCATCCTACACCGATAATGTCAATAACCACCACCTCCCCAAGCCCCTCACCGCCCAGCTCTCAACAAACCCTTACTAACCAAGAAAACGCAACCAGCACAGCGCAGCCAGCCCCACAAGAACAAGAAACCGCCGCAACTCCAGCACATCAGCAGCCACCAGCTCCTACTGGCCAAGAAAATGCAACCAGCACAGCACAGCCAGCCCCACAAGAACAAGAAACCGCCGCAACTCCAGCACATCAGCAGCCACCAGCACCAGTGCCAAGCTGTGTCATCAGGGGAATCGAACCAACCTTAACAGCAAATGACATCCAGCAAGAACTAAAATCTGCAGGCATATCAGTACTCCGAGCGTACCGCATCTACAGCAGAAACGGCCCGACCTACATGGTACGAATCCAACTCCCCACAGAAGAAGAAGTACAACAGCTAATAACCACCGGAGTCCAGATTAATAGCCAGTATCACAGAGTAGAACACTCACGCTCCCCGCCCCAACCTACACGCTCCTCTCCTAATATCCCGCACCGCCGCCCCCGGCCGCCCCCACCCACCTCACCACAGCAAACCATACACCTACCCATCCCCCAAACCAACTTCCTACCACCACCACTCCCAATTCTAGATCTTCTCCGCCTCCTAGCCACGTCCATTACCTACATCACAACAACCCTTCATCTCCTTACATCCCAACTCTACCACTACAACCCCTACCCAACCCATATCTAACTAGCAACCTATCTCCAATATATGTACTAGTAAACCAACTAAACACATTGTACTCGTAAAACCATTGTAAGCAACCTAATGTACGTAACTCATATGATGTATGTAACCCATGTATATTTAACTCATGTATGTAACCCAGGAATCTCAATAAAAAGCACAGGAGCAGATGCTGCACCCTTAGCCAAGAGGCCAAATCCATTCACATCACCAAAATCAAAGCTTCTTCCTTTTAACCTCAAACTCCCAACAAATCCCCAAACCCCGCCAAATCTCCTGGCCAGAGAGAAGGCGTAACCTTCTAGGTGACCCGCCCCTCCCCTTCGGGGAGGGGAATGAAAACATCCCCCTTGGTCCTTACAGTGATCGTAAAAGTGGACCAAAATATCGGCACTAATAACATCAGCGATCCTACTACTTCATGATTTGATAGAAAATAGTTTAAACTATAGGTAACAGACTCCGCAGCCAGTAGGTAAAAACTGTGGCCCATCGGCAACCGCTGGTCGCTGTACTACGGAGATCTCCGGGGCTATTCTTTTTATACTTTACTCCCTTTCCATCCCCGCCCAAGGGAGTGCTATGAGCGTCTTACACAACAGTTTATTTTTTCCAGATAATAAGTCATATTGTATCAATTTTGGTTGGCAGCTATGCCCAAACGTACATGCATAATCTAGCTGCTGTAGAATCCTGGAGCTGACGTTGCCATGGTTACGGCCGTTCATTTCTTTATCCGATTCCTAGAGCAGGGGTAGTGTGGTTCCAATATCTCCATAACGGTTGGTTTTAGGGCCTTAAAACTTGTTTTCGGGCCCGAAGGGTTTACCGAGTTTTATCCTTTGCGTCAAGGGGCTTAAAATGAGCTTTGTCTCGTCCTTGTACGATAAATTCGATTTTGCCTATATTAGCCTATTATTTTATATCTCCCCCGTCGCCTCCCCTCGAATTGTTTTGAAAATAAAATACATCCCATATTACTCACTGGCAATGTAGCTTTCTATAGGTGAAGTAATTTTTAAAATCGGTTCAGTAGTTTTTAAGTCTATCCGTTACAAACAAATATACAAATTTTTCCTCTTTATAATATTAGTATAGAAGTATAGATTACATCCTTACACATACGGTTGCCATCAGGAAGCATATCCAGCCGTAAAACAGGGTCAAATCCACATGCGCGACACAGTCCGCACCCGCAACTCAACAGGTGTAGGTAAAGCGATAGAAGAAGAAGATACTCATTTTTAAAATTCACCCGCTTTATTTCATTTTTTTCACCCCTTAAGTGGATTTTCTAGAAAGAGTGTGTTAATTTTAAAAGGAGATTCCAAGTACCAATTTTAAAGTCTGTAACATCTTCATTTTTTGAGATATATGTATCCTCATATAAATAATTCAACTCCTTCCTCACTTCTTTTCACGCACCCCCCCCCCTCTTTAAGTGGATTTTCTGAAAAAGAATATTTGTGTTCTTTTATTTTTAAAGGGGATTCCAAATATCAATTTTCAAGTCTGTAACATGTTAGGTTTTTGTGATTCATTGTAGATAATTTCGCTGCTGTAGAATCCTGGAGATGACGTTGCCATAGTTACGGCAGTTCATTACTTTATCCGATTCCTAGAGCAGGGGTAGTGTGGTGCCAATATCTCCATAACGGTTGGTTTTAGGGCCTTCAAACACGGTTTTCGGGCCCGTAGGGCTTACCGAGTTTTGTTCTTTGCGTCAAGAGGATTAAATTGAGCTTTGTCTCGTCCTTATACGACAAATTCGATCATTTGTTTCTATTAGCCTATTATTATTATTATTATATCTCTTCCCCCCCGTACCCCCCACCTAGAATTGTTTTGAAAATAAAATACAGCCCGTGTTACTCACTCGCGATATAGCTTTCTATAGGTGAAGAAATGTTTAAAATCTGTTCAGTCGTTTTTGAGTCTATTCGTGACAAACAAACAAATTTTTCCTCTTTATAATATTAGTATAGATTATAATAAGGTGGGTCTTTACCATTCCTTACCACCCTTAAAGGTACAAACCTGTTTTCGCATTCCTCAACAATTTCTTTAAACCCATCCCAGAGTCTGTTTACATTTTTATTTACCGTTTTCCACCGATCATAGTTACTTTTTAGAAACTGCCTCATGCCTGGGTGGCTCTGAGGGCTGTACTGACTTCTTGCCTGAAATTAATATTTCTGGCCATGAGATACTAAAGATCTCGAGTATACTTCCCTGCCTTCTGCTCGCTGCGTGAAATCCAAACCTATCCCAAGTACTTCTTTCTAGGACAGCACATGTTTCGAGATCTCAGTTTTAGTAGTGAACCACTTGATGGTGCCAGTACTAGTTTTTCCTGATCGTGGTGTAACAGGCTCACTTTCATTTCAATGATAACGCCTGAAAGAGTTTCTTCTTCCCCCTAGTAGGCCTGGAGTGAAACGCAACGTCGAAATTGACGAGCAAGCAGCCAGATGGCGTCAAATGAGAGTGCTTGCACACAGTAGCCGAGGCCATACGATTATATAACTAATTATTATTAATATGCTCACCTTCAGTGGTGTTCTAGGGGCTGACGATTTATCTGGATACAACAACGACTGACATAGAGACATCGCATCCCTTGGTCCTTCTAAATGCGGTACTTGTCCAACAAACACGCCTTGGGCTCCAACGCCAGACACAAACTTGGAATGACGAATTAGGTGAGAATGGTCTGCGCCTCAACACCCAGAAAACGGAATACCTAGAATGTGGCGCCCAAACTAGTGGGAGCATAAGGATCAATAATCAAGACTTGCCGAAAACCATGCATTTTAAACACCTAAGGTCAGTTGTCACTTCGAACTGTGATGCCACTTTTGATACCCGGAGTCCTCTGCGATAAAAAGACACCTCACCACCTAAAGAAAAAAAAATTCCGAGACCGTGGTACGCCCAGCAACTATTTACGGGGCAGAATGACAAAGCATGAGCAGACTCTTCATACAATGGAAATGAAGATGCTTCGATGGAATCTTGGGCTGACTCGATGTGGCCACATAAGAAATGAAGATATTCGACAAAGGCTTGGCGTCGCTCCAGTTGTGGAGAAAGTGAGGGAAGCGTGTCTCCGCTGGTACGGTCACGTTATGAGAAGGAAGGATGTCTCAGTTGCTAAAACAGCTCTCCAAGTTGATCCGAGAGGAATACGACCACGTAGAAGGCCTCTGAAGCGGTGGACTGACAATATCAAGGCCGATATGCACAACGTTGGTTTAAAACCTGAGGATGTCAGCAATAGGACGAAATGGTGGAGATGTAGCAAAACAGTGGACCCCATACTTTGGGATAAACGCTAGGAGAGAGAGTTAATACAAGTTCATACCAATTTAGAAGGTACCTATTTAAACATTTTGGTACCTATTTAGGGTGCCTAAAACAGAATTTCAGTGTCTAAATGTCCTCAGCGTAATGATGACTCAATAAACAGTACCAGTAAAGGAAGTCAAAGTACTTACCTCGTAATCGAATTTGCTATGTTCTCCACCACCGTACGGTACAAAGGCACCGCCTTTGCTGGGGATAACTTTGGCTGGTAACATATCCCCTTGGTGGCTCGCACGTCCCACGTAGATTAGGCTTCCGTCTTTATCTCGTCCTCCCAGCACTGCGTTGTGGGGAACATTCCCAGTCATTCCGCGAACCCACACTGCAACACAGTTCTTGTCAGTTATAACTACACATGGAATGTTAGGGTATATGCATGTTTTTGTACGGCTTAACCAATACTAGAAAAATATTTTCATGGTTGTTTGAAATTCGAACGTTTGGTTGGGATATTATGGTGCCTAAAATGCCTAATTTGCCCATTGTGACTTATTTTAAGGTTTTAGAGCCTAAAATTCCTATTACTATTATTTTCATATGTGTTTTGCATGATATACCCGCGATGTAGGGATGACTGGCCTGCTTCTACAGGAGGCCCCGGGTTTGATTCTCGGTACTTTTCCAGCCATAGTTGGTTATACGCGGCATTTAGTAGAGTTTAAGTTGTGAGGGATGCCAAAATTAAAATTATAACTACACCACATCAGCGTCAGTTCCCAGGAGCTGCAGGGAATTTCACAAAGTAACACTATTTGCAATGAAATACTAAAATCAGTCAGTGAATAGGACAGTCGAATACAATCATCTACAGTGAATTGTAGCCTACTTTGTGTGATTAAAACATGACTGTTACAAGCATGCGTAAGATTACGATAGGGCAATTGACAAGGTTCAAAAATTCCATACCGAGAGCT
Organism: Anabrus simplex; assembly: GCF_040414725.1. Taxonomy (NCBI): domain Eukaryota; kingdom Metazoa; phylum Arthropoda; class Insecta; order Orthoptera; family Tettigoniidae; genus Anabrus; species Anabrus simplex. The sequence goes on along the minus strand of NC_090265.1, from coordinate 1,090,130,784 downwards.
CGATAACTGCAGTCGCTTAAGTGCGGCCAGTGTCAAGTATTGGGGAGATAGTGGGTTCGAAACTCACTGTCGGCAGCCCTGAAGATGATTTTCCGTGGTTTCCCATTTTCACACCAGGCAAATGCTGGGGCTATACCTTAATCAAGGCCACGTCCGCTTCCTCCTCACTCCTAGCCCTTTCCTGCTCCATCATCGCCGTAAGACCTGCCTGTGTCTTTGCGACTTGTAAAAAACTTGTAAAAAATAAAATTCTATATGTATAATCACAACGGAAGTGCAAGAATAGTTCAGTATATTTTCTGTCACTTTTCTGACGCTTCCTGTATCATTAGCTTCATTTTTAGTCTTTTTTCGCAGCTATTGCTGTGACAGGCCACTAGTCATTAACACTAATCAGAGGGGAAATCGAGGGGGTCCAACACTTCGAAAAATGAAGGTATCGGCTTAAGAAAGACAAGGGCCACAAAGGGTGTGAAAATGAAAGACTCCCTACCCTTCCTCAGGCTCATCGTTAGGGTCGGGAAAGAACTAGTGGCGACCAAGGAAGGCCGGATAAGATAGATGAACTGAGGAGCCTGGCACAAGTAAGTGGAAGCAATGCCAGGACTCAGCTAAGGGCCTCGTTGTCTGTCGGTTATTGCCATCCTTCAACGGCTGCTAAGTTCAGATAACGATCAGCCATAAGGCATAGCCTGCACGGTTGCTAGGTAACATGATATCCATACCTTACTTCAGAGCCGACACGTTTGCTGGGGTTACACTTGTCATACATTTTGTCACGCTATCCCGCTGTCATAAGACATAATTATTAATATTTAAAACATTTGCTGCCTTAAGGGTGTCTCATCGCCATTATTGATCATTATACAAAACTGGTAAGATTTTAAATTACGTATACGAAGTGGTCACATGTCACAGGTACAAGGAGGTTGCATTTGTTGGATAACACGAGTTAGTGGTGAATCGTATACTGGCTATTATTTTGGTTATTAGGAGTTGGGGAGAAGCCCAATAATCCCATGATATTGGTCGTCTATCGTTTATTACATATTTATAAACTACAGCAACCAATGTTTATCTCAACATGTAACCTCCTTGCACCCATGTTATTCTGAATCGTGGCCTACGTTATTTCCTATCTGTGTCGGTGCGATGTAAAACAAATTAAAAATAAAACAACTCTGCAAATAGAATTGCAGGATTTTTTAGATGCCACATTTACGCTGGTCCACTCGAAAAAAACTTTCTTATTCTATGCGTGTTCTTCACAAAGAGCACTTAGCTGCTATCTCATTCTCTGTCAAACAGCAGTCCAATGCCTTATCTGAAGTATATCTATAATGCGATACGCTTCGCTAGTCAATTTTAAACACACTCCAGCTTTCTCACTCTTTAATACACCTTATAGATGCACAGTTTACATGGTACGTAATGCAAATGATGTGCAGTGACTCTAATATATGTATAGTGTGGCCAAGTCCAGTCCAGCCGCCAAGTTTTAGCCAAGTACTCAATCAGCTGATGGATGAAGGAGAAATTGAAATTGAATTTGGATATTATTATACAGAATGGACTAATTCAACGGTGTATACTGTATAAGCCTATCAATATTTGTTATATTGAGAGTCTGACTACCTGACGTAAGACTTCAACATTTCGATTTATACGTAGTACACAATTCAAAATTATTGAATGGGTTAGAAATTTTGTGTTGGTAGCTAGACGTACAATATAATTTATATTATATTACAGTAGCTGATGTACCCGTGCTTCGCTACGGGATTCTCAGAAAGACTGATATTGTTAGTTTCCTAACTGAAGTCAACATAGTTCATTACAAAAACGTCAGTAGGAATGTAGCGATTAAAAGCAATGCTATCATATAAAATACTCGATCAAATGGAAAACCGCACGTTTTATCACTTTTAACGAACTGTACTGCGGTTCCAGTCTAATAGTGCGAAGTTCCAGAGCTGGAATGACCAGGCCACAGATTGCCATGAAGACTCATCTGCAATTATTCCATTAAATATGCACACTTTTCATTCCAATCAGTGCCTCAGAGTAGGGATTGAATAGCCCGAATGCTATGATGATCCAGTGTGTTACGTACCAGTAGTATCAGAAAATTTATAAACCAGGGGAATGGCATGCTAAAGAAGAAAGTTAGCTAACCCCCCCCCCCCCAGCTCCATCCCATCAATATTCAGGCAGGCTGTTACACTCTATACGACTGGGCGCGTTGGCCGTGTGGTTAGCGGTGCGCAGCTGTGAACTTGCATCTGGGAGATAGTGGATTCGAACCCCACTGTCGGCAGCGCTGAAGATGGTATTCCGTGTACCTCAATTAAGGCCTAAGGCACTCTTAACCCTTTCCTATCTCATCGTCGCCATAAGACCTATCTGTGTCGGTGTGACGTAAATCAAATAAAAACATGCTCTGTACGTAGCAGTAATTCTATCTATCGGAGATGAGGGCAACAGAAGACACACAAAGCACATCACGACAAACAATGGTCATTGTAATGTTATGAGCTTTCTATTTTGTAGGCCTTCACATTTAGTTTTCTTTCGACTCTATGATTTGTAAAATATTTCATACCGTAAACTGTAGTACCTTATTCTCCGACTTTACATACCGATTTTCATTAAATTCTGTTTACCCATTTTCTTGTTACTCGGCGCTGATCTAATAACGATCTTATAAATTATAGGAGGAATGCTAGGGGCTTTACGTCGCACCGACACAGATAGGTCTTATGGCGACGATGGGATAGGAATGGCCTAGGAGTTGGAAGGAAGCGGCCGTGGCCTTAATTAAGGTACAGCTCCAGCATTTGCCTGGTGTGAAAATGGGAAACCACGGAAAACCATCTTCAGGGCTGCCGATAGTGGGATTCGAACCTACTATCTCCCGGATGGAAGCTCACAACCGCGCGCCTCTACGAGCACGGCCAACTCGCCCGGTATAGGAGGAATGGCTTGATTACAAAGATGATATGGACTTACTAGCAAAAATCAATAGGAGATTTAATACTATATAACCTTAGTTATGTAGCATTTATCGATTACACCTCTAATAAGAAATATTTGATAATTAAATTTCAGACCTACCCTTGAACTACCATTTCACTCAGCGTGAATAAAATAATTTACGGCCTAGATTACAGCGACTTATTTCCCAACTTTGCATACCGATTTTCATCAATAACAAAAATATTTGAGAATTAAATTTTAGACCTTCCCCTAAACTACAATTTTTCTCAGCGTGAATACAATTATTGATAGTCTAGATTGTAGAAACTTATTCCCCGACTTTGCATACCGATTTACTTTAAAGTACGACCAATAATAACATAAATAGTTGAGAATTCAATTTTCGGCCTTCCCCTAAACTACCATTTCGCTCGGCGTAAGTAAAATGATTTACAGCCTATATTGTAGAGGCGCATCCCCCGACTTCACATACCGATTTTCATTAAATTCTCTTCAGCCGTTTTCTCGTGATGCGTGTACATACATACATACATACATACATACATACATACATACATACATACATACATACATACAGACAGACAGAAATTACGGAAAAGTAAAAAAGTGCAATTTCTTGTTACTATGGACATGACCGATACAGAAATACCATTATTTTCAAATTCTGAGCAATGTACAGACAAAACTCTTATTTTATATATATAGATGTGGCATAAAATAGTACAGTCATTTTCTTAAATAATGTATGTGATGACTGTAAAGTTAACCCAAATTTAAAACATTAACATTACCATATTCCAGGTTACATGGTTTTACATTTCAATATATACAACGCAGTATTATTTTCAAATTATACATACAAATGTACTTTTTATGTTTGACTTACCGGTATGTATACAAAGATAGAAAATAATATGATTAGTTAATCGATGGGTAGACAAAATTGCAAAACCTAGCTTCATATTTATATTCATAATATAAGTTAACATAATAATATGCTGTACCATTCTACTCGTGGTACTATTATAACTAATAACGAAAACCTGCTACCTTTTAGTGGTGAAAAACTACTGCCATGTTCCCGGGGGTAGTTGTGTTAACGACTGCTACGGTTTGATCCCTGCAATGAGCAATTACATATTGATACCACTACACAATTTAGTTTGAGAAAATACTACATGTTGCTCGGTGAAAACAAGCAGTTATTCTGATCACGGAGTACTTGTATTCAGGACTCGGTTAGCGACCACCCGCGGTTCGATCTCCGCGTTGCGCGACTAAGTCTGTACCCCACTGTTATTTTAAACATTCTATTTTTTGCTATCGGTTTTCATAATACATTGTTATTACTGTTATCGTTAACTTCTTCTTTTTCTACCACTCTTCCCAGAGATAATAGGAATAATAAAAATGCTGTTGCGATTTGCATGAGTAATTTAAATGACTCTAAGTTATGAATTTCACGAAGTTTTCAACATAACGTCAGAATAGATGGATATTGATGTCCAAGGAAGGATCTGTCATTGATCGTTGATTAGTCATGCAGTAATAAAATAATTGGGAACTTAAAAGGAATCAATGATAAATGTTTTGCATTGTTTACGTAACAATGAGCTGACCGGATGTGTAGAAGTGACTTAAGGTCTGATACAGATGGAAATATCGAGCGACAAGCAAAATGAGAAAGAAAGAAATCTCCGCAAGAGAAGGAAAATATTACGTTGAGGTACCAGGTGAAATTAATCCTGAATTAACAAGTGACGAGATACAGAGCCGATGTCTAAGAGTAAGGAAATAATAAGACAGAAATAAGAATCTACGTTGAAAATAAGAAATGAAATAAAGAGAGACTAACCGCTTTGTGATAGAGAAAGGCAGGTGTCAGCTTATAAATGCTCGAACACAGGATATAAAGACCGCCACAAGTACAACATCCAGACGCACGGGGAATATTTAGTTGGTATTCAGTTGCTTCCAGATTATGTTTTGTGATATGAAGCAGAGTTAAACTGGCCGAGCTGAGTGGCTCAGACGGTTAAGGCGCTGGCCTTCTAACCCCAACTTGGCAGGTTCGATCCTGCCTCAGTCCGGTGGTATTTGAAGGTGCTCAAATACGACAGCCTCGAGTCGGTAGATTTACTGGCACGCAAAAGAACTCCTGCGGGACTAAATTCCGGCAACTCGGCGTCTCCGAAGACCGTAAAATAATAATAATAATTAAATTATAGATACCTGACACGGTAATATTTTGCTACGGAGGTTAAATAATATTATTAATGTCCATGATTTTTGTTTGACCTTTCATTCGTAATTTTATCATGGAAGAATAATTATTGGATAGTTTACGTGGATCTGGTTGTCGGATGTATTTTCAAGCCCATTATTTTGTTTTTGATCTGACTCATTCGATGTTAGAGTTAAGTGACATTTCAGACGTGTTCAAATTATCATAGTGACCACGATGTGAGATAACTGGACTTGGTCACACACACACACCGACCACAGTGAGACATTACCATAGCCACTGTGACGAGCGAAATCATTAGAACATTCTGTAATATTCAGTCATTTGAATGACAGGGGCGGTCAACATATGAGAAGTAAATAACAATCAGATTGGAACGTGATTTTATTGCATGTCTTTTAAAGCAACATTTCGCTTACAGTATCCAAGCAAATTGCAAATAATTAAGTCACTGAACCGGCCTCTGTAAAATGTAAATAAATAGGACTGTAAGTATAAAGCTGTAGATTTTAGACACTTCTTTAATAACTGGGTAAAATATACGCGAATCATTCAGACCCGATCGGGTTAAACATTTGAATGTGTAAAATGCTAATAGTCCACCTCCGTAGTGTAGTGGTTAGCGTAATTAATTGCCACCCCCGGAGGTCCGGGTTCGATTCCCGGCTCTGCCACTAAATTTGAAAAGTGGTACGAGGGCTGGAACGGGGTCCACTCAGCCTCGGGAGGTCAACTGAGTAGAGGTGGGTTCGATTCCCGCCTCAGCCATTCTGGAAGTGGTTTTCTGTGGTTTCCCACTTCTCCTCCACGCAAATGCCGGGATGGTACCTAACATAAGGCCACGGCCGCTTCCTTCCCTACTCCTTGCCTGTCCCATCCAATCTTCCCATCCCCCCACAAGGCCCCTGTTCAGCATAGCAGATGAGGCCGCCTGGGAGAGGTACTGGTCATTCTCCCCAGTTGTATCCCCGACCCAAAATCTGAAACTCCAGGACACTGCCCTTGAGGCGGTAGAGGTGGGATCCCTCGCTGAGTCCGAGGGAAAAACCGACCCTGGAGGGTAAACAAATTAATAATAATAATAAGAAGAAAATGCTAATATGTAAATGTTAGGCAGGTCTGTTCAGTTGATTTATTTATAACATTTCTAACTCAGGGAATCCATGTTCACAACAAAGTGATCATAAAACGCTCATGGATAAATTTTATTTGAGTATCCATCCGCCACCAGGTCATGAAAGGTCAGTTGAGGCTATATCTTATTTTATGCTAAATTAGATAATAATAATAATAATAATAATAATAATAATAATAATAATAATAATAATAATAATAATAATAATAATAATAATAATAATAATAATAATGTAACAGGGAACTCGGGACACTCCTATAATTTATTGGAGCAGTGGCATTTCATATTATTCAATGTAATTTTTTTAGAATTTTAATTTTGGTAACTGTCAATTAATTAAATAAAATTTTAACACTGTTCAGAGTTACCTTATGTAACAATCATTGCATTTGACGTTTTAGATTAATGATAACTAAGGTTAGGTCAGCCATTTAATCGATATTACATAGCTGTGGTGTCAGCAATTAATTTCAATTTAATCAATCAGTATTGGATAACTTTTGCTTATGGCGTAACCTAACTATTGATTGTTATTTTATAGTTTGAGTAAATATGATGATTTTATTGTCCACTTCGATTTTCTAATTTAATTAATTTCGATTAGAATATATTAGTAAACATTTAATCTCGTCCATTCTTATTTAGCAGCGATAGAACCCGTACAATTTAATTACTTTATGTACCAGCTTTAGAAGGAGAAAGCCGAACCGCACCCCAAGCTGATGAGAGTCTCCCAGCGGTAAGTATACAGGGTGAACAAAAACTGGCGCACGTGGAAGTTGGCATGCGGTTCCTCGTCGAAATTGCGGACAAAAGTTTATCTTGCAAAACCTAGTCCCACCAACAGATTTAATAGAAATGCGACTTAAGAAACGAGGCTCTGGCAACGTTGTAACAGCGTGCAGCGTGGCCAAGCACAGGTTGCATGAACTCGGCGCTCTGCCGGAGCTGTCTGATTAGCTCAGTGAGACGACGTAATGCCGTAAATGCCGGTTGGGTGGACGCACCGATGTTGGAGTCGCATTCGCGCCAACATTTTTTCGGTTAATATATAAAATTGTATCCAATGTACTCCTCCATTATGCAATACACTATGTTCTGTCTTAACGTTACAGTTACCTTTATTTAAACATTCGAACATAAAATGAACTTCTTACAGACGTAAACGACCACTTTGTTTCGTCCATGGCAAAATAAAGCCAATACGTAGAACATAATAGTGGATACAGTAACATCGTCTCTATCCAATGCGATACAATGAAACACAATACAGTATAGTAGGTAGGCTACACTGGATTGCCCATTATGCTACGAACAATAATTCCATAGTGTACGTGTGAAGTCCGGTCTTATCTTCACAGAGCCGGTACGTACACTTACGAGCAGCGTTCACTTCACAGCATATGTTCAAAGCAACCTCCTTGCATATGCAAACATTTCGCCACTCGCTGGAACATACTTTGCCGGACCCTACGCAACACACCTGCATCCACCATTGCCGATGCAGCATGCACGCGAGCTATTAGGTCTTGTACATCCATGGGTGGAGTACTATAAACATGTTCCTTTAAGTGTCCCCACAGATACAACTCCAATGTATTAAGGTCCGGGGAACGTGGAGGCCAGAACATTGGGCCTCCATGACCAATCCATTTTCCCGGAAAAGCTTCATTTAACCAGTTACGAGTAGTCACTCCAAAGTCTGGCGGTGCACCATCATGCTGAAACCATAGCGGTCGCCGAACACCAAGTGGAACGTTTTCTAAAGCGTCAGGCAAAGTGTTGCCCAGAAACGTACGATAGGGCGCATCCAACTTGTCCGGCAATAGGTAAGGGCCTAATGGTACTCCTCCCACGATCTCAGCCCACAGGTTTATGCAAAAGCGTGCCTCAAAGCCACGTTCAAGGGTGACATGTGGGTTGTGATCAGACCAATAATGGCTGTTGTGATGGTTAAAAATACCTTCCCGAGTGAAGATACATTCGTCACTCCATATCACATTCTTTATAAAAATGTTCGTTACCTTCAACTTGTTGCAAAAGCCATTTATAGAACTGTACTCGTTGAATGCGGTCTTCTGGCCGCTGGTGTTGAGTTTAACGAGTAATGATATGGATTCAGTTCTTCGTCGTGCAACACGTCAACAACCAGTGCTTGAGATACCTGGTACTGCCTTGCAATATCACGGTTGCTTCACCGAGGTGATTGACGAACGGCTTCAAGAATATCGTCCTCTGTGGAGTACGTCTAGTCCTTGGACGACCTCTGTCCACTACTTTTGGACGAAGATTTCCGTTTTCCCGCAGGCATTGTTCAAGGCGACGAAAAACATTCTTATCGGGATGGCGCCTTTGAGGGTACCGTGCTGCACACTCACAAGCAGCAGCAGAAGCTTGGTTATCGGATGCAGCCAACACTAAAAGCATATCGACGTATTCGCCGTTTGTGTACTCCATCAGGAAGCCGCCCTACATGCACTTGACAGGACCAGTTATGGTTGTTCACTGCGTGGTTGGTCGACTCATGCAGTCAGTTGAATGGATCACACTGCCATGTATTCGACTATTGTCATGTGACAACAGGATGTCATGCTTACAAACGCAGTTACACGACGGGAACTAGGGATCTGACGTCACACACACAAAAGGAAATAAGTTACCTTACGTAGATTCGAGCTGTAGCTCCATGGTGCATATGGGTTTGATAACCCAGCCGTCTACTCAGTGAGCTGCGACGGCGGGTACGGTAGAGCGGGATGATGCACGTTTTTCTATTACATTCCGATGCGCTGCAGGATGTGACAGTGTTGTCAGCTTCTCGTTTTCGACTTGTTTTCCAACAGCACCAGATCCGATTTGGCTATAGAAACTTTCGTCTTGCAATGGGATGAAGAATCACATGCCGACCTCCAAGTGCGGCATTTTTTGTTCACCCTGTATTTTATTACAGAGGACCGTGACAGATGAGAGTCTCCGAGCGGTAAGTATGTTTTATTACAGAGCACCGTGGCAGAACCCAAGAGCAGATTACAGCCGATTCGATGTTTCAACGGGTACAATGTATGTAAGAAATCATAAAGTCCAGAAATTAATCATAATTGTTTATCAGAATGAGATAGTAAGATAAGTAATAATCATGAATATTTTATAAATAGTGATGTAATTTTAATAATAAAATAACGTCTGACCTTAATCCCTTAGTAGCTGATACCTGGGGTAAGTAAAAGTTCCCCTAAGAAGTAGTGAGTAAATTCGAATACTAATAGTTACTTACGCAACTGAAACGGAAAGTGACGTTTTACGTTTCGTGTGAGATGTGGCTCGGACGGAACTTAGAGACGACCGGGCGAGTTGGCCGTGCGCGTAGAGGCGCGCGGCTGTGAGCTTGCATCCGGGAGATAATAGGTTCGAATCCCACTATCGGCAGCCCTGAAAATGGTTTTCCGTGGTTTCCCATTTTCCCACCAGGCAAATGCTAGGGCTGTACCTTAATTAAGGCCACGGCCGCTTCCTTCCAACTCCTAGTCCTTTCCTATCCCATCGTCGCCATAAGACCTATCTGTGTCGGTGCGACGTAAAACCCCTAGCAAAAAAAAAAAACAACAACTTAGAAACGAGTGTCATAAACATATCTCCTTGGTGGCTGTTGTGTACAATATTTTATTTTATGGTGATGAAAATGACGCTTGTTGTTTAAACGGGCCTAACATCTATACTAGACTTAACTAAAGTTGGCGAGTGACAGGTAAGTTTGGAAGGAGGAGCACTGCACGTGCCATTTCACGATGTTGCCACACTCCAGCATTCCTTTCTACATTCTCTTAAGCCCTCGCTTCCGGCGCACTTGTTCCCTCCTTCATTCTGACCGTTGTGACATGAACTGGTCTTTCTTCACATTCTTCTTTTCCACTGTAATGGGAGTGATGGCGAATGGGACAAATTTTGCTGTGACTGTGACTGACCTGGTCTCATGTTGCGTTATTTTTAACAGGGACAGGCCTGATAAGCTCAGACAGTCGAGCGCTGGCCTTCTGATCCCAACTTAGCAGGTTCGATCCAGGCTCAGTCCGGTGCTATTTGAAAGTAAAGTCAATAACATTATTATTCTTAAACAGGGGTAGTACCTATAGCCTGGCAAATTATTCAATATGCCCTGTGTCTTATACTTCGTCTCTGCACACCTTATTGGCATAAGTACAGGAGGTAAAACAAATAAGAAAAAGTGAATTCAAGGGGGAAAGGGTTCGCGGGGAGGACGGGGAGACATGAATGAGACTCTTTTCCACACCACCCAGCGGTAGAGTACCTGGCGCGTTTCAACGTACTCGAAATATAAATTAAAATACAATGATTGTACGTACGTACGTAAACATAGTTTTTAAAATACCATTAGAAACTTACTAACGGCCACAAAACAGAAACAGAATGCCACTCATACTGAACTGCTTGCGACAAGATCTAACTCACAAGTGAAGTGAGAGGTTTGGTAACTCCCAGCAAGACGAGCTGCCCAGAAGTTTTATCTCCATGGCAACCGCAGTCGTCCCACCGTTTCCATGGCAACCATACCGCCACTCCCTTTATCCCGCCTCGGTAGGCAGTAAACGGACCTCCCTCTAAGAAATGTCACACACCAACTTTCATTATTACTAGTATACGTCACACTATGGTACATTTCTTCTTTCTTAATCTGCTTACTCTCCAGGGTTGGCTTTTCCCTCGGACTCAACGAGGGATTCCACCTCTACCGCCTCAAGGGCAATGTCCTGGAGCGTCAGACATTGGGACGGAATACAACTGGGTAGGATGACCAGTACCTCGCCCAGGCAGCCTCGCCTATTATGCTGATGCCTTGGTGGGGGATGGGAGGATTGGAAGGGATAGATAAGGAAGAGGGAAGGAAGCGGCCGTGGCCTTAAGCACTATCTCGGCATTAGCCTGGAGGAGAAAAGTGGGGAAACCACGGAAAACCACTTCCAGGATGGCTGAGGTGGGAATCGTACCCACCTCAACTCAGTTGACATCCCGAGGCTGAGTGGACCCCGTTCCAGCCCTCGTATCACTTTTCAAATTCCGTAGCAGAGCCGGGAATCGAACCCGGGCCGCCGGGGTTGGCAGTTTATCACACTAGTCACTACACCACACAGGCAGACTACTTTTTAAATATTTAATTATAGATCATTTTGGCCCGTCGAGAGACAAATCATCCAACTTTGACTCATACAACAATGTTATTTTTGTTTTGTGTGTGTGTGTGTGTGTGTGTGTGTGTGTGTGTGTGTGTGTGTGTGTGTGTGTGTGTGTGTGTGTGTGTGTGTGTGTGTGTGTGTGTGTGTGTGTGTTGCTATGAAAGATATGGAGGTTAGTACATAAAGTTATGTAGTAAAAGTACATCAAAAAATGATGTTATTTGAAGCAGTGAGCGGTTCACTATGCTGCCAGAGTTGTAAACATAATCTTCTGGTCCTCGATTAACTATATGATATACTGTGATATGTGCGTTAATTATCTGGCTACATGGTTAGCGTGCTGGCCTTTGGTCATAGGGGTCGCGGATTCGTTTCCCGATAGCGTCGGGAAATTTAACCATCGTTGGTTAATTTCGCTGGCACGGAGGCTGGCGGTATATGTCGTCTTCATCATCATTTCATCCTCATCTCGACGCGCAGGTTGTCTACGGGCGTCAAATCGAAAGACCTGCACCTGGCGAGTCGAACATATCCTCGGACACTCCCGGCAATACAAGCTATACACCATTTCATTTACCACCACGTGTCGTAAAAGGCGATTTTGGGGGGCCTAAGGGGTTCTTACCTTCGTAGTGTGGTTTGGCGTCGAAGTGGCCTAAGGGGCTCTTAACTTCGGAGTGTGGGTTGGCGTCCAAGGGGCACTTAGTTGAGTCCTGCATTGTTTCCACTTGTGTCAGAGATTGGTTTACTTGATGTTTGCACGTCCTATTAAAACAATAATCACCACCACTACCATCCCAAAATATGTTGTAAGTAATGTTGCTATGCCCAGTTTGGTGATTTATTACGCATTCCCGTAAAGCATTCAGATTGCGTTATGCCCTTGTAAATAGCCTACTCCTTACCTTTACTGATATCTGGTGAAGATTTGCATCTCCTGTTTCTAAGATACTCGGTTTATTAGCACCGATAGTCAGCTAGAGAGTAGCTTTTTGGCAACGGGTCATGAGAAACGCTTCCGTAAGAGCTCAGTAAAAGAGCATTAATAGGTGTGTTTGCCAGAAAAATTTGTTATTAATCGCAGTGTTATTTTGAAAATGATTGTACTTAATTGAGCAATTCGAAGTTTCCCTACTCCCGAGAAAATGTCTTAGTTTGTATATATCCACAACGTAAGAATTGCCATGTTTTGGTAACCAAGGGGCTTCAAACGATAGCCACAGAGAGTAGTGTAGCGGGCAGCTCCCTGTATTCTTTACTCCTTGGGAAGGGCATAGGAAAACATCCCCAGTTAGCTAGGTTCAGTACATACACCAGGAGGAAAACAACTTAATAATAAAATAATAAATTTTATAAAATCTATCACTATCAAAATTGCCCCCTAATGAACCCGGGTGGGTTGCTAGTTAGACATAAAGGTCAATACGGGTGCACTAGAAACTGTGTAGTATTCAGTGTAGATTCGGGATTTTCTTGCTTTACGGCATCCTGAGACCAGATCTAATACGTAACAGTCCTGTCCTGGGACAAACAACCTCTTCATATGACGATGAGTCAGTATCGTTATATCTATATGGTATATTTACAGAGATAAGGTAAATCTCGCACCACTTCTCTTATCTATGTTATATCACCGATAAGCCACATATCACGAACGGCAGGTAGCTGTAACTCTGCAACAGTGTTACACAACCTTGTCACACTTGCATTTTCCTTTGAAATCAATTTCTAATTTGTACCCTTTTGTTTTAAAATAGTAGCTGTGATTTTTAAATATTGACACATTTGTTCACTGCCTATCTTAACGTAAAATAATAGAGAAATTAATTGGAAAAAGAAAATTACAGCACTGAAAGTAACTTACAAACCACAATATTCGTAACAAAAAAATAAGTATAGCTTCACATGAAGTACTGATGATCAAGTATTTAAACCAACTCTTAATTTTCTTATAACAATTGTTTGTGTTATCGGAAAAATCTGCAATCATTTTTACACTTCAGTAGCCAATGGAAACATTTGTATTAATGAGATCATTAAGCTTGCTTTGGTGTATTTAGTTTGTTGAAATTAGGCTCAAGAGATGCGAGATATAGTCTTAAATTCAGACTTGATTAAGCTTGCAATGGGACTTATTTATTTTATTAAGATGTAAGAAGAAGAAAGGGCTCTGTCCACTAGTCCAGTACTAGTAAACGGCAAGAAGTTCGTAAGTGCATTCTCACTGACATTTATCCAGAAGGTAATACGATAGTTTTCTTAAAATCAAATTTTCTTCAAGGTTCGCAGATTTATTTGTAGATTTCGCTTTTCACCGCCGTTACTGTTTATTATTTTCCGCGTATCCCTGGGCGGCCCACGGCGTACCACCGGCAGGGAAACGCTATTCTAAGTTAACTCACTCTTCTTCAAATAATTTGGTCCAAATATTCGTATATGACCCTCACGTACATAAATATAAACATCCAGGATTGCCAACGCTCGACATTTGCCGGACATGTGTTCCTTTTTATCATTTGTCCGTGCGTCCGCTGGAACTTAAATTTCTTTGTAAACAGTGATCAAACGATATTAGAAAAACATCCAAATTAATACCTAAAGAATATCTAATACTAGAGTACCTAGTAACTAGATTAAAGTAAAACTTATTAAATAAAGCACTGAACAGTGTGGCGATGACAGCTTATGAACTTAAAAGATAAGCTTTTAAGTGAACTTCACTCTCATGTCCGACTGTCCTTCCATGGCATAGTGGTGACGGCCCCTTCTGCCCTATCCCTAGCCCCGAAACATTCCACAACGAGCACTATACATTCCTTCATTCCGTGTAGGTTTTTCGAGAGGTTAGGTCCTTTCTCTTTCTTTGCCAGGGTCTTTGTTCCTTTCTCTTTCTCGCCCGTGCATTTCACCTTAAATTCTGGTGGACTCATGCGCTCTTGTGGATGTCGTAAGTGCCAGCTTTTATGTGGGTTTTACTGTTGTATGGAGCATTCACCAGGGAGGACTAACGAGGGAACGGAACGAAGTCGGACGGCGGATTTCGATTTAATTTTTACATATTCGGGAAGGTCTTTTTAAGCTGAAACAAGTAATGGAAGTCTAAGTTTTCGCTGGTCTTTTTTAAGGGGACATTTGGGGGCTCAAAGTTGGCGGTGCGCTCCCTAAATTGTACAGTACATGCTGGCACGCGTCAGCGCTCACGACCAGCGGCTGCCCTGCCTCGCCTTCCCTCTCCACTCCTTCGGTTCTCCTCTGTCCCCCACCACATACGGCTGCCCATAATTATACATTTCAGATGCCACCAGAATGGGTCATGAGGAAATAGCCCTACCAGGCAAGACGTAAGCACAGTTTAATCCAGTACGTTTTTTGTTATTTGTTGTTTTACGTTGCACCGACACAGACTGATCTTAGGTGACGATGGGATAGGATAGGACAGGACTAGGACGGAAGCAACCGTGGCCTTAACTGAGGAACAGTTCCAGCATTTGCTTGATGTGGAAATGCGAAACCACCGAAAACCATCTTAAGGACTGTCGGCAGTGGGGCTCGAATCCACCATCTCCCGAATACAAACTAACTGCTACGTAACACAAACCAGTATTGCCAACTCGCTCTGTAAATCCATTATAAAAGGCTCCAGAATAGTCTTTCGCCTTATACAGAAGGTTGTGGATATTTGGTAAACAACTGTGTAAATGGCTTGCCCAGCATCGTCTCTCTCTCTCTCTCTCTCTCTCTCTCTATATATATATATATATATCACTCCTTCTCTTTTGTTCTGGTACAAATTATGATAGCAGCTTTTGCTGCACTGCCTCACAGCTTGCAGTCGATGACGAAATTTCAGGAGGCATAGATTAAAGTGATGGGACTTCCGATAGTTTTTCAGGACCTAATATTTGAGTACCGTGTACATTATCATAACTAGGGCCTATATGAACCGGTAGTATTTTTAATTTTTAAATATTAATAATAATAATAATAATAATAATAATAATAATAACAATAATAATAATACTGGGTACCTTATTTCAACGCATTTCTAAGAATTGAGTTTTTGTCCACATAAATCGTACCGGATTTATTATTACACCCACTCATTCATTGTCCAGAACACGGAGTGAAACTCGAGATGTAAGGTGGGAAGACCACGCTTAAGAGTTCCGAGGAACTTAAGCTACTGTATTCTTCTTCTTCTTCTTATTCTTGAAAGGTGTTAAGCTACTGTATGTATTACCACCAATAAGCCTAATACAAAGCACTTCGAATAACTAAAGAATATCTATAATCGACCAGCAAGTAACAGGATAGGAACATCAATACCACAGACATATAGTAAATAGACTGGCAGCGCCCTATCTCGTAACATTGGTGCAAGTGAAGCCGGAAGCTTGTGGCCGCCGCCATCTTAGGTCACTACAGATCCACTGTAAACATGCATGTTACTGTGTTACGTGCAGTTTTGTTTTATGTTGTTTTAATGCGCATTTCACAATAATGCTTCGGCAAACTACTGTGTGGCAGAATGGTGAATACCTGAGTAGTGTTTGGGTGAAGTTTTTCCTATTTATGAAGAAAGAATAAGGAAGGAATGCGAGTTTCAATATACCGGTAAGTGGCGAACACGTGCTCATGTACACCTGTTGCCTACTTATTAATACAATTTGATTTACTATTAAAGATGCCTAATTCACTTCCTTCCGGCGTATATTTGTCGCTCTTAGCCCCCTCGTGATGGAGTGCGGCTCGGACCTAATAATAATAATAATAATAATAATAATAATAATAATAATAATAATAATACCGGGCGAGTTGGCCGTGCGCGTAGAGGTGCGCGGCTGTGAGCTTGCATCCGGGAGATAGTAGGTTCGAATCCCACTATCGGCAGCCCTGAAAATGGTTTTCCGTGGTTTCCCATTTTCACACCAGGCAAATGCTGGGGCTGTACGCTAATTAAGGCCACGGCTGCTTCCTTCCAACTCCTAGGCCTTTCCTATCCCATCGTCGCCATAAGACCTATCTGTGTCTGCGCGACGTAAAGCCCCTAGCAAAAAAAAGAAAATAATAATAATAATAATAATAATAATAATAATAATAATAATAATAATAATAATACCGGGCGAGTTGGCCGTGCGTGTAGAGGCGCGCGGCTGTGAGCTTGCATCCGAGAGATAGTAGGTTCGAATCCCACTATCGGCAGCCCTGAAAATTGTTTTCCGTGGTTTCCCATTTTCACACCAGGCAAATGCTGGGGCTGTACTTTAATTAAGGCCACGGCCGCTTCCTTCCAACTCCTAGGCCTTCCTATCCCATCGTCGCCATAAGACCTATCTGTGTCGGTGCGACATAAAGCCCATAGCAATAATAATAATAATAATAATAATAATAATAATAATACATTGGATTATAACTTAAGTGTTTGTTTCGGTGGTGTTAGTAATGGAATAATAGTGGCCTCGATCTCTTCTATTCTTTAAAGATACATTGTAAGGATATCAAAATTACTGTTAAAATTAGAGTGGAAGGATTGGTAAGCTTGTAACAATCAAATAGGTGTTACGTTTATTATCACAGAATATTATTGAATATATCTCAGGATTTTGTGGTAAAGATGTTAGTCAGTTATTATCTACCGTGTGATACTTGCAAGGAAGCTATTGTACAAAAAGAAAACCCTTAGCTGGGCTGAGTGGCTCAGACGGTTGAGGCGCTGGCCTTTTGACCCCAACTTGGCAGATTCGATCATGGCTCAGTCCGGTGGTACTTTGAAGGTATTCAAACACGCAAGTCTCGTATCGGTATATTTATTGGCACGTAAAAGAACTGCTGGACAAAATTCCGGCACCTCGGTGTGTCTGAAAACAGAAGTAGTTAGTGAGACGTAAAATAAATAACATTAAACATTATTGTCAGAAAATCCTTATCCATTCTTTTCTTACAAGAATGGAAGTAATCTGCATGTTCCTACGAAAGATGTTGTTCATGTGTGCAAACTTACTGAGATGTATTTCGGAGAGAACACATGTAATCGTTTAAGCTCTGTCATGAAAGGAACATACCTAATGAAGTCCAGCTCAGTTATATGAAACTTTGTTTTTTTTTAGTTTAAGCTCACATGCTTTAGATCTAAACTCAAAGGACGCGCACGTCTATCGCCTTATTACTGTGATTTCATTACTGTACCTGAAAATACGTGTCAGAGCCCACCTGGTGGCATTGAAGTCTAAACAGTCTGACACTGAGGTTAGCCAGTTCGAGTCCCATTGGCCGAAAAAGAAACCACCATCAGAATGTTGGCCGGCAAGGTAGGGGTGGTTGTGGTATACAATATCCAATCATTAGATTGCGTGCCAAAATCCTGGATTAAATTCCAAACCACTCCGCACTGCTCAAATGGAATGAGGGTATATGTCGCTGTTGATGGTGATTCGTCCGTCGGATGGGGAAGATAAACCTCGAGCAGACCCCTTGGTGCTATTCGACAGGAGAAGGCTATGTGCCGGCATCGAATTTCACCCTCTCCCTTCCTACTATCATATATCATGTCATTCATTTCATCTGATTAACTCCTCTGTTGAGGTTGACGTCAGGAAGGGAATCCGGTCATGAAAGCTCCCCACGACAGATTCATCTCACTTCATATCCGACCCTGAACAAAAACGGAACAAGGGTTGGACAAACAAACAAACCTGAAAACACGTGTCAATCGTGCTGTAAGAGAGTTGAATGGAAACAGATTTGACCATAGATCGGTGTAAAACATATTGGCTATTTTTAAGCATTCGTAAATTGATATAACAGTGTTTCTTTCTTTAACAGTAAAATGAAGGACCTAATAGGTCTAATTAATCAGTGTTGTTGTTATTATTTCAATGTGCTTTTAATTGTTTTGATTATCTCCTGTCCAATATACCCGTTTCGCCTACTATTTGACATGGATGCATCGGGGTAGTGTAGTGACGTAAGATGGCCGCGGCCGCACGCTTCCGGCTTCAGAATCCTGCTGCTCATTGCCAGTCTATATCTATATGTCTGTGACCAGTACAGCCTCTAAACTGTTACAAAAGTATCGCTTGCGCCTACGCAGGAGTGCACGCTTAAAGCGAGCTGCTATGTTCCCTAATACCCGTTAGCCAATCAGAAACTCCTACCCTTCCCTTGGTTTCGCTGAGACAGTTTAGTATTAGGGTCTCTTGAGGAACATAATATTTCTGGAACAGCTTACTGTTATGGATTGGGATACAGTATCATGTGGTATTATGTTACGATTTGTAACTCCCATCTCTGCTTGTGACACACATATTGTTTCTCCGACTAAACTTACATTACCTCCAACTACTTGTGGCATACTCCTGGTCAGCTCTTGGCTTCATCGTCCCCAATAGTACAT
This sequence comes from Anabrus simplex, assembly GCF_040414725.1. Taxonomy (NCBI): domain Eukaryota; kingdom Metazoa; phylum Arthropoda; class Insecta; order Orthoptera; family Tettigoniidae; genus Anabrus; species Anabrus simplex. The sequence goes on along the minus strand of NC_090265.1, from coordinate 1,090,111,825 downwards.
TCGGTTTGCGAGATTTATTTACTCATTCATTTTCACATCTTTTACAGCCCATTATTTAGTCGGTGCCGTCATTTTTAGAAGAATAAATTCTTTTTTTCATGGTTAATACAGTTATGTTTAGTTAATTTAATTAGGAGCTGATAATTTCGTTGTTTTTCACTTTTAAGCAACTGCCATATTAGTAAGTCCTTTTCTCTCTCATTTTTAGCAGATTAGTTAGATGTTTAAGGAAATATTATTTTTCTGAGAATTAATTGCTGCATTCTTCCGAAACCTCAGTTGAGGAAGATGTTTGTGAGGGCCAGTCAACAGTCTTGAATACCGAGTCCCATCAAATTACAGAACTGTCGGTACTGATACTGATAGAAACATCATGTTTGTTATAGTTATCATATCACAAAGTAGGTTTAAGGGCAACAATAGGATGGACTTCAACCTTGAACGAAACAGTCTAGCAAACGGAGAACATTTGATCAATCTCACACAATCTTTGTTAGAAAGTCACCGATGAGGTCTCAATAAGTCTTTATTAATCCGTTTACCATCCAGTGTTGGTTTTTCCCTCGGATTAGGATAGGAATCCTACCTCTACCGACTCAAAATGTACTAAGATACATCCTTTTTCGTTGTTTCATTTTATTATCTCTTTACCTTCCAGGGTTGGTTGATCCCTCGGACTCAGCGAGGAACTTCACCTCTACGGCCTCAAGAGCAGTGTCCTGGAGCGTGAGACTTTGAGTCTGAGGAATACAACTGGCGTGGAGGACCAGTACCTACACAGGGCGGCTTCACCTGCTATGCTGATCAGGGGCCTTGTGGGGGATGGAAAGATTGGAAAGGATAGATAAGGAAGAGGAAAGGAAGCGACCATGGCCTTACGTTTGGCACCATCCCGGCATTTGCCTGGAAGAGAAGTGGAAGACCACGGAAAACCACTTCGAAGATGGTTGAGGAAAGAAGGAAGGACTCAGTTGACCTCCCGAGGCTGAGTGAAACCCATTTCAAATTTCGTAGCAGAGCCGGGAATAGAATCAGAGCCTCGGGGAGTGGCTACTAATCACACTAACCACTACACTACGGAGGTGGACACAAGGTCTCATATACTGTACGTTATTTGTTGAATTGCTGGGATTATTCTGAGAAGAATAGAAAATATGTTCTAATAGGACAAAATGTGCTAAAACTGATTTCTCAATTCCAAGAAAATTGGAAACCACGGACAACCACATTCAGGGCTGCCAACTATGGGATTAAAACCCACTATCTCCCGAATGCAAGCGAAAAGCTGCGCGCCCCTAACCGCACGGCCAACTAGCTCGTTGATAAGAAGTGTAGCACTAAATGAGGCCACAGGGCTGATTGCAAATAGAGGGTTGTGCAGGTGCTTACGTAGTTCACGGGGACTTGCAGATTGAGCATTGAAAGGCACAACAATATACTGTAAAATGAATATGTATCTATGTATTATTCAGTATGTGAAACTAATACATTTTCTGACAGTTATTTCAGGTAATCATTTTAGCTGACTAGTTCTGGACATGTTGAAATGGAAGGAAGGAAGGAAGGAAGGAAGGAAGGAAGGAAGGAAGGAAGGAAGGAAGGAAGGAAGGATGCTTGTAGTTATGTATGTAACTGTTGATGGCGTGATTGTAGCAGGGGTCATGTTCACGAAATCCTGGAGTACACATTAACACCCTTATTAACACATTTCTTACATTCTAATTAGTTTTATTTGAGACACCTTTTATCGCTTCTAAGGGACGGTGACTCTAACATTAAACACAACGTAACTAAGTGGCGGGTAGTTTGAAACTTCGTATGTGTTCTGCACCCTGGTCAAAGCAATATTGACCGAGCTCGATAGCTGCAGTCGCTTAAGTGCGGCCAGTATTCATTAATCGGGAGATAGTGGGTTCGAGCCCCACTGTCGGCAGACCTGAAGATGGTTTTCCGTGGTTTCCCATTTTCACACCAGGCAAATGTCGGGGCTGTACCTTAATTAAGACCACGGCCGCTTCCTTGCACTTTGTAGGTCTTTCCTATCCCATCGTCGCCATAAGACATATCTGTGTCGGTGCGACGTAAAACAAATAGCAAAAAAGCAATATTGCTATCATCATCATGTTATCATTAGACTACTATTATTATGACCCTAACCTCTGAATGGCTGGCCCCATGGTGTAGGGGTAGCGTACTTGCCTCTTACCCGGAGGCCCCGGGTTGGATTCCCGGCCAGGTCAGGGATTTTTACCTGGACCTGAGGGCTGGTTCGATGTCCATTCAGCCTACGTGATTAGAATTGAGGAGCTATCTGACTGTGAGATAGCGGCCCCGGTCTAGACAGCCAAGAATAACGGCCGAGGAGATTCGTCGTGCTGACCACACGACACCTCGTAACCTGTAGCCCTTCGGGCTGAGCAGCGGTCGCTTGGTAGGCCAAGGCCCTTCAAGGGCTGTAGTGCCATGGGGTTTGGTTTTTTAATATCTGAATGAAAACGAACCCCATGATGTAATGGTAGCATTTCTGGTTCTTACCTGGAGGCTCGAGTTCCATTGCGAGCCCTAGCGAGGATATTAATTATGGTCTGAAGGCTGGAACGAATTTCACTGAGTATCATTGGATCATATGAGAAGCTGTCTGATATGGGAAGCAGCGGATTCGGCCAAGAAAGCTACGTAATGTGAATGGAGTATTTGAGCACCTTCAAATATCACCAGACTGAATTGAGTTCGAACCCACCAATTTTTGAGGTCTACTGTCTGAGCCACTCGACCCGGATCATTTATGTAATAATAATAATAATAATAATAATAATAATAATAATAATAATAATAATAATAATAATAATAATACCAAAGCAAACCTCATGGCTCAACATCCCCGAAGGGCCGTGGCCTACCAAGCGACCGCTGCTCAACCCGAGGGTCTGCAGATTACGAGGTGTCATGTGGTCAGCACGACGGATCATGTCGGCCGTTATTCTTGGCATTCTACACTGGGACCGCCATCTCACCGTCAGAGAGCTCCTCAATTCTAATCACGTAGGCTGGGTGGACCTCGATCCAGCCCTCAGGTAAAGGTAAAAATCCCGGCCCTGACTGGGAATCCTACCCGAGACCTCCGGGTAAGAGGCAGGCACGCTACCCCTACACTGCGGGGCCGGAAATAATAATAGTAATAATAATAATAATAATAATAATAATAATAATAATAATAATAATCGTCGTCATCATCATTTCGTATTGCTCTTGCTAGCCTAGTGCAGCCCTTGTAACGCACACCCTTCGGTGAGGGTGGGCGGCGTCTGTCCTGCATAAGAAACTGCGTTACTTTCGTGGAGGACAATGTGTGTGGTGAATGAATAATTGCTGGAATGTTGGGGACACCACAAACCCCTAGTCCCCGAGCCAATAAAATTAACCATTTACGATTAAAATCCTTTGACCAGACAGAAAATTGAACGTGACGACCTTTGAGCTGCAGACCACTCAGCCATGGACACTGATACTGGATGTACAAATTTGGTGGTTTTACTCGTATGTACGTCGTAATAAATCACATGTATGTAACCCGTAAATTAAGGAGAGAAAATAATGCACCGGGCGAGTTGGCCGTGCGGTTAGGGGCGCGCAGCTGTGAGCTTGCATCCGGGAGATAGTGAGTTCGAACCCCACTGTCGGCAGCCCTGAAGATGGTTCACCGTGGTTCCCCATTTTCACCAGGCTGTACATTAATAAAGGCCACGGCCGCTTCCTTCCCACTCCTAGTCCTTCCCTATCCCATCATCGCCATAAGACCTATTTGTGTCGATGCGACGTAAAGCAAGTAGTAGAAAATAATGCATGCAATAGAATTATGAAGTAAAGACTGGTACTCACTGCTGCTCACTGTTGGACTTTCCGTGTACAACTGAGCCTCTCAGCGACTCCTTATCTTCTTTCTGATAATTAAGAGAGCCAGTCACAGGATATAGTCAGGCCAACACGCCCCTATATTTATCAGTAACGTCGATCTCTATTAGACTTCCAAGTATTTCAAAAATTCCCCAGAGGAGTAAGTTCCTTGTATATCTGGACATAAAAGTAAATACCTTACCTAACAAGAGGACTGACGTCGAACATTGAGTACATGGCGTGGTTATGATTCATCGATCACGATGTCGGAGTTTCACTGCACTCACTCGTCCGATCACGAGACGCGTGTTGAATCATCCAAGCTTCACTTTGCACATTTACTTTCGTATAGTTATGAAATGCCCACTTTAAATGGTACTCCAGTTCTGGAAACTGAATACATCCTCTTCTTCCTGGCCTTCCTCCCAATGTATCGGGGACGACATTTCGTGTGGATATCGCCCAGCTTTACAGCCAGATGCCCTGTAAGCAGAGATGAATTTAATATTGCTTGTTTCTGTGTTGGTTTGTAATGTAACATGTTGAAAAGATACGTGTTAAGGCTAACACAAACACCTAGTCTTCGAAACAGAGGAATTAAAGAGATGCAGTTACAACCTCCGACCCGTCCGAGAATCGAACTTGAGACCTTCTAAACCGAAGGCCACTACGCTGAATATTCAGCCAAGAAGCTGGACCTAGAACATCTGCTACCATCAGCAATAGCCATCGGATTACTCTGACATCCGAGCTTCGAATTTCGGAAGCTACTGGATGGGAATTTTCTCTGAAAACTCACATACTGGCACGACGAACCTCCGGCTTTAACCAAAATAAGTCCTGAGGGCCAGTGATAAAGGTGAATAGGAGAGGCTTGATCCTCTGGATCTCCTCTTCCTTCCAAACTTTTCTACCTCGGCAGTGGATCACGGAAGTACCAGCCTAGATAACATGTTTGATACTTCTTCACCGTAACAAATCTCCTGGCCTGAGAGACGGCGTCACCATGTAAGAGGCCCACCTCACCTTTCAGGGGAGAATAGAAAATATTGAGTAGTAGCTCGCCATTGTTCCATTCTACAATAGACTTTTTTTTGGTCACTGTAATTCAACTTTCCCGATTGTTACATTATCCAATTGTGATACCTGTAGTAGAAAGAGCAAGGATTCCTTTACCACAACAAGTGCCTTTGGGACAGCAAGAAGAGGCAATTTCGATGTTATCTCCGATATGGCGTTAGATCTAGATGTTTCTCGAAGGGCATCTGCACAGCTGGATATGTAGGAATGAAAATAATTGTTTAATAGCATGGGCCTGCAGACTAAGGGTTTTTGCTGACTCTCGGAAGATGGGAGAGAATAGGTCTCAAAATAGCAAGCAGATATCCCTAATTGAATTCATTACTGAGAATAGAGCACTCTAAGCCGAACATTTTTCAATGAGCCTAATAATTTCGGAATGAGTTTTTAACTCCGGCCATTGATATTTTTCTTTTATTTTACATACACAAGTTTGAATTCATAACCACATTGTGTCACAAACTTGGAGTGTTCTCGATGGTTCTTCACCATTACTTTGCCTGAAGAAAACCTGGCGGTGAAAGAGCTGCCACGATAAAGACCGAGAAATCCAGTTTTAAGTTTTGCTAATCAGAAATCCAAATTTATTAGAGAGTACTCTACGGTTATTTCAGAAGCTCCCTTTAGAATAGAATGGCACTCACACTTTATAAATATTGTACCGGGCGGTACACCTCCACGCCGCTAGTTCAAATATTGCGCCAGTTGAAACTCCTCTACAGGAGAAAGCCTGAACTTTAACAAACTGTATTAACTCAACGGTTATTCAGAAGATGTCACTAAGTGTTTTGGTTTTGCCTTTGTTTTTCAACGGTCAAGAAGTTTGGACATTCTCTAACAGATGTCTCTACCAAAACCTATGATAACGCACTCTGGTGTAAAGGAATGTACTCTCCTGAAGAAAGTTCGTATTCATAAGTTTTGTCTTTACTAAATTTTGTTCTGTCAGTTGTGGGTTGGCTATATAAATCCTTTCTTTCCGCCTGTTTTGAATGTAGCCAATCAGGAATTTCTGTAATTAATTTTCCACCAATAAGGTGTTTCTTCCTCGTCTTGTGTATTAGTTTTTGCTGTTACGGTATCCAATAAAAGTTTGTGGGCGGGTTGTTATCATTAGGGCCCGGATGTTTATGCAGTAATAGGTTAGAATGCAAACTTACTGAAGCGAGTAACAAGTAGAGTCTACCTGCACGACGGTAATGTTGTGAGGTTTGCATAAACATTAGGGAGTTCTAATGGGCCGAACCCCTAATGTTTATGCTAGCCTCACAACATTACCGTCGTGCAGGTAGACTCTACTTGTTACTCGCTTCAGTAAGTTTGCATTCTAACCTATTACTGCATAAACATCCGGGCCCTAGTTATCATTCATGAAAGGTCTTGAACTTTCCACGAGGGTATAAAAACTGCTGCTTTTCTTGTCTCGGTGCCACTTCAGTAACATCTTTCTTAGTGTGTGGATATGTAGCAGGGGGCGGGAAGCGCCTCTTTCTTCGGGCAACAGTTCTCCAACAAGGTAATGGCCTGTTAACATCTTTATTTCTTGCTAGCTCAGCAGTTTAACTCTCGGAGAAGGTTCGAATCCTTTAATATGTAACCCATCTTTTTAAAATGTAAATTCCTTTTCCGTCTATGTAAAATCTACAAATATCTTTTACTGTAAAGCTGTAAGTGCTTCACCCTCCCGAACTCCCCTTCATTTTTGAAAAGGAGGTGACTACGTTTTCATAACCGTTCTTCTCTTCGTTAATGTAGTAAAGTTTTCTCATACGGGTCACCTCCCTAGCTTGGGATTAGCCCCTGTATTAACGGCCTAGCGCCACATAGGTTTTAAGACAAAAACTTTGTGTAGGAGTGCAAGTTATCGCCTCCATTCAATTTGGTATTTTGGGCCATTTACTTAACCCGTTTTGTTTTCCTTCCTGCGAAGGCCCAGTAGATTGGGTACGAGGTACCCCTGTACCACTATGTGTGTGCCTTGAGGGCAATTAGAAGTGAAGTTTGTTGTGGCCTTTGAGAGGCTTGTAAAATTGAGAGCGGGTCTGCTCTTTTCCTTAACATTGTAATTAGGAGCTAGTGCTCCTGGGCATGATGGGGTTTTCTGCCCCTTTGTTCATTTGGTAACTTGGTAAAGTTGAGCTAATTGCTCAAAGATTGTGAGTGTGGGGCTCGAAGCCCTGAACTTGGTTAAAAAAAACCCTGAACGGGAAAAATCATTTTGTACCTGCCTTTCGTTGTTATTTCACCTAGTGGAAATTGTTGAATGTTGTTATCAGTTATTTGTTGATTTTGAAAAGAAAATATAACCTTGTTAAAGTTTTAAATTAACTTTAATTCTGTAGTTGAGACCTATTCCAGCCCGCACCTTCTTTCACCTCTGCTGCTCCACAGAAACCTCGGAACAAATATCAAATGAGGAACGTCCCTTTTGAGTATTTGGTAATTATTAATCGAGATCATCACATTAGTGTAATCTGTTCCGATACTTGCATTGTTTTCAAATCAACGTTAATTTCCTTTAAGACCTCATTAATAGAACACACAATATTTTAAGCATCACTTTTGTTTAAAGTTTGGCAAGTGCAAGAAGTCCTATTGGATATTTGACTGTTATATAATGGCTACTGCTAGAAATTTAGTGACGCTATTACCGGTTGATTCGTTCACCAAAATACAGTACTGCAGATTATATCACCCCTACTCCTTCTCCAGGAGTCATGTCTCTGAAGATGTCTACCGAACTTAAGTAGAGTGTCGGCCTCTGGATTCCCAGATAGCGGGTTGAAACCCGGTAGAGGTAGTCGGATTTTTGAAGGGCGGAAAAAATCCCATTGGACACTCCATGTTGTACGATGTCGGCATGTAAAAGATCTCAGGTGACACAATTCAATAAATCTCAGCCATAGACGCCAATGAGAGTTTAGGCTTAACCGGTCTGCCATCTAGTGGGCCTAGGGAAAAAGGGAATGTCGAAATTGACGAGCAGACACCCCAAGGAGTCAAATTTAAATGTCTGCACACGGTGGCTGAGACCACACGATTATTATTATTATTATTATTATTATTATTATTATTATTATTATTATTATTATTATTATTATTATTATTAATGTTACGGAGTTATCCGTGGAAGGCAGAGGTGAAAGAAGGTGCGGGCTAGAATGGGTCTAACTACAAGGCCAAAAGATGAATTTAGAATTTCAATAAAGGTTATATTTAAGAAATATCAAAACTTAACAAGTTTTAACAAAGAGCTTTAGACTTCAACAAAAACTAGCGAGTCAAATAATAACCAACTATCCGGTACAAGACCAAGAAAACAATTTTCCACTAGGTGGAATAACAATGAAAGGCAGGTACAATTATAATTTTACCAGTTCAGGGATTTTTTACAAGTTTTGGGCTTCGAGCCCCACTTTCACAATCCTTGAGCTATTAGCCCAACATTACCAGGTACAAATTTGAACTAAGGGGCAGAAAACCCCATCATACCAAGGAGCACTTGCTCCTAATTACCATGTTAAGCCTCCTAGGGGCACTCAGAGATCAAATAATGAAAGAGCAAACCGGCTAACAGTTACTCACGCCCTTTGAGGGCAGCCTCAGCTTTTACAATCACTTGCCATACAGGCACGACTTACAAATTTAAACAGGGGTATCTCTTACCCAAGCTACTGAGCCTTACTGGAAAAATACTAGGTTAATTTTAAATGGCCCTAAAAAGAAAAGGAATGGGGGCGTGAACTAGCCCTCCTAAATACACATTTTAAAACCTAAGAGGCACTCGGCCGATAATACAGGGGCTAATCCCAATCTATGGAGGTGACTAGCCTACAAAATAAATTTAACACATTAAGAAGGAAGAGAAAAACGATTACGAAAACGTAGTCGCCTCAAATTCAAAAATGAAGGGGAGCTCGAGAGGGTAAGGCACTCTCTATCCCCGAATTACAGTTCAAGATAAATGAAGTTTTACCAGGTAGGAAGAATTACATGTTTTAAGTTATGGTTTACATATTAAAGGTTTCGAAACTGCCCCGCGGGTTAAACTGCTGAGCTAGCAAGAAAATATGTTAAACGGCCATTACCTTGTTGAAGAGCTGCTGCCTGAAGAACGAGGCGCTTCCCGCCCCCTGCTACATATTCACACACTGAGCTAGATGTTATTCGAGTGGCCCGAAGACAAGAAAATCAGCAGTTTTTATACCCTCGTGGAAAGTTCGAGACCTTTCATGAATGATAACAACCCGCCCTCAAACTTTTATTGGCTACAGTACACAGTTACACACAAAATTGAAGAAGAAAGCCCCGATTGGCCGAAAATTAATTACAGAAATTCCTGATTGGCTACATTCAAATCAGGCGGAAAGAAAGGATTAATATTGCCAACCCACAAACGACAGAACAAAATTTAGTAAAGACAAAACTTATGAATACAAAATTTCTCCAAGAAAGTTCATTCCTTCACACCAGAGTGCATTATCATAGTTTTTTGGTAGAGACATCTGTTAGAGAATGTCCACACTTCTTGATCAATGAAAAACAAAAGCAAATCAGAAACACTCAGTGACATCTTCTGATAAACCGTAGAGTTGATTCAGTTGTTAAGGTTCAGGGTTTCTCCAGTAGAAAGGTACTTTAAGGCGGAAAATTCAAATGTGCGGCGTAGAGGTGAACCGGTACAATTAATATTATAGATAATATTGGTAACGGAGAGCTTCTTTTTCGAGATGATAAAGACGTATTCAGTTCACCCAGAAAGATCAATCAATCAATCAATCAATCAATCAATCAATCAATCAATCAATCAATCAATCAATCAATCAATCAATCAATCAATCAATCAATCAATCAATCAATCAGTCAATCAATCCCTACTGATCTGCATTTAGGGCAGTTGCCCAGGTGGCAGATTCCGTATCTGTTGCTTTCCTAGCCTTTTCTTAAATGATTGCAAAGAAATTGGAAATTGTTTGAACATCTCCCCTGGTTATTCCAATCCCTAACCCCCCTTCCTATAAACGAATATTTTCCCCAATTTGTCCTCTTGAATTCCAACTTCATTTTCATAATGTGATCTTTCCTACTTTTAAAGACACCATCAAACTTACTCGTCTACTGATGTCATTCCATGCCATCTCTCCACTGACAGATTGGAACATACCACTTAGTCGAGCAGCTCGTCTCCTTTCTCCCAAGTCCTCCCAGCCCAAACTTGTTACGCTACTCTTTTGTCGGAAATCACCCAGAACAAATCAAACTGCTTTTCATTTATAGGAAGGGGAGTTAGGGATTGGAATAACTTACCAAGGGAGATGTTCAGTAAATTTCCAATTTCTTTGAAATCATTTCGGAAAAGGCTAGGAAAGCAACAGATAGGGAATCTGCCACCTGGGCGACTGCCCTAAATGCAGATCAGTATTGACTGTACTGTATTGACTTTTCTTTGGATTGTTTCCAGTTCTTGAATCAAGTCACCCTGGTGAGAGTCCCATACACTGGAACCATACTCTAGTTGGAGTGTTACAAGAGACTTACTTGCCCTCTCCTTTACATCCTTACTACAACCCCTAAATATCCTCATAACCATGTGCAGAGATCTGTACCGTTTATGAAGATTTTTCCTTATGTTAACACCTAGGTACATATTGCACCCATCAGATGAGTCTAAGGAACTCAAGAAGGGTGCAATATAATGATCCTCAAAAGGAATTTTCACCCCACCAACGCAGTCATTAAAACTGAGAGGATATTTCCTGTTTGTGAAATTCACGACGTGACTTTTAACCCCGTTTATCACCATACCATTGCCTACTGTCCATCTCACAATATTATCGAGGTCATTTTGCAGTTGCTCATAACCTTGTAACTTATTTAATACTCTGTAGAGAATAACATCATCTGCAAAGTGCCTTATCTCTGATTCCAATTCTTTACACATATCATTGACATATATAAGAAAACATAAAGGTCCAATAATGCTGCCTAGAGAAATCCCCCTCTTAATTATTACAGGGACAGATAAAGCTTCGCCTACTCTAATTCTCTGAGTTCTGTTTTCTAGAAACGTAGCCACCCATTCAGTCACTCTTTTATCAATTCCAATTGCACTCAATTTTGCCAGTAGTCTCCCATGATCTACCCTATAAAATGTCTTAGACAGGTCAATCGCGATACAGTCCATTTGACCTCCTGAATCCAGGATATCTGCTATATCTTGCTGGAGTCCTACAAGTTGAGCTTCAGTGGAATGACCTTTCCTAAAAGCAAATTACCTTCTATCAAACCAGTTATTAATTTCGCAAATATGTCTAATAAAATCACAAAGAATGCTTTTCTAAAGCTTACATGCAATGCATGTCAAACTGACTGGGCTGTAATTTTCAACTTTGTGTCTATCACCCTTTCCTTTATACATAGGGGCTACTATAGAAACTCTCAATTCATTCTGTACAGCTCCTCCATGCAAACAATAATCAAATAAGTACTTCAGATATGGTACTATATCCCAACCCATTGTCTTTAGTATATCCCACGAAACCTTATCAATTCCAGCTGCTTTTCTAGATTTCAACTTGTTTATCTTACTGTAAATATCATTGTTGTTATAGGTAAATTTTAATACTTCTCTAGTATTAGCCACCTCCTTTATTTGGACATTATCCTTGTAACCAACAATCTTTACATACTGTTGACTGAATTCTTCTGCCTTTTGAAGATCCTCGCATACACACTCCCCTTGTTCATTAATGACTCCTGGAATGTCCTTCTTGGAACCTGTTTCTGCCTTAAATGTCCTATACATACCCTTCCATTTTTCACTAAAATTTGACCGCCAATTATGCTTGCCATCATGTTATCCTTAGCTGACTTTTTTTGCTAGATTCAGTTTCGTAGTAAGTTCCTTCAATTTCTCCTTACTTCCACAGCCATTTACATCCTTACTACAACCCCTAAATATCCTCATAACCATGTGCAGAGATCTGTACCGTTTATGAAGATTTTTCCTTATGTTAACACCTAGGTACATATTGCACCCATCAGATGAGTCTGAGGAACTCAAGAACTCAACCTGCACCTCCTTCTTAGTCTCTTTAATTCTCTGTTATAATATAGTGGGTCTTTACCATTCCTTACCACCTTTAAAGATACAAAGCTGTTTTCATATTCCTCAACAATTGTTTTAAACTTATCCCAGAGTCTGTTTACATATTTATGTACTGATTTTCTACTGATCATAGTGACTTTTCAAAAACTCTCTCATGCCTGATTTATCAGCCATATGGTACTGCTTTATAGTCCTTTAACAAACTTCCTTTCTTTCACATTTATTTTTAACTACCAATAAAACAGCTTCGTGATCACTAATACCATCCGTTACTTCGGTTTCTCTATAGCGCTCATCTGGTCTTACCAGCACCACATCCATAGTATTCTTTCCTCGAGTTGGTTCTATCAATTTCTGAATCAGATGCCCTTCCCATAGAACTTATTTGCCATTTTCTGGTCATGCTTCCTGTCGTTTGCATTACCTTCCCAATTGACATTTGGTAAATTGAGATCACCAGCTACAATCACGTTCCTTTCCCTATCGTTTCCCACATAGCTGATTATCTTGTCAAATAAATCTGAATCAGCGCCAGCGCTACCCTTTTCCGGTCTGTACACTCCAAATATATCAAGTTACCTGTTATCTTCAGCCTTACACATAGAATTTCATGTTTGTCATATTTAACTCTTTCGTAGCTTACAAATTCTTGTTTCACGTGAAAAAATTCCCCCTCCCCTCCTCCTTCCATTCCTGTTCTATCTCTACGATACACACTCTAGTTCCGTGAAAAAATTTCTGCATCCGTTATATCATTCCTCAGCAATGATTCAACTCCTATTACAATATCTTTTAAGTATATATCTATTACATTACTTAATTCTATACCTTTCTTTACAATACTTCTATAGTTCAGCACTAACATGCTTATGTCATCCCTTCTTGACTTCCAGTTCCCTGTTCCCTTATCACCGCTCCCTAGGTCACCCCGTTTCCCTGAATGTACCTCCCTATAACCATTCTAAACAAATTTCCTAATTTATATATAGCACTGCGGTTTAGGTGAAGGCCATCTAAGCGCAGATCCCTATCTCCTACCCACCCATTAGGATCTAGAAATCTCACTCCCAGTTTCCCACGTAACCACTCCATAGTCTCATTTAAATCCCCAATCACTTTCCAGTCAGTATCCCTCCTACACAGTATTCCACTGATATTAAACTCCGCTTCCTTAAACTCACCCGTGCTGCATTTTCCAGATTCCACACATCCCTAGCTATGTTGGTACTTCTACCTGCTTGTCTTACGTTGTTAGTACAAACTTGAAACACTACCACCTTCTCTCGAAATGCTTAAAAATAAGACTTCCTCTCCTAGAGATACATATGACGTTGTTTTCAAAGGGTTTAATGACGAAATGAGTACAAGATTAATTATTTGAGACAAAGGTGGTCTGATAAAAGGCTAGCCGTACTACTCCAACCACAACCCGCGTCCTATGGTTTTTTTTTTTTTGCTAGGGGCTTTACGTCGCACCGACACAGATAGATCTTACGCGACGATGGGATAGGAAAGGCCTAGGAGTTGGAAGGAAGTGGCCGTGGCCTTAATTAAGGTACAGCCCCAGCATTTGCCTGGTGTGAAAATGGGAAACCACGGAAAACCATCTTCAGGGCTGCCGATATTGGGATTCGAACCTACTATCTCCCGGATGCAAGCTCACAGCCGCGCGCCTCTACGCGCCCGGCCAACTCGCCCGGTCCTATGGTTTTAATTCCTCCACATGTATATATGGTTTCTAGGGAGATAATTTAACTTCGTTTTGGAGTATAGTAATTAATTTTCAATGAATCACAATCGGCATTTAAATGTCGACCCGAAGTGTGAGTTGAGCCTCGACACAATTCAATTTCCCCAATAGCCAATAACACACAGGCGCCGAGCCAGTTGGCCGTGCGCAGCTGTGAGCTGGCATTCCGGAGATTGTGGGTTTGAGCCCCACTGTCGGCAGCCCTCAAGATGATTTTCCGTGATTTACCATTTTCACACCAGGCAAATGCTGGGCTGTACTTTAATTAAGGCCACGGCCTCTTCCTTTGCACTTCTAGGCCTTTCCTATCTCATCGTCGTTATATCGGTGTCGGTGCGACGTAAAACAAGTTGTAACAACGCAACATCCACTTTCCACGTCCAATTTTCTTCATTCTCATATTCTTAAGGTATCAGTTGTTGAAACACAGGAGAGCCATTAATATACCATTCGACAATAGACAGTTAATCCTTCGGCGTTTACTCCGAAAGACTCTGAGAAAGAACTACTCGTGACTTATTTATGTTTCTACGATGTTATTTCGAAGTTACGAACTACCGCAATAAATTTTCTGGGGCTCAGTTTGCTTCTCTGTACTTCTAAGGTCAAGCCTATTAGTCTCCTTGATTCATAACAAAGGAAAGGCGCTGAGTAAGAAAGAAACTACTAGAGTGAAATTACTCAGAAACAGAATTACCATGTCAAAATGTAAGACCAAGGAAACATTACTAGAATTCTGCGAAATTAGCAAAAAGTTGAAAATGATGAAAAGGGACAAAAAGAGAAGAAAGCGATATGGTGACGTGTTTAGTGGGTATCTACAGGAAAAATGGTCGAAGAGAGAAGGATGGCGATAATCGTTATTTGTAATGTGGAGAAACCAACGATCTAAATATACAGGCTTTTATTTGAAAAGGACAACCTCTTTTATTAACAGGCTGCCATGAACTAAAAGGTGATACATAATCACATGTGGTAAATGGAGACGTTGTAAAGGAATAAACACAGAAATGATGTAATTTCGAATGTATAACATCAATTTAAATGTAACGTTTTGTCGGTAACGATATTTACTGAATAGTCTAAGTGGTGCCTCAGGAGCCTATTGAAAAATATTTCGTGAATGTCCCCCATGGGCAGCTGAAAACGCTTCCATGTTTCGCGGAAGTATCGAGGCACAATGCCACAACCTCCGACCATTAGTGGTTTCATTTCAATCTCTTGAATGTGGTATAGTATTTGGATTTTTGGGTTCGTAAATCTCTTTTTCTCTAAGTTTACCTCTGGTTGGCCTCTGTGGTGTACGAACCGTACAGTTGAATATATGACGAAGCCTTTAGGGCTGATTTATCTGAAGGTTATCATGTCGATACGACAAAGAACTGCCGTTCATGGCCGATCCCTGAACTTCTTCGCGGACGATGAAGGCCTTCTTGCTCAGTTCTTTGGCTATGAAGGATCTAATATGATGACGTTGAGTGTTTTGGAGAATCTCTCCGCATTTGCAAGTTCCTAGGACATGAGCAAGAAATTTTTCTCTTCGCGGCAGCGCCAACAGAGGTTGTTGTCCAGGGATCTGCCGGTCACAGAGTGCACTGTAGAAACGTTCGTCGTCATTTCTATCGCCTCTCGCCATTCGTTATTTGAAAGGCCGATGTGATTTCTGATCCAATAATTTGCTGCTTTGTATAGTTCTACTCGGATGCCTCTTTGAGTTAGTGGCCGGATATTATTTGGTATCATACGGACCGTTCCGAGCATTTACTGTTGTTTGGGCACCAATTTCGGAAATGTTCAGAAATTTCAAACATTTCTTATTTTCGGTATGAACATATCTAGAGGCGTGAGCCAGCAGATTATCATTGTTAGGGAGTATGTTACAATTCGACATGAAAATGGGGTCACCGTTCTTGTAAAGCAGGGTCGTTCGAGAGTGTTGAAGGCATTTGGGAACATCACCGGTTTCTAGCATCCTAATGGTGATTGTCGCGATGATTGTATGCACCTCAGAGTCTTTAATAGTTTTCATCAGGACACGATCTGGGAGCGGTGTAGGATCTACTGTAATATGTTTGCCGGCAGCGGCAATTTCATCTTTTGATATAATAGGGTTGAAAGTATCGTCGATTTGTACATGATATGCATCAGTAACTTTTGGTGGATAAATAGAGCAGTTCTGAATAAATGGGGTTAAGATTTTCCATAGACAATGCTTTGTGCTGATTTTCTTATCCTTGCGGCAATAATAGTAAAGTATTTTGTATGTTTGAAAGAACCCGTGTGTTAAAATATTCGGAAATTGTTAGTGAGGAAGGAAATTCTTCTAGTTGGCATAGCTCTTTTTCACTTAAATGGGAATATCTCATATACTTATTAATTTGCAAGAAAATGAAGGACTTCATGCTGCAAACAATCTTAGGAGACAGCGTATGGTACTTGAATTCAAGAAAATGAATGTTCTCGTAGCTTTAACTCCACAGGCCCTTAGTAATTCTGTAGCAAATGTTATTGTTTTCCGTACAGACCTATAGGTTTGGAAGAACTTCCTGGTTGTGAATCGAAGATTACGTTTTTTAAATTAATCTCAATTCCTTTCATGCTATGAGCAAGGGGACTAAATCATCAAATTAAAACGTTAACATGACTACTGTTAATAAAAATATTGAAGAATTTTTTAATTATTTGGAAATCTTAAAACTTAGTGTTGGGATCGTATTTATAAATCAATCAGAAGAACGGCTTAATTTTAAATCTGATGAATGTGCAGGAGCTTGCTAATTTGTATGCATGGCAAGAAAATCCGATACTTAAATTTATATTGACCCATAGAATGAGTCAATCATCTCGAATTCCTTTTTTTTTCTAGAGTACGGGAGGCACATAAACAGCCCCAATGAACTACAGTTTACAGTAGCATACAGGAAATGCTTCACTGACCAGATAGAGCAATGGTTTCCAATGGCATCCCGCGGGCCATATTTGGCCCGCGAAGCCATATAATTCGGCCCGCGAGAACATTTTAATAAATAATGTGAAGAATAGTTACAACATAACATTTTATAGGTCGTTCAAAAATGTATTAATTTTTATATTCGTTATAGACCCAAGTCCGAATTAGTTTTCTTTAATAGGGTCTATTATTTCCTATTTTTAAAAATTCACTTGATCTGAATGGATAATTTTTTTATTTTTAAAAAATTTAAATCCAAATTTCAGATAATAATGATTGGTTTTTACGTCCCACTAACTACTTTTGATGTTTTTCGGAGACGCCGAGGTGCCGGAATTTTGTCACGCAGGAGTTCTTTTACGTGCTAGTAAATCAGTCGACACAAGGCTAACGCATTTGAGCACCTTCGGAATGATATAGCATCGAACCTGCCAACTTCAGAAGGCCAGCGCCTCAACCATCCGAGCCACTCAGCCCGTCTCCAAATTTCACTCTTTTATGCAATTGTAAAATAATTTTTTAGCCAAGTAATTAAAATTATCAAACCTTTATTTCAGTTGAATTATGCACATTATTTTTCATAATGGTACTTCTGTAGGCCTACAATATGCAGAATGTTTACGAAAATTGGCCTATTATTCAAGTGCGGCCCGCTATCATGACTAAGGTTTCCAATATGGCCCTCTAGCCCTTACAAAATGGAAACCCCTGAGATAGAACATCCTTCACAATGCACTAATTCAAACAATGTCCGGCTCCATGGCTAAATGGTTAGTGTGCTAGCCTTCATTCCAGGGTGTCCCGGGTTCGATTCCCGGTCGGGTCGGGGGTTTTAACCTTAATTGGTTAATTCCGATGGCTCGAGGGCTGGGTGTGTGCACTATCCTCATTATTAGAATTCACATAGGTAGGACCCCATCCACGTAGACGCGCAGGTCGCCTATACGGCGTCAACTGGAAAGACCTGCACGAGACCTCTTCGCGGGCCACACGCCATTATTGTAATTCAAACAGTGGTGACACTGACATTCTTGCACCTGGCACCATTCATAGCGTAAGTTCAGTAGATTCCGGGATAACTCTACCGTACTTACTGAGAGTGCAGTGTATTTATATGTAGAGTTGTATACGGAACGTCATGATAACTATAATGTATCAAATGCCTTGAAACATTTAGGAAAAAACAGGTCTTAGTAAAGTGAAAGATGTGAAGGAGGGTCTCTACAATCCATCAGCTAATGTGATTTAAAGAATTCAAACTAGTTGAGAAAGCATCAAGGCGGTCCGACTCTTTGGATGAATGGTCAGCGCTAAGGCCTTCGGTTCAGAGGGACCCGGGTTTTATTCCCGGTCGAGTCGGGGATTTTATTCGCGTCTGATTAATTCTTCTGCATCGGGGACTATGTCTTTTTGTTTGTCGCAGCAAGCTCCCCTTCATATTCACATAAAATATCACACTACCAAACAGCATAGATACACGCAATAATGATTACATCCCTCCATATAGACTTGGCATCAGGAAGGGCATCTGGTAGTAAAACAGGGTCAAATCCACATGTGAGACATATTTCCGACCCCTGACCACACATGTGTGGGAAAACGATGTAGAAGGAGCATCAAGGCAAAATGAGCAGTTACTGACCAGGTCATTCAAAATGGTTCTGTTGAAACTTCAAACAGACGTTGTGCGTATGCTGCCTTCTATTCTTGGGGAATAATGATCACTTGTTCACATCAACTGAGGTAGGGTGGGTATTCAGCCCGAACGCCCAACAGCTCCACCATAAGGTGTCATAGATGGCCTAGGAGTCACTGAAGAGTCATTCTGCGGAAATGAGGAATGAGGCAGGTTCCCGTTCCTCACCGAGCCAGAAGTTGCTATTACATATCAGTCTGCCAAGCCTACTGAAATGCAGGCACCAACCGACCCTATGAGCGATATTTTCACACCATTCATAACAGGGACTGGCTGTATAAGGAATGGCATTACTAATATTGCTCATACCTTAGTCACTTTCATATTGTCAAAGCTAAGGATACGACTGAGAGAGGTCAATGAAAGTAAGAAATTTGATCTAGCCCATGCCAGAAGATATGGTGCGCTGTAAACACTAGGTCTCGAAAGAGGCATGAGATAGGGTGGGAATCCCAATATTTCTCTAATAAATATTATTTAAAAACAAATTATCAACCGCAGAATTCACCGTTTTTGTAAGTGGAGATCTCTTGAAATGAGAGGATGAAATCAGGCTAAGGTTCACCAAACTAATATTTTTTAAAGGTCAGTAAAACCTATCTTTTGTCAAGTACTTTTCCATGGACACTGTCGGCAGCCCTGAAAATGGTTTTCCGTGGTTTCCCATTTTCACACCAGGCAAATGCTGGGGCTGTACCTTAATTAAGGCCACGGCCGCTTCCTTCCCACTCCTAGCCCTTCCCTGTCCCATCGTCGCCATAAGACCTATCTGTGTCGGTGCGACGAAAAACAACTAGCTTTTCATGGAATTTTCAGTAATTTTCCATTAGTAGTCTGTAAGTCTATATTGACCCCAACCTCCCTTGTGTTTGTGTCGTTTTAAGGATTAACATGTTTTGTTTATAAGTTACGTTGTGAATATTACATCGCTTGCCTTGTACATTGTGTATAATATTAACCGTTACACTAGTACGGGATAGCGTAAGCTATAACAAATTTTAAGTAAGCCTCATACTCTAATTAGTTGTTAAAATCATAATCAATATTTGAAAATGTGTTATTCCCTCTCCATTAATATCGTGCAGGCATTGCGTTGATGAATTAATAGAATTTGTTTCTACTAGTCTCTCGACCACACTGCTCTCATAACGTTGCCGCGTCTCCTTCCGGCGTGTCTACGATAAACATGGCCGTGGGGCTTTCAAGTTTATTCTAAGACTACTGTAACTGTTGTACCCGTGCTTCCCTACGGAAATCTCTGATAGACTGTCTTTGAAATTTTCCCAACTTAAGTCAACATAGGTCATTACAATGACGTCAGTAGGAATGTAGCAATTAAAAGCGATGTTATCGTATAAAATACTCGATCAAATGAAAAACCGCATATTTTCTCACTTTTAACGAGCAGTACTACGCTGCCAATCTAACATTCCAAAATTCCAGTACTGGAATGACCAGGCCGCAGACAGCCGCGAACACTCCTCTGCCATTATTCACATTATTCATTATGCACACTGCTCATTCTAATCAGGGCCTCAGTGTAGGGATCGAATAGACGGAATGCTATGATGAACCAGTGTGTTGCGTACCAGTGGAATCAGAAAATGTATGAACCATAGGAAAGGAATGGCTTGCTAAAGAAGAGAGAGATCTAACTCCCTAGCTTCTTCCCGCTAATATTCAGGCACGCTGTTATACTCGGTACACGGCAGTAATCCCATGTATCGACGATGAGTGGCAATAGAAGACACAAAGCACATCACAACAAACATTGGTCAATGTAATGTTATTGTTGATCAATTTTATGAGCTTTCTATATTGTAGGCCTTCACATTTAGTTTTCTTCCAATTCTGTGATATTAGGGCATCTTATAAAATTCTTTAATGCGTAGAGTGTAGTTCCTTATTCCCCGACTTTACAAACCAATTTTCATTAAGTTCTCTTCAGCCGTTTTCTCGTGATACTAGCACATACATACATACATACATACATACATACATACATACATACAGACAGACAGACAGACAGACAGACAGACAGACAGACAGACAGACAGACAGACAGACAGACAGACAGACATTACGGAAAATTCAAAAGTACATTTTCTTGTTGTGGACATGACCGATACAGAAATACAATTCTTTTTAAATTCTGAGCAATGTACAGACATAACTGTATAACTGGCAGGTCATCCGCCAGTCTATGTAGTATAACATAGGTCGTTGGGAGAAACAATGCAAGAGATACTTCTTATGTGAGTGTGTTATTGTTAGAGTTAAACATTTGGATAGTGAATCTAAAGTCAAAAGAAAAAAGAGGAAGGATTCGTCAAATAATTAAACAAGGAGCAAATCGCATTGGAAAATGCTTTACATTATAAAAAGTTGTCAAAATTATATGAAATAATAAGCACCAACCTAAACAATGGAAGGTAGTGTACGGTACATATTTGTCCTAGGATACATAATACGGTTTTAATACCTAGGAACTAAAAGAGAGAATACTGATAATATTTAATAGGGATTGTCTATAAATAGTTTTCAGATTTAATGAAAATGTATAATGTGTTTAATTTAGTAGGCCTATTAGACAAACCATATAGCAAGGAATATTCGGTTCCAGGTCTTTTACATAGTATGCAAAGTTAGGAAATCATTTGAGTATGATTATGTCAGGAGGAAGTTGAATTCCATTAGTGAATCATGGGAGCGATTAGAATGAATCACGTTCTCGTTATTGCCTTCATATGAAGTAAACTGATAAGGAAATGGACAAAGTGCTCTGTCTGAACCGAACTATCCCGTGAGCTGGTTACAAGTTGGTCTCAGTGAACCTATCCTGTTTGTGGCAGGGAGGCAGTGTTTCCCTGAATGATAGAATACGAAAAGTGGGGGTGTCTTAGAGACCTCACACTAAAACCGATTTTTCACTTTTATACTTTACGCCGCACCGACACAGGTAGGTCTTATGGCGATGATGGGATAGGAGAGGGCTAGGAATAGGAATGAAGCGGCCGTGGCCTTAATTAACAGCCCTGGCATTTGCCTGGTGTGAAAGGAGAGTACATTTAAAATCATCTTCAGTGTTGCAGACAGTGGGGTTCGAATTCACTATCTTCCGAATGCAAGTTGACAGCTACGTGACCCAAACCACGCAGCCACCCCCTCGGTCAACCTTAGCAATACATTGGCCGCAGACATGCTTAAATGACGGGCCTGTAAGGTTATCGTTGTGTAGAAAGTCAGCATTAGCCACTGCTCACAATTATAGTATGATCTCTGAGATGCGAAAATGAGTGGGGAGTTGACTGACGGACAGTTAAGTAATGTTCTTATTAGAATTGAATATTTGGATAGCCGCATTATATTTCAATAGGATTTCTGCGTGTTAGGGTTTGTCGAGCACGTCCTGTAGCAGCTGAAAAAAGAATGAGCGCGCGGTATTGTGTGCTCCTTGCACTTCACATTTTATCACAATTTATTATAAATTTATCAAAATATAAGTCACCTCCCTTGTAGATACAAACCCTGTAAAAGTAAAAGCATAAGCAAAGCAAAGTCATCTCCGTACAGGCCATGATGGCTCTGGGACGGGTGGAAGGTAAAGGTTTCCACCATCCGCAACCTCGACACTACGCCTAGCCACCTTAGCCCGCAGGAATTAACCTGCTACTCAATTTTGGTGTAAGCTGAGTGAACCTCAGGACCATATGCACTTCCGAGAGTGGAAATCTCGTTTCCTAAATTTTTCGCGGGGATTGGAACCCACGTCCTTCCTGGTGAACCAAGCACGCATTTACCGCCTCGGCCAGGCAGTCCCTAGATACAAACACTGGAGATACCCAAAACAAGCATTTTATGAGAAAAGTGTACCTGCGAGAAACTTTTACACTACCGTGTGCTCTTTCTTGTTTTTAAGCAACTGGGCATTTGGAAAAAATGACCAACCAGACACTGGTGAGAACGGAAATCACAACCATCAGATTTCGCGACCGATGCTCTACCATTGAGCTAGGATGCCCTAGTGCCCTAGTAATTTCTGTTCTTTTGGCTGGGATCTGAGCTACAGGTAAAATACTACTGCCAGCAAAAATGTGAAATCACCCACTGTTGACCGAACTGAATATTTAGCTTTCACGATAGCATTTTTCTTTCTTTCTTAATCTGTTTACCCTCCAAGGTTGGCTTTTCCCTCGGACTCAGCGAGGGATCCCACCTCTATCGCCTCAAGGGCAGTGTTCCGGAGCGTCAGATTTTGAGTCGGAGGAATACAAATGGGGAGGAGGACCAGTACCTCGTTCAGGTGGCCTCACCTGCTATGCTGAACAGGGGCCTTGTGGGAGGATGGGAAGATCGGAAGAGACAGACCAGGAAGAGGGAAGGAAGCGGCTATGGCCTTAAATTAGGAACCATCGAAGCATTTGCCTGGAGGAGAAATGGGAAACCACGGAAAACCACTTCGAGGATGGATGAGGTGAGAATCGAAACCCACTCTACTCAGTTGACCTCCCTAGGCTGAGAGGACACCGTTCCAGCCCTCGTACCACTTTTCAAATTTCGTGGCAGACCGGGAATCGAACCCGCACCTTCCGTAATGGCAGTTAATCACGCTAACCCCTGAACCACAGAGGCAGACCAATCGCATTTTACTTTACATATCCCTTCAAGTCTATTTCTGTCCTGTACTTAGGCTAACATCACCGTGTACTACGAAAATGTACCGAGAGTACATTATTTTGAAATAATGTTCTTCGAATGATAGCAAAAACGTTATGCTTCTCCAGCCTGGCAGTGAGATGGATGCCTCGTTAGACGGCAGTTCTATGCTTGACAGTTCGATCAACCAGCCCGAGTTTAAACATTTGACGATCAAACCCATTTTACTAATAATTGTGGATGTTAATCTCCCGATTAATTGAGATACTGGTAATCATGCGAATAATCAAAACTCGTTAAAGAATAATAAAATTATCCATGGTAGTCTATCGACATTTACATGTTTCATAAAAGGAAATTCAAATACATCTCTATTGGACTGGACGAATCACCATCTAGTTGCTTTACGTCGCACCGACACAGATAGGTCTTATGGCGACAATGGGACAGGAAAGGCCTCGGAATGGGAAGGAAGCGGCCGTGGCCTTAATTAAGGTACAGCCCCAGCATTTGCCTGGTGTGAAAATGGGAAACCACGGAAAACCATCTTCAGGGCTGCCGGCAGTAGAGTTCGAACCCCCTATCTCCCGGATGCAAGCTCACAGCTGCGCGCGAATCACCATCAACAGCGTCACTCCATATGGGCGCCGCGGAGAGGTTTGGAATTTAATCCAGGCACTTGGTACGCAATCTAGTGATTAGAAATTGCACACCACAACCTCTCGTACCCTGTTGACCAACATTCTAATGTGGAACTCTAGCCGGCTAACCACGGAATCACCATATGCACACTTCACGCCTTAACGATGATGGTCACCACGCGGGCATCCATCGCGTTCTTCAAATTAAAGGGTCAAAATATATTCGATGAGTTATGTACTATTTCTATCCTTTAGATTCAATTAACACGTGTATTACCGTACTTTAAGTGTCCACACACGTTCCTTTCTAGGGCACGTTGTTCTAATGTAGGCCTATCTTATACGTGGAAGAAACATTTTCCACAGGGTCAAAAAAGGTTTGTAAGCATTATAAATCAAAAACCATTCATTATTCTAAGATGGTACCCACAACAAATCACACCTCATATATCCCTTATCACATATGTTATTTGAAACAATAATGATATTACAATGTACAGGCCGGTCAAATTAAAATATAAATAGAAGTAAAAATAAGAAATTACTACATCAGTTGGGCTATTTCGCCCAAGCTTGGGGCAATTCGGCTCACATAACTGAATGTCTCCTTCTAAAAGGAATTTGGTAAAAATTATGTTTTTACTTCCTGTAGCATCAACACCCGCACAATGAAACCACGTTTCACAATCATGGCATTGTATCCAGCCACCATATTATATGACTCAGCGGGATAGAAAATTACGCCACAAATCCATATGGTGTGTCTTCCTCGTCACTGTCTTCTGGTCGTACGGTCTGTAGGTCCCCATGGTTTACCTTGCTAATGTCTCGGAAAGGTTTCTTAGCAAGCTATTGTTTATTTCCTTTATCAAATTATAAACTCCGTTTTGCCCTTGCTTCTTCGTAATTTCACGTCAGGTGCTTGATTTATTGAGTTCTGCGCTTCTTTGATAGACTGCATTTTTCTAGATTTGGGATTACTGAACATAAGGAAGAGTTCTTTTCTCCTACTGTTGGTTCGGAAAATATAGAGTATCACTTGTTGAAATATTAGCCTGCACAGAAAAGACTAGTTGAAAGTAATCTGAAGGTGAAATTGTGTGCTCGTGAAATACCAACGGGTTGAACGGAAACGTGCAAAAGGTGTCCGACTGTTGCTCATTTATTCCAGGTCTTAGATCATAGTTGCCATAATAATAATAATAATAATAATAATAATAATAATAATAATAATAATAATAATAATAATAATAATAATAATACCAAACTGACAAACAAAATCAAAGAGACCCTAACAGGCACAACCTCCAAGGTAAAATTCTTCGGGCA
Source organism: Anabrus simplex (assembly GCF_040414725.1). Taxonomy (NCBI): domain Eukaryota; kingdom Metazoa; phylum Arthropoda; class Insecta; order Orthoptera; family Tettigoniidae; genus Anabrus; species Anabrus simplex. The sequence goes on along the minus strand of NC_090265.1, from coordinate 1,090,086,721 downwards.
TCTCTCACAATCATTTGAAATCAAGGCAGGCGTGAGGCAAGGGGATGGACTATCCCCACTCCTATTCAACTCTGTCCTAGAAAAGGTAGTGAAAATATGGAACTCAGAACTTGAACCTCAAGGGATAATCCCGATCTGTCTAGGGAGAAAATCAGGAGGGATTAAAGTCAACCGCTTGGCTTTCACTGACGACTTTGCTATACTATCAGAAAGTCCAGAGGTCACAACCATCCAGATTAATCTCTTGGAAAGAATTGCCAGCCAAACAGGACTGAGGATCTCAGCAGAAAAGACCAAATTCATGACGAACATCAAAGATGGACCAAAATTCCTGGAGGTAGGACGGATAGAAAGGATCAAGTAGTTCAAGTACCTTGGTGAGATGATACAGGAGAATGGATTAGAAAAAGCTGCAGTGGAAGATCGGATCTCAAAAATGGAGAGATCATACGGCTAGACAAGAAACATCTACAATAAGAAGTGCTTATCCTGGAATTCCAAATTAAAGCATTACAACACCGTGGTCAAAACAGAATTCCTGTTTGCCAGTGCATGCCTGTCCGTGAACTACAAGCTGGAGAAGCTAGCGGTCCTGGGAAGAAGAATCCTCAGAAAATTATGGGAGCTGTTCAAACTGAAAGCGGCTGGAGACTTCGGAGCAACAAAGAAGTTTACCAGAAGGTGGAAAGAATCTGAGAGACCACGAAGAAAAGGAGGCTAGCTTTTCTTGGACATCTGTACAGAATGAACGCAAACCGACTTACCAAACAGATATTTGATTACTTTTGAAGAAAAAAGATCACTACAGCATGGATTAAGGGAACAAAGAACGATATGGAAAGGTTAAGCCTCTCGGAAGTCCAGGTGGTAGAAAGGAATACGTTTAGGAACTAGTGAAGAATTTGAAGCCGCAGGAAGAACCAAGAAGACCGGGAGAACGGAAGCAGGCCTGCGAACGCATGAAAGAGTACTGGACACAGAGAAAACTCCGCACGAAGGGAAAGAAATGAAGTTGTATGATCCTTAGTGGTCAATCCGCTTGTAAATAGTAATAAAATGAATAATAACGATAAAGGGAATTGTTGACTGGGCGGAATATCCCCGATATTTCTGGGCGGAGTAGCCCTAAACACTGAAATTTAGAAACTCACGCCTTGCGAGATCTGTGACAAGGAAAATGCGCTGCCTGCTCTTCCCAGATATAACTTACCTTTCACACTACCGGATGCCTCGCTTCCGGGAAAAAGTAACCACTACTGTGGATGTAAGTTGCAAGCACAATACAGTATCTATTTATGAAGACAAGTTTTGCAATACAAACCGAACAATACCTCTAACCCCATGGCACTACAGCCCTGAAGGGCCTTGGCCTACCAAGCGACCGCTACTCAGCCCGAAGGCCTGCAGATTACGAGGTGTCGTGTGGTCAGCACGACGAATCATCTCGGCCGTTATTCTTGGCTTTCTAGACAGGGGCCGCTATCTCACCGTCAGATAGCCCATCAATTGAAATCACGTAGGCTGAGTATACCTCGAACCAGCTCTCAGGTCCAGGTAAAAATCCCTGACCTGCCCGTGAATCGAAGCTGGGTCCTCCAGGCAAGAGGCAGGCACGTTACCCCTACACCACGGAGCCGGCTAATACAAACTGATTACCTTACACTATTCTTCCTATGTTGCCCAACATTCAAGTTGCGAGTCTCAAACAAACCGATAGTTCTGGTATCACAGAGGCTAATGGTCATTCTGAACACAAAGGGAAATGTCACATGCACAAGGTGGCTGCTCACTACAACCTCTGCTTATTTCGTGTGAAATATCTCCGCGGGCTGAATAGCCCCGCCCTACCCTATACAGTTATCCTTCCGAGTCTCGATTTCTAACCCCCTCCCTCAGGTGGACTTTCTCGGAAAGTTTTGGAGTCTTTCGGCCCTTTGGCGTGCAATACGTATATGGTTTCGACCTGGAATAAAACGGAAAGCCGAAATTGGAGAGCAGGCAACCCGTTGGCCTGAAATTAAAGTGCTTGTACACCGTACCGTAGGCCATACGATTATTATTATTATTATTATTATTATTATTATTATTATTATTATGTTAGCGGCTTTATGTCGCAACAGCACAGATAGGTCTTATGGCGACGATATTATTATTATTATTATTATTATTATTATTATTATTATTATTATTATTATTATTATTTCTTTCTTTCTTTCTTTCTTTCTTCCTTTCTTTCTTAATCTGTTTACCCTCCACGGTTGGTTTTCCCCTAGGTCTCAGCGAGGGATCGCACCTCTACTACCTCAAAGGCAGTGTCCTGGAGCGTGAGACATTGGGTTCGCGGATACAACTGGGGAGAAGGACCGGTACCTCGTCCAGGCGGCCTCACCTGCTATGCTGAACAGGGGTTTTGGTGGGGATAGGAAGATTGGAAGGGATAGACAAGGAAGAGGGAAGGAAGCGGCCATGGCCTTATGTTAGGTGCCATCCCGACGTTTGCCTGGTGGAGGGGTGGGAAACCACCGAAAACCACTTCCAGTATGGCTGAGGTGGGAATCGAACGCAGCTCTACTTAGTTGACTTCCCGAGGCTGAGTGGGCCCCGTTCCAGCTCTCGTACCACTTTTCAAATTTTGCGGCAGAGCCGGGAATCGAACCCGGGCCTCCGGGGGTCGCAACTATTCACACTAACCACTACACCACAGAGGCGGATTTTATTATTATTATTATTATTATTATTATTATTATTATTATTATTATTATTTTCGGAATCGCAGTTGGGCTGAGGAGCGTTGCAAGCACTGGAAAGTTTAAAAATCAAAATGGTTCGAATCCCACTATCGGCAGCCTTAAAGATGGTTTTCCGTGGTTTCCCATTTTCACACCAGGCAAATGCTGGGGCTGTACCTTAATTAAGGCCACGGCCGCTTCCTTCCAACTCCTAGGCCTTTCCTATCCCATCGTCGCCATAAGACCTATCTGTGTCGGTGCGACGTAAAGCCCCTAGCAAAAAAAAAAAAAAAAAATCAAAATCATTTCTAGATTGCATGTATGACGATAGTGTCAGATATCTCATTGTAAAGAGGAAAAGCCAGTGTGTCTAGTAACAAGTCTCTTGCTTCAGTATGACGTCATTGGGTGCTGCAAAAGCGCCGCCATCTTGAGGTACTAAAATCGCCATAGTGTGTGACTAACCGTTAGTGTTGCTCTGGACTTCGGTGTATTTAAACGAGTAAGGTGTCAGTTGATGTGTTTGTATGAGTTCTACAAGCATACGACGGAAACAAATCGAACAGTGAACGTTCGAGAAAAGTGAGAAAAATGTCCTTCTTTCGCAAAATGTCGCTAAATTCAAAACAATCGAAAATATATTCGAAAGGATAGAGGGGCTTGTCGGAGTTCTAGAAAGTTCAAAATCACATGTGCTGAGCGTCAAAAGACACCGGTAGCGGGGTAGCTGAGTTTCTTGAAGCGAGTTCCGCACTACTGGAGACTGAGCCGAGCTACTCTGCTAACCTGCTGGTAGAGACAATCCAAACCCATACTTACCAGCCTCCCATGTTCTCTTCTGACGGTATTAGCTTTTCAATTCCGAAGGATGCTTTTACCTTTCCACCCATTATAGACCGTTCCCACTTTATCCAATTATTCTTCTTCTGCCTATTTTCTCAAATCTGCGGGGTCGCTGATGTGAACTGTGTCGCACAAATTGATTTGGCCCTGTTTTTACGGCCGGATTCCCTTCCTAACGCCAACCCTATAGGCTATATAGAGGTATGTAATCAATCTTACATGTTTCTGTGGTGGTTGGTAGTGTGGTACGCTGTCTGAATATGAAGAGGAAAGTGTTGGGACAAACACAAACACCCATCCCCCGGGTCAGAAGAATTAATCAGCCGCGATTAAAATCCCCGACCCGACCCGGCCTGGAATCGAACCCGGCACCGTCTGAACCGAAGGCCTAAACGCTGACCATTCAGCCAATGAGTCGGACTCCCTTATTATTCAATAACTTAATTATTTGATTAATGCTACGAAGTACCGGGCGAGTTGGCCGTGCGGTTAGGGGCGCGCAGCTGTGAGCTCACATCCGGGAGATAGTGAGTTCGAATCTCACTGTCGGCAGCCCTGAAGATGGTTTTCCGTGGTTTCCCATTTTCACACCAGGCAAATGCTGGGGCTGTACCTTAATGAAGGCCACGGCCGCTTCCTTCCCATTCCTGGGCCATTCCTGTCCCATCGTCGCCATAAGACCTATCTGTGTCGGTGCGACGTAAAGCAAATAGCAAGAATGCTACGAAGGACTGTCATTAATGTTGATTCCGGACTTAAAGCAATGGCTACCACAGTCTTTCATGGTCTTTATCTTCAGATAGCCTTTCCTAGGGACCGGAACTCTCCTATTTCCTAGGGACTGATACCCGACTATTTTATTCCTCAAAACAACAACTGCTACCATCATTGCTTGCTTTAAATTCCTGGTGTTCGGAGGAAAAGAAATGCTGGCTTATAAAGGGTTAACTACGTATCTCACCTGCTGGGCTAGCTAAAAGAGTCAAGGTCCAGCACGTGCTAATGGGTGAATTCGATTAGGAACATTAGGTATATAAATTGTGCTAATTATGATTCTCTTCGACCGGATCTTCCACCAGCTGCTACTTAACTGAGAGATCTACCGAACTGTATACACTGAAAGGCAGTTGTTGATTTGTGATAGCAACTTAAGATACCGTTAGCTAACAGCGCACGTGCTTGCGAAGATGAAAGTTACCAGAGGTTCTATAAGTCAGCAAGTGTGCAGTTTTATGCCCGTGTTGTTATAATTACCACAAGATTTCTAGTTTTATGTGAAATCTAACCTACAGCAACGAAACATTTTATTGAAAAATTTCGTTGCTATTATGGGATTGATCCACAGCTATCATAGTTGAACTAGAAGTTTTCCTAAAACACTTGCAGATTGTAGGAGAAAAGCAAGGAATAGCATAAAGTAGATCCTCGGTTTCTATGGTAATATATTTTCTCAAATCAAAGTCCTTTTTGTCTATAAATTGTTTAAAAGGCTAGCCTATGAACGAAGCGTCGATGTCCCATTTACTAATACGAAAATGAATCCCACCACCGCCGTTATTGCAGTGGTTACGATGAGGGCATTTGGAAGTTTGCACAAATCAGTAATCAATGCAATCATTCTCATGTCTAAACAATTTACCTGATGTGATACGCCTCTAATTTAATTTTCGTTTTCAAGATAAACATTGAATGATTTCAGATATTTTTTCCAAAGTAAAAAAATAAAAAGTAATCTGAATTCCTCAACGGTTTCGAGAAAGTAAAATTCTTATTGTGAACAACTGGACTTCTTAACTATTACCAAAATTAGCTACGAAGGAAATGAAGTAAATTTGTGACCCAAGTATTATATCAATATTATTTATGGATTAAAGCTACACACATATATATAACACATTTAACACAAAAAAGCCAAGCTTTCAGCCAAGTTTCACTGGCATTCATCAGGGCAATACATACAATGGTCTGTACCGTACCCAGGGGTAATAACCCTCTAGGACGATGCCTCCATTCCTGTATAAACATCCGATTAACTCAGGTTTGGGCAGAGAAATGGGTTGGTTGTCGAAGGGCAAGTCTAAAAGTGGAAGTTCATCACTTAATTATAAAGATATGACAGGAAATGGAAGTTTAACTCGAATGAGAAACAATAATATGGGGTAGGATGAGTTTATTTAATAAAAAAGCCGAATCATACTATCACAAATGAAATTCCAATGAAAAAGAAATGAGCATAAAATTGTCAAAAAATAAAATTGAAGAAGTAGATGAACAACAAAAAGTGAATTACGCAAACAAATTAAATGCAAAATGAAAGTTCAGATACAACATTAAATACTTGTGAACTTCAATTGGTTTCACATCATTCTCCAAAGTTCATGTCCATATTTGTATTCGTATTCGTATGCGTATGCATATACGTAATCGATTCGTATGGAGTAGCCCGATCTTAACTATCACCATGATACGGATTTAAATTCAGGAGTGTTGCCGCAAAAATTAACATTAAACGAAAATTAAGACGCAATGGGACATGATATGAACTATGAAAAATACTAGTGAAATTTACCTACGCTATATTTACAATGATGACAACATAATAAAATTATCTCAAATATCTACATTGGATAAGGAAAGGGAAAACTTATATACTACACTGACTCGACGTGAAACGCGGTTCATCAAAGGATCTGGTGAGAACTAGATTGACCACCAACATTCACTCAACACTCGGGCTGTTCCCCATTAAACAACAACATAGCAAAACAACATGAAATTATGTAAAACACCATCCTGTAAGAGAAAACAAATAATATCCTTTAATGAACACGTGGAAAGCAATGGGCAACATTGCGTTCCTCTGCTGCATTTGCGCACCAGAAAGTGCGCTCATCTGCCACATATTTCCTACTTTGCTGTGGGCTGAAAATAAATGTTAAAACTCAATACTGCACTGAGGACTGGTCACTGTTCGACACGATTGTATTACGGAAACGACATTTCATTTCACACTGTTTATATAAACACGGCTGATAAGTAAACCTGTAAGGCGAGCTCGTATTTCCTCAACTGTTCGGAAATTCACATACAATCATACTTCTTGCTAGCATGCTGTTATAATTCAACACACATATCAGATTCACGGGCCTGACATTAATTTTCCGTCAATTCTGATTCTCAATAATTTCTCAGAATACAATTGCAGCACTATACTCACTGCACATAATTCTCATCACATCATTAGGCATGAATCGGCCTGCTTAATCAACTTGATAAAACAGCATGCATCAAATTCTCTTGCATTTCATACAACCTTATCAGCCTTTCTCATAATAACTCCGGGTTCAATTCCCACTCAAATCATTGTACGAAACAGTTTCCAACCCACATTGGAAGAATCCATTTCTAGTCAACGTTGCAATGCAGCTCAACACATGTCACAGACCCTGAAATAACATGCGTCATGCCATCTATCTGTTACTAACATTTCTAAATCGAAAAATTTAACTTACTCTCAACGCAGCAAGCGTTTAACTCGGAAAGTGGATGATCTTGTCAATCTAATCCTCCTATCTCTAACATACCAAAATATCGGAATAATCCTAAACTAAGTAACATGCATAATGACACAAAAACAAAATAAATCCTAATATCTCCCTCAATATCCCATCTAGCTAATCGTAAAGTAAAAGAAAAATAGAGAGAGATCATGCATTCCCCTCCGACCCGTATTTACAGCATTACAAATGTAAAATAAACACATGCCGTCCGGTAAAAATTACATTGAAGAAAATCCCTACACTATTCTTCATTAGTATTATTCATAATTCATATAACATGCTATTTAATGCAAAAACATGCGTCTTATCTTTGACAATTCCCTGGACATCGGCAGCTGCTCACATCCCCGCACCGGAATTAGGTTACTCGATTTCCACCACGTGTTTAACACTTGGAAACATTCCTCTTTCTTCTAAGGGCGCCGCCATCGGCTTGATGAAAGTTCCTGTACACTGCAACACAGAAGACTTCAGGTAAATACCTCTTCACCGCTCGATATGCACGTGCCAAATAAACCCTTGTCAGCTGTGAATTAAGCCAACATTAATCTGACAGAGGAAACACACCTAAAATGCAAAACACACATGTTTAGGGTTTAACACAGTTACTTAGAGCGACTCGCGGTTCGGTACGAAAGTCCTCGCGATACGCGACCGACCCGAAAATACAATGCAGCTGAGCGTCTCTCCTTCACTCACCAGTCTGCGGCTGATATTGCCATCTATTACTTTAGAGTAAAGTTTGCATCATAATGTAATCGGCAATTGTAACACTGCACCAGTTTACTTAACAAACCTCACAACTAAATGCACTGTTTTTCGGTCGAAAATACCATACACTGTTATATGTCTACACACGTGGCAACTTTCGCGCACAGATATTAGAGCAGCGTAGAACAACATTCACTCCCGGCGACTCACAGAATCAGAATGACGCTCCCAATGATTGGGACGCTTAGGAAGCTTGGCTAACGCCGTTGTAGCTATGCGATTCCCGCATGTTCAAATGATCAACCAATCAGCGTGCTTGTTATTCAGAATGACTTTTATATTAATTAAAATTAACATAAAACACACTCCTGATGACTTAAAAATGACTCAGATAATTGCTATAGTGTATTCCTAATTATTTCTCACTTTCAGACCTGTGGAAATCCATCAACTAACAGAACTGATTCCTCTATATCGGTGTCTTCTTCACGCAGATCCATGTTGGTCAACCTGTGATTTTAATTCCGCGCGGACCAGACTTCATATTGGCCACACCCTCGCTTCCTAATTGGCTGAATGCCCCTCCTGGCCAACGTATTCTGCACGTGCCGAGATGTGTTAACTTCTGGTAACGCTGAACCTTTCCCACGGTCACAGGCCAGCAATGCGCAATATACCGCGACTTTATGTTTCCATGGACTTCCGGTCTCAACTATCCTGCAATCTACTACTTTTACAATGCCTGACTGAAATTCATATCAATATAATTGTTTAATATGGCAAATATATATCTGATTGTCTCTTATGGGCCGTTAGGATACGGCTCATCCCCCTCCTACTCCGGAAAAAAATACAGCGTATTTATTTTTTTCTTCTTTGTATACTGTAATCTGGAAATGTGGAGTCTCTTTTATTTGATGTCCTTTGCCATCTCGCAGGCTCACATTCTCCTCCAATAGGCCTTCATTATCTTGACGGATGTTATGGGTAGTACACGTCCAATAGTGCATGGAAACGTCTCTGTACGCTACCACATTCTTCACAATTCTCCTCTGGGTTGAGTAATTCTCTCCATTTCAGTGTAATTGACATTCTCAATGTCTTCATAGTTGCCGTCTCCTTCCACCATCACTGGACCGGCTTCCTCTTCTTCTCCGTCCTCTTCACTTTCTTCCTCTGCTCTCTCTCCTTCCTCGTCTTCCGGTATGTCATCAATCCTGATTTGACCTTTGGGGTAATATAGCTTAAGATTGGCGGAGTTGAAAACTTTCTCTACTGATCCATCTAAACTTTGAACTTTGTATGAATTGTTACCATACACCTGAATCACCTTATATGGGCCTATGTACAGTTCGGCAAACTTTTGACAGAAGCGTGCTGACACATCTGAGCTTTGGGGACGTTTTATCAATACGAGCTCATCGACCCGCAACTGTCGATGGAAGCGCTTGTTCCGGCTTGTACCGGCTTCGACTCGTTTGCTGAATGGTCAGAGTACTGGCCTTCGGTTCAGAGGATTCCGGGTTCAGGGTTTTAATTGGTTCTGATTAATTATTCTGGCTCGGGGACTGGGTGTATGTGTCCGTCCCCTCTTCATATTGAGACAACATACAACGCTACCAACCACCACAGAAACATGTAATTGATTACATCCCTCCATATAGGGTTGGCGTCAGGAAGGGCAGCCGGCTGTAAAACAGGGCTAAATCCACATGTACGACCCAGTTCGCACCCGCGACCCCACAGGTGTGGGAAAATCGGCAGAAAAAGAAGAAGAAGAAGACTATTACATTAACTACTGTCCGTTGTGATGTGCTTGTCTCTTTTCCTGCCACTCATATCAGATACATGGTAGTATGCCATTCATCTCGTTCATATAACTACTGGTAGGACACGCATTGGTTCATCATAGAATTCCAGTTATTCGATCCCTGCTATGAGGGGCTGATAGGAATGCGCGAATTGTATGTATCGGAAAACGGCAGAGCAGTGTTCACCGCTGTCTGTTACCGATTCATTCTGGCTCTGGAACTTGGCATTGTTAGAACGCCGGCGTAGTACTGTCCGTCGAAAGTGAGAAAGAGTGCCATTTTTTATTTTATCTAGCATTATATATAATCGCATTATTTTTAACTGCGACATTCCAGTTGGATAATATTTTGTTCTGACAAGAATACTGACGTCATTGTAAATACCTAAGTCGAGATCAGTGTTACGACATCACGGAAAGAATGGATTGGTGGGCTTCAATTAAACTTGGTAAATTCAGTTTAGAGCAAGATCTAGTAGTATCTTAGCTATACAGTACGTTGTTCAAAATACTTCAGCAGATGGGGTTACTCTAGAAGGGGCCTAAAGCGTAAAACTCGATATAAGTCTGTTACGGTTGTTTTACACGAGAAAAACTTATGACGAACCTTTGTTCTGGTACCTTTCTTCCGATACAGTGAAAAATAGGGAAAATATCAGAGGGAATCGTGTCAAAGTTTAAGTCCAAGAGCCGGTAACTAATGCCTATTGCTCACGGCAAAATGTTTCGTAAAATTTGTTGTACAATTAATTTTATAAAAATTTGGTGAAAAATAGTTGTGTTGCTCACGGTAAAATCATTTTTTTTAATCCGTGGAAGCATCACAATGGCCATCTATGAACTCACTTCTGAACTAATATGTGTATGTGCTACCAACTATCGATAAATTTTAAACTAAGAATCAGCTGTTCAACTTACAGTGTGTTTGAGAGTATGGCTCCAAAAAACAAAGCACAACTCGCTGCTTTAGCTGAAATTATATGTTGTACAGTGGTAAAAAGGAAGAAAAGAAGTTCCAGGAAATGCTGGATTCGGGATTGGATCAAAAGAGAAGAAGGTAGAGGATTGCTGTCCTTGGACGAAAATTAGTTAAGGTTAGAAGACCAGCATTCATATAGGAATTCGGCGATTGTGTTTTCTGCCTCTCTTCTTGCATTTCTGTTGTGGTAAAGTGGCGTTTAAATTCGTACGAACAAAGGTATTTCTGGTATTCGTTCAGTAAAACACTAACAGCTTCCTTAGTTCACCCGGATCCGGCCATTTTAGAAAGAAGTGTTTGTTTACAATCGAGCTTCACAATCTTGTCACGACGTAGCGCCAGCATCGTCGTGATGTCAGCTTCGCTGATTGGTTCGTTTCGTAAAATTAATCTTACGGAATAGAACATGTCCTATTTTACGAAAAATTTTATCAAAGTTTTTATAAAACTTGAATTTGACCGTGAGCAACAGATATTTTATAAAATTAAATTATTATACAACAAATATGACAGAAAATTTTACCGTGAGCAACAGGCATAACTCTTTAGACTTTATAGAGGTTTGTTATGGAGATCGTTCCAGCCATAGAGTTGGTAAATAATATACTAGAGGTAGCATTGGCACTGCAGTCGCGTGCGAAGTTGAACGAGCGCACTGTTTGGCAAAAGCTGGATTGTTTGGCACTGTCACTACTGGAGCTTCCCGATAAATTGAAGTATGTACTTCTCTGAAGGAAAATGCCAGTCTCCTGTGCAGCTTATGGCTGCATAGAGAGGGTCTTAAAGGGCAGTGGTATATCATTTCACAGGTATGTTTCTTTGAAATTAATTTCCCTGCGTGTAAAATAATACTTTGCGTGGCACTTATTGTCATGTGAATTGGCCTACTTGGGCTGACTTCGCGACTGATTCTCCTGTCGGCGTGAATGAAATTCTTTGGATCTCTCCTTGAAGACTGAAATGAATGTTTTACGAAATATAAGGGATGACATTTTCCTTTCACTGAATGGCCAAGCCTTTGAAAGCGAATATAAAGAAAAATGATGTGCATGATATCGAGCGAGTGGCTGCTGGCTTTAGGTCACGTAGCTGTCAGCTTGCATTCAGGAGATAGTGGGTTTGAAACCCACTGTCGGCAGCCCTGAAGATGGTTTCCAATTTTTTACACCAGACAAATGCTGGGGCTGTACCTTAAATAAGGCCACAGTCGTTTCCTTCCCACTCCTAGCCCTTTCCTGTCGCATATCATTGTACAAGTTAAAATCTTAAAGCAAATCATAAATTTCAGGAAAAGCTAAATAAAAACTCCACAATACGTTGAAACCACAACCAAGTGTCATACTTCCACTTGTAATCGCGTTTAGAAAACATCGTCATTAATAATAATAATAATAATAATAATAATAATGGCTTTACGTCCCACTAACTACTTACACGGTTTTCGGAGACGCTGAGGTGTCGGAATTTTTTCCCACGGGAGTTCTTTCATGTGCCGGTAAATCTATCTACAAGAGGCCGACATATTTGAGGACCTTCAGGTATAACCGGAGTGAGCGAGGCTCGAACCTGCCAACTTGGGCTCAGAAAGCTAGGGTCTAAACCAGCGATGACAATATTTTGTCTACTTTACCCCAAAATCTCGTCAACACTTCTAGGCCTAAAAACTCGCTTATCCGCTTCGTACGAGAAGAGGACATTTTCGGTTGTTGGGCAGAATTATAGCAAAGTCCTGGTCATTTACATAAAGGATATCGATATATACGTGCCTTTCATCTAAACGTATGTTCTTAGAAGATTTAATATGAAGAGTAGATTAATTTTGTGTTACGTAACTGCACCTGAACACCGCCCCCTTTTATCACGCATTTCTCCAGTAATTATGCTTTTAGGGCTACCCATTTTTACTGGAGAGAAGCGTCGCAAGTATACTGTAGTATCTGAGAATATTTATATGTAAGAATTTTAAACCTTATCTACATCACCACAGTTTTAAAAGTCCCATATTTACATTGATGTGTACAGCGGAGTGAGCTTTTTGCCAAACAGCTGCGATTTCAACATGCTCCGCTCGCTACAGTGATTCTCTCGTAGACGGTGGAGCCAATGCTACCTCTGGTGTTTCATTTACTAACTCTATGGTTCCAGCAACGTTTTAAAGGCTTTGAACATCTGTCAGTAGGCCCTAATTTTTAAATATTCACACAATACTTGGCTTTCTTTTATATTGTTAGGAAGAAATCAATGTGAGATCAGCAACAATGCGACAAAACAATGAATAAATGAAACTGCAAAGGACCACAGAGAGCGAAAAAGCAAGTACTGTGTGTCATTTAAAGAAGCTGCCCACTTATGTTCCTCAGGGAACAGTATAAGAAGTAGACAAGAACGTAATCATGCACATGATAAGTGAGTCCCTTTAACGACGGGCACTAAAACTATTTTACAATAAGATGATAGAGATATGTATAAAATCTAGAATATCGCCAAGGAATGCGAATCGTATATCGAGACAAATAATTCTAATACTTGGGGCATATGTGTACTGTTTCCTAGTGCCACATTCTCGTACTGTAATTAAAATATCGGACCCAGACTGTATGTAAAATATGACTTCCTAATGATCTGTTCTTTCGTACTTGATTGGTGTATTGTCCGCTATTTCATGAGACATATAGAGTGAGTTTCTCTCATCGGTTGGCCGGCAGGCGCGCCCAGCTTAATCTGCCTCTCGTTGACTCATCACTTCCCACTCCGCGGCATAGCAAGAACTTCACTCACTTTATCCGTGCATTGACATGAGATAACTATTAAAATTAAGAAAATAAGAATTAAGAAAATAAGCTCGTACCTTGTATGGTTTCGATTTTAACATTTTCGTACCCCGCCACGCTGAGCTCCTCGAAACCTCAGCTTCTCGTCCAAGTCGACTTACAGATTTTTCAGGTGTATGTTCTAATCTTTCTGCAAATTCATTTGCCTTTTCCTCGTTAAGTACACGTTTTTTAACACTTCGCTTCTTATCGAGTAAAGAATCAGTTCGTCTCAATTTGTTTACGAGTTCCCGTACGGTATCTCTATGTGGAGAGCGTACACCTGGAACTTGTGTTACAAATCGCCTATCGACTTCCCTGCAAGACTCTGTTTTCACATAATTATCGTATACTAGCAAATGTACCCGTGCTTCGCTACGGTATTCTACATTGTATTCGAATATCGAAGTAAAAACTGTACGTGCAATAAATAAGATTGTTTTAAAATTGCATATCTCTTAGCGTTATCAGAGAAACAGCATGGGGAGGTATCCATACGCTGTTTCCAATGTAAAGTGTTTGTTAGGGATTTGTGATATAACGGTAGGCTCACTTGCCTACTGCCATTCACAATCGAGTTGGAAAGTTTACATTATAATTGTAGGCCTCATTGCCTACTGCGCGGTCACAATCGATTTGAGAGTTTTCGTTACAATGGAGTCCCCTTTTCCTAATTCCAGACAGATAACAGTTGAGGAGTTTCTATTATAATGGCAGGCCACTACTCTACTTTCAGTCGAAATTGAGTTATGCAGTTATCATTATAACGTCAGGCCCCTTTTCCTACTGCCAGCCAGCTTACTGCCAGTCACACCAAGTTGGTGAGTTTCCATCAAAATAGCAGGCCACTATGCCTAATGCCAGTCACATTTTAGATGAGGACATTTGTTTATAATTGCGGGCACCCTTGCCTACTGCCAAACTCAATCGGGTAGGGGAGTTTTAAACAAAACTGCATGCTCCCTTGCCTTCTGCAAATCAAATCGAGAAGTGAACTATTCATTACAATAGTAGGCCTTCCTTACTACTGCCAATTACACAGGAGTTGGAGAAGGACCCCATTCCTACTGTCAATCAGAGTCGGTGTGGGAAGTACTCATTACAATAGCAGACACACCCTTCCTCGATCGCTACAAATCGACTTCAGTGAATATATATAGATCGACATACGAAAGTATATGCGTGTTCACAATATTGCAGACCTGCATTCACAGATTAACTGTTGCTAAACGTACGTCATATCGACAAAAGATTGTACCATAAGACGCCGGATTTAGTGGCCTAAATGGCTGGTCCTATGATAAATATAATCTATTCTTGGGTCAGCTTGTGTTAGAAACGTTGGACAGGGTAATGTTTTTGTAAGATTATCTTACATTGCATTACTTTTCATGTGATAGGACTTTCCGAAGGTCTGCACCATCATTAAAATTGCCTCCATATTTCGATATTCTTCGGGGATAAAAGGTGAAAAATTTAATGATCTTGGAAATTTTCCCTCCGTTAGAGGCTAAAACGTATAATTTTGTCAAATTTCAATTTTCTTTTTCGTCTGGCAGAGTATGCCGCAATGTGGATTTTGGGCGGGGAGGGTAAAAATTAGGACCTTCAGGAAACTAAACCAAAAAAAAATATGCAAATGGTCATTATTACCCCTTAAACGGGTAGCTGCGCGAAAATTTCGCCAAAATAGTCAATGTAGAGGCACACAGTCGTTACGATTTTATTTATATAGATAGATAAGGAATCCGCTCCACGTACAACACCTTTTGGGCTATGTCCCCTGGACTTAACCTGCAAAACTGACCATTCATGATATCTCCCTTATTAATCCTCCTGACGAAAAAATGCACATGAAAAAAAAAAGTTTTAGAGATGGAATTCCATCACGTTTGGTCGATTTCCAATCAGGTTGGTCTTGTACTGTCTATATTGTGGAAGTAAAATCACCGTTTCGGTTCCCTATAAACTACCAGTCCACTCCGGGAACATGAAATGTTATTGACCTTTAAAACCTACCTTTGGACAGGTGGATGCTAAATATAAAGTTTGGTTCGAATATCTTCAGTAGTTTTCAAGTTGTAAGAAATACGCTTTACACGCACCCGCTCTTGAGTTAAGTACGATGGGACTTGTACCGAAAAACGGTCCGTTAATGATATCTCCCTTATTAATCCTCGTATCGAAATGCACATGAGAAAGAAAAGGTTTAGAAATTAATTTCCATTAAAGCCGGTGGATTTAAATTAAGTTTGAATGTGTATATTTTGTGGGAGTGCAAAATCACGGTTTCGGTTTCGTATAAACCCCCAGTCAGTTCAGGGATTTAGAAACAATATTTGCGCTAAGACCTACCCAAGGACAGGTGGATTTTAAATATGAAGTTTGGTGGAAATATACCCAGTAGATTGTAGCACTCGCGTACATACGTAGTAATTAAGGAAGAAAATAATACAGTTAAGAAAGTTAAAATTAATAGAAAATGGTCAGCTGGATAACGACAAATATGTAAATGCCAAGTGAATGTATTGGAAAATCAAATGTCCCTCAATAAATTATGCTAGTGTGAGTTATGGATATAATAAAGCGGTAACAGAGGAGAATAGCTAGCTGCTTTACGTCGCACCGACACAGATAGGTCTTATGGCGACGATGGGACAGGGAAGGGCTGGGAGTGGGAAGGAAGCGGCCGTGGCCTTAATTAAGGTACAGCCCCAGCATTTGCCTGGTGTGAAAATGGGAAACCACGGAAAACCATTTTCAGGGCTGCCGACAGTGGGGTTCGAACCTACTATCTCCCGAATACTGGATACTGGCCGCACTTAAGCGACTGCAGCTATCGAGCTCGGTAACAGAGTAGAAATTTAGGCTCAGTGATTCTTAGGTAAACAGATAAGAAGATGACTGATAATGTTATTACTTAATATATTCGAGGGCGGTTATAACCTCCAACGATATTCCGCCAATATCCTGCAGATAGGCCGATTGACGCCTCTCTTGCCTTCTACCCAAGGAACAACCACGAATTTAAAAGCATGATGAAGAAAATGGCAATACGTTACTTCACTCCTGGCAAGCAGTCAGAGACGTTGCCATGGTAACCTGTAGGTTCACTGTCGCTCTGTCGGTCACTCAATGCAGAGCATGATACACGCAGAAAATAGTAAATTTCTCCGTCGTGTGAGGAGTAAGGTAAATTATGAACATAACAAAAGTTGTTTATAATGAAGAGGCGTTTCACGTACGGTCCACGAAGTTTAGATAAAAATCAATAGCATAAGAGAAAATGGAGGAAAACCGTTCTGGTTTTCCTACAAACCCCCCGTCTATTCAAAGATTTTAAAACGAAATTCATATCGAAACCTTCCCCGGGATGAGTATACTCAAAGTATGAAGTTTGGTTGAGATCTATCCAGCTGTTTCGACGTGATGGTGGAGTAGACAAACAGACACGAAAAGTAAAAACCACCGATTCGGTCTTGAGTTGACTTAAAACGGATAAATATCTGAAAAATTGGCAAAACAAAAGAAATTACAGACAGCGGACCCCCTACAACTTTATTTATATAGATAAATACCCTTTCCTCTGCTGTGTACACATGTGGAGGCATATGAGAATTATACCGCGAAGTAACACTTCACAACTCGAGAACAGTTGGAGCGACAGATCAACACTTAATACACCTTCGAAGCACGGACCTCAATTGCGAAGCGTGCGTATTCCCGTGCTGCCGCTGTGCTGTGTAACGGGAAGTGATGTGTCAACGGGAGGCAGATAAGCTGGGTGCGCATGCCGACCAACCGGTGAGGGAAACTCACTGTAGTTCAAGTGCACGATGGAGGGAAAACTATCATATATATTACATTTTCCTTGATATTACATGTGGACCTAGGGATGTCTATAGGACTAGAAAAATCAGAATGCGTATTTATACTCGTAATAGTATTTTTATATAAAACACTTAAAATACAACAGAGACAATAAAGGGCATTTTACATCAAATTAAACACGGACTCCATTAATGTGGAGTCCACAAGACACACACATTAGGACGATCAGAATTACTTTACGACTAACACTTCATAGGTATCGAACGAGATCTCTTCACCGTTGTAAGGAATGTAGCACACCCCATGGCTTGGTTGAACCTGTAAACAAACACGAAAGAATGGATAAATTTCGTCAAATGTACAGAATGCACATACACAGAAAAAGCAAAGCTGATTAGAGAACAACATTAAAGAAGACTGGATAGGTTGAATAAATAAATAAATAAATAAATAAATAAATAAATAAATAAATAAATAAATAAATAAATAAATAAATTGTTTTCCAGTCTGTTGAACACACATCTAACACATAGAATATTGCATTTTATTTTTACAGGTACCGGTACCTATTTTATAGCTTTCTAAGTGTACTATTTGTGTTCCACAGACTAGAAAGCTTAAAGGTTTATTTAAATAAATAAATAAATACATTAAATAAATAAAAACATTAAATAGAGGAATGAATCATATGAAGTAATAATAAAGAAAATTAAACATATGGTCCAAACCGCCCATAATGGGCCTTGGTGGTCAGCATGGTGACTTTCTCCCGTCATGTTGGTTGCCTTTGATGACCGGGACAACTACCTCTCATATCAGACAGCCCTTCCACTGGTCACATGAAGTTAGGTAATCTTCATTCTAGCTTTCAGTCCATCAGTCCAGGATTAAAATCCTCGCTATTTTGCTACCTCTACAACATAGGCAGGCTCAATAATAATAATAATAATAATAATAATAATAATAATAATAATAATAATAATAATAATAATAATAATAATAATAATAATAAATAATAATAATAATAATAATAATAATAATAATAATAATAATAATAATTTGACGTCTGGAAGGGCATCCGGTCATAAAAACCCGCCGCGACAGATTCATCTCATCTCTTACCCGAGCCCGTAGGGAAACGTGACAAAGGTGTGACAAATAATAATAATAATAATAATAATAATAATAATAATAATAATAATAACTGACTGCTCAAGATGGAGGGCTGACATGTAGCTATTCCTCATCAGTACAATGGTTTGGACCTCCGTAGCTATGTAACTTCTGTTAGCAGAAACTAGGTGGAAGCAGTGCTTTATTTCTAAAATTGTAGGTGCTGGAACGCATGTGCACACATTTTGCCCTCTTTTCAACCACACTCCCCCTCCACTTGAAAGTCGTAAGTTTAGATATTTGAAAACTTGTGATAAAACTTACAATGGGAAATCATTATTTACAAACTAGGCTACTTTTTCTGAATTTCAGGTTTTTAAAACATAATTTCTTACAATAAGAACAAGATTTAATATAAACAATTCAGTCCTATTTTATCGTAATTATAAAAATAGTGAGTGAAAAAGAAGTCACGAGTTTTATGTATAATGGCGATAAATAAATAAGCTTCTCAATGGATTAAAGAATGCCCATGATATTTTTAAACTTTTAACCATTTAACCACTACAAAGCTACATTTTGTTGAATATTTATTATTAATGAGTACATTTTTAAAACACAAATGTGGAACACAAATAGTACACCTAGAAAGCTATAAAATAGGTACCGGTACCTGTAAAAATAAAATGCAATATTCTATCCGTCTTACTAATAAAAAGTCCTTATACAGTTGTTTAACTCTTGTTTAGTTAAACAGTGAATAAACCCTGTATACGCGTTTTACATTTTTCTTACTAATAAACGAGGTATACGCATTGTATTACTATACAGCACGTATACACTCGTTCCAAGACGTAGGAATCTCTTCCTGCAGTTCACTGACGTATTTCGCACGTTCACCGCCTTTATGATCGCTTCTGCTGGTTATCTACGAGCAAAACTTTCCGGAAAGTCGCACAGTAGCACGGCATATCGAAAAGGCAGTGGCAACACTAAGTGAGACAGCTGGAAATTGGCTTATACTGATATCAACATTTCTTCAGCTTGCTTGTGTCATGAACGCCAGAAAAAGAAATGGAAAGGCTTAAGAAAAGATCAATAGCTCCTAACTGGGATAGTACGGAAAAAGCAAGCAATTGTAATTGAATCGGCGAGTTGAAAAGGGTACACATTCCAAAATCCTTACTTTTCAGGAGAAAGGAAAACCTGTTTTGTAGCTAAACGAAAGGTTTGATCAAAAAAGTTTCTATTAGGCATTTATACATCATATTTCTGCGTATTCAACTACAAAGTAGGGAAATCATATTACGTATGGTTTTCAAGTTATGCCATTTTTTATCTCGAGGAATGTGTCCCATTTTATAGGTACCGTACTCAAATTTGAGAAAGATCTTTGTAGAGGCAGATAATGTATAATAAACTCGCAACTTCAAAAGTCTATTAAGCAGTAATACATTATTACACAAACATACGCCCAACCATCATTTCTTTAATAACTTAGTTATTCATTGTCATTCCATGAGACAGCTGGAAATGGACTTATATTGATATCAACATTTCTTCAGCTTGCTTGTGTAATGAACGCCAAAAAAGAAATGGAAAAGCTAAGATCAAAAGCTCCTAACTGGGGTAGTACGGAAAACGTAAGCAATTGTAATTGAATCGGCGAGTTGAAAAGGTTACACATTCCAAAATCCTTACTTTTCAGGAGAAAGGAAAAACAGTTTTGTAGCTTAAAAGAAAGGTTTGATCAAAAAATTTTCTATTAGGCATTTATACACCATATTTCTGGGTATTCAACTACAACGTATGGAAATCATATTACGTATGGTTTTCAAGTTATGCCATTTTTTATCTCGAGGAAATTGTCCCATTTTATAGGTACTCAAATTTGAGAAAGATCTTTGTAGGGGCAGATAATGTATAATAAACTCGCAATATCAAAAGTCTATTAAGCAGTAACACATTATTACACAAAAATACGCCCAACCATAATTTATTTTATAGTTATTCATTGCCATTCCGTCTCTTTAAAGTGTTTTACTTTACGAAGATGTCTAGCGTCCATAACCTCTGAACGGTGTATGTCTTCTAACTTATGTTTAAAATATCGTGAAGATCATCAACGTTATCGTCCATTCTTTCAATGTTAAATGGATAAGTCGAATATTTCACCACGATTATATTACTGCAGACAATAAATACCACGAAAATAAACTGCTCACTCGTTTCTTTTTCCGCTACTCGCTGCTATACAACGCTTATACAAGGGTCCTGGTCTGTATAAGCAATTCAATGAATAACTATAACAGATGTATACACAGGAGGCTTATACATGGCTTATTAGGAACGAATTTCACACAAACGGCGTATAAACCTTGTATAAAAGTTATACACCGTTTATTAGTAAGACGGTATGTGTTATATGTGTGTTCAACAGACTGGATTTTAACTGAGCTCAAGTTTTAGAAAGATCATTGTTTGCCAGTCTGTTGAAGATGACATGTTATTTTTACAGGTATTTTATAGTGTTCTAAGTATAATAATCGTGTTCTAGTAACATTTTATCGAGCAATCCCCTTAAAAGCACTGTGCAAAAAGGAAGTCCCTGGGAGGTGCCGGAACGTTGTTCAGCCTATGGGTCTGAGAACAATCACGATTACTGGATTTGGCTACTACATCAATGACGGCATTATAACTGAAAAAATCCACAGCCTGTTTCCAGTCATTCGACTGGGTCAGGAATGGAATTAATGAAGCCCCCATATAGTGGCGAGGATAGGAAATGTGCCGGCTGCCGAAGCTTGTCATACTCCTCTGGGGCAATGATAAATGACTGACAGATGAAATGAAGTATTAATGAAGAGTGTTGCTGGAATGAAAGACGACAGGGAAAACTGTAGTACCCGGAGAAAAACCTGTTCCGCCTCCGCTTTGTCCAGCACGAATCTCACATGGAGTGACCGGGATTTGAACCGCGGAACCCAGCGGTGAAAGGCCGGCGCTGCCGCCTGAACCACGGAGGCTTTACGGCATTATCACTGAACACAATAAAATATTTCGAAACCCCAACCAACGGAAATAACGCCACTGTATGGTAAGAATATAATTTTAACAAATGTGTTTTCTAATTTGCAATTAAAGAAACCATTGTTTTCCCAGTCTGTTGAAGACGACATGTTATTTTTACACGTATTTTAGAGTGTTCTAAGTGTAATAATCGTGTTCAACAGACTGGAAAGCTTAAAACGTTTCTTTAACTGAGTCAACACTGAAAACAGCAATAGGTTAATTCTTAACAGCAACAAAAATTGCAGTTGTACAGAGTTACAGAACTTTCATTAGGTATAGTAGTGTTGCTTAGATTGGCCGTGAGAAATCATTGACCTAGTTCGTCAGCCATTTGTCTGAACTTCTCGCCGTCCGGCATTAGCAGCCAGATGAAGAAGACTGCTCCCATAAATTATCATAATATCTAGGTCCCAACTATAGTTGTACCTGGATGTGATTTAAAGAGAAAGGACGTGGTTAAACAGAATAAGTACAAGACGTGCGACGTGTTATAAAGTGCAGAATTTGCAACTTTCCAGCATGTGACTGTGGAACATGTGAGCAGACTAAAAACAAGAATGCCGCTAACCGGGCGAGTTGGCCGTACAGTTAGAGGCGCGCGGCCGTGAGCTTGCATCCGGGAGATAGTGGATTCGAATCCCAGTCTCGGCAGTCCTGAAGGTGGTTTTCCGTGGTTTTCCGTTTTCACCCCAGGAAAATGCTGGGGCTGTACCTTAATTAAGGCCACGGCCACTTCTTTCCAACTCCCAGGCTTTTCCTATCCCATCGTCACCATAAGACCTATCTGTGTCGGTGCGACGTAAAAGCACTAGCATAAAAACAAGAATGCCCCTTAATATGGTTTCAAGGACCTTTTGAGGATTTCATTAACTCTAAACCCTCTGCACCAATAATAAATTCGTGCGTATCTTTTCAGTCTGATGCAGACTCTCTTGTGAGGATGGGCGGCACCTTCAGTGTATCAGAAACGCAAGTTTATGTAGTGGAGGAAAGTGTTGTGAGTGGTAAATGAGTTGCGAGAATGTTGGAGACAGCAGAAACACCCAATCCCGAGGCCAATGGAATTAACCGTTTACGATTAAGATCTCTCGACCCGGAGTGGGATTGAATCCGCGGTGGGAAGGCAAAAGTTGAAGACGGTAACAATAATTAGGCAATGGAGCCAGATTAAAAAATTTAAAAAAAACTCGTGTCCCCGTATTCCTCGAGAAGGTGGAGCGTTTTCAAGCACACCTCTGCATGCACTATTTCTAACGACAGGGCAGACCTCCTGACCGTTATGCTACGGAGGCAGCATCCTTTGCACTCAAACGACTTCAATCCATAATTGTGTATTTATGACTGACGAATTTTTTGAATGTTTTTCTTTATTATTGTTGTGCGTTTCCCTTTCGTAGATATTTTACTCTCCCCTTTTCTGTAAATTACCATATCTCAGTACTGGTAGATTACTCCTGTTCAATTTCTCTTTCTTTCTATAGATTAGTAGCAGAAACAATGACCCATTAGAAACACTATATTTCAGCGTGATACGTTGGAACTAAATTTTAATAATACACGCTGTTTGAAAGAGCATTTCATGACATTGCTTACACATGCCATCTTTTGTAAATGACATCCATCATGTGGCCTCAATATTGTTAGCAATGCGAGATTCGGCACGTTCACGCACACTCGCTATAATTAGAGCCCTGCACGGATGCGGATATCCGCGGATATCCGCGAAGTTAGTGTCTTGGCGGATGCAAACTGTACGGCAATGAGGATAATTTTACTGATGATTTCTAAATAATGAAGTTTATTGATTTTCATTCTGGTATGATCTTATTTTTGCTTGTTGTTAGGTAAAACTTGACATTGATATGGGAGAATGGTGATACATAAAGAGCCTTGAGACCATAAAGCTGTAAATCTGATCCAAGCCTAACTGGCTCCTGACCGCAATTAATGGAAGCAAGGAACTAAAGTCAATATGTCGACAGTTGTCGCAAGTAGAAATCCCTCATAAACCTGTGATTCCATTCTCATTAAAATTATCTTTTGTAACATTTTATTAGTTGGGATATATTTTTGGTATTCTATATTATTAACAAAATCTAACTACTGCACTTCTGAATTCTCTCTCCCCAGATGGGGGCCGTATGTGACCAGAAAAAAGATTAAAATAATTCATTCAATCATATAGTTATGAAATGAAATTACCGTGTGTGATAGTGTTACTGTGAACATCATTATGAAGCGTCTCCCAAGTCAAATGTTGACGTTGAATAAGTAACTAAGTATTTAGTTCTTCCTCCGGGTTGAACAGTGTTTTTGTTTTCGGACTACGTGTGATTGCTACCTGGGAGACTGATTACCTCGAATCGAGTAGGGGTATATCTGTAGCCTTGACAAAGAATGTCGCCCCCCGTGGTGTAGGGGTAGCGAACCTGCCTCTTACCGGGAGGCCCCGGGTTCGATTCCCGGCCAGGTCAGGGTTCTTTACCTGGACCTGATGGCTGGTTCGAGGTCCACTCCGCCTACGTAATTAGAATTGAAGAACTATCTGACGGTGAGATACCGGCCCCGGTCTAGAAAGCCAAGAATAGCGGCCGAGAGGATTTGTCGTGCTGACCACACGACACCTCGTAATCTGCAGGCTTTCGGGCAGAGCAGCGGTCGCTTGGTAGGCCAAGGCCCTTCAAGGGCTGTAGTGCCATTGGGGGGGGGGGGAGTGACAAAGAATAGAGCAATGTATTCCAAATGTCGGCAAACTGTACGGAATGTACAGAAAACAAGAAGAACTAAATAACTCTAACCGTGGAAGCTTCACAACTAAGAGAAATAACAAAGTAAGTACCGGTGATGATAATAATAATAAAGGAGAAGGAGAAGAAGGGGCCAAACATCAAGGTCAACAGCTCAAGGAAAATCTCTGTCCACACAGACTATGTGGTTACAAACTGTTTTACCTTGCCTATGGTGAGTGCTCCATCGTGCATCACTCTCCCGCAGTACAACTTCTCGCCGTCAGCTGTTTGGCCAATGGGCTCTGCATCTGGAGGGACTTCCCCGTTACTGGCAGACTGCCACGCTACTCTACCTTCACACATCACCTGTAACAAACACTTCACATATGAATAGACTTTTCAACGTTACCTGGTGACTTAATTAGAGAAGATTTCAAATATTTTTTAAAGGGGCAGAAATGTCAAGAGTTTAGCAATATTACATTTTATGCAATACATATAGGAGGAAGAAGCTGATTAGTTATTTACTAAACTGAATAATTTTACAAATGTCTTGAAAATATCTACTGAAACGCACCCTGGTGTTGGTGTACAAGACCTAAACGTACTGTAAACTACAGGGAAACACAAACGTATCTTGGCTATCTACGTCACAGGTTATTTACGCTTCAGAAAACTTAGTTACACTTTTTATGGCATAGATCCCGAGAGAAATCAGATCCATCTCTTCACAGACCACGGGAGCCTTCGGTGAAGAGAGAAAGGTTTTTCACCAGTGGTGAGTAAAACAACAAAATAAAGTAATTGAGCTCAATTAGTTACCTGAGGAATATTTTACTCATATACAATTACAAATTGCCTTTTCAACTAATAAGTAAAATTACTTCACAGGACGCCAAGGCTTACTTAAATCACACATATTTTGTTTTTGCATTGGGCTAAAATGATTCCAAAGTTTGTAAAGAAAAAAGGTATTACTTAGTTTTGTGTGTCCGTGTGTATCCTTTTTAAGCACAACATCTCTGAGTGAGACTGAAACTTTCATAACTTTTATTTTAGTTAGCTACTTCTAGCACTTCAGATAATTTGCTATTTACTTTACCAAATAATTGGTTCTTAGCCTAAAATTCTCGTCGCTAAACAAAAGTACATCTTTGCATTTGCTGAACAAATGCTCTCCAGGGCCACTTGGAAGAATAGGCTACATGCATTTAGTTTTAAATCATTCCCAGCAGAGTTGGATATTGTAAAATAAGTTTGGTGTCTTTGTTGGTACTGGAGAGATAAGAAGGTACTTCATCCAGCCCTGGTGAAGCTACTAGTTTCGCTGTAGTAGAACTGAAAAAAATATCTTCATCTTCACTTTATTATTATTATGATTATTATTATTATTATTATTATTATTAATATTTCGATTCGTACGTCGATTACTAGAATGTAATGATTACAATTCTATTTCAAGAAGTAAATTATGGCTAAAAATTACATTTTGTATAAAGTACTACAATAAAAATGACTACCAAAGTACTCTTTACAGGTAATTTGATTACTTTCACTCAACTAATTTCCCAAGTTTGGATCTCATCGTCCATAAACTTTGCACTAAGTTTAGTCGAATGGTTACTTCTATGACCGTCCTCCTCTGTCCTCCAGGAATTAATATGGAAATTATTTGGGCGTAGGCTGAGTGAATCTCAGATCTATGTGCCTTTCCAGAAATGCAAATCTCGTTTTTAAGAGTTTTCCTTATAAATGTTCTGACGAGGGATCGAACCAACGTCCTTCTGAACCAATCGACCACATCTCTACTGTCTCGGTTAGGCAGCCCATGTAAACCTCGGGAGACTGAAAGAAATCGGATATTGAGACAAAATATAAATAATTTTGCTATCTGAATTCGTGAAAATGGGCGCATTTCTGACAAGCATAGTTTTCATAAGACGCATAAAATATGGTAATTTGTTGAATTATTGTAATGTTACGTAATTATATTTTTACATATGACGTTCGGCCTCGAAAGATCATGAGGCCATCGGTAGATGGAGAGTGGGTCTCGGCCCATAAGTGGCCACGGCTGGTTCGTGGTTCAACAGCCCTACACTCTGACCGGACAACCGAGCAGAGGAGAGGTGGCAATGGCTCTACCGTGGCTCTACGCCTCTGCATTTGGAAAACGGGACAGGGCTGGACCTCACGGCTTGCCCCAACCGTCGGCTGTCCTGAGAATTTTTTTTCCGTGGTTTTCCATTCTCCTACACTGAGGCGAATGCCGGGACAGTTCCTAGTATAGGCCACGGCCGTCAACTACCTCACCTCCTCCGAGTATCTCCTTCACCGTAACAAATCTCCCGGCCTGAGAGACGGCGTCACCGTCTAAGAGGCCCGCCTCCCCCTTCAGGGGAGAAAACATTTTAGTTTAGAAAATGAGATTGCATTCATCCACAGATCTCCGTTGTAAGGATGATTATGTGATGAAGAGGTTTGTTAAATATGTTGACCTTGAATTACTTGGAAATTGAAAATACACAATACATTTAGATGTTGCTGAGACAGTTTTTCATATAGACATGTTAGAATGATATAAATATTGTGTGATATCAGCACATAACTGTGGACATATGTTCGATAAGAGGATGGCAGCTGAGGCTGGTAGAGGTATAATAATTAACTTCACTAGAATACTTCTTACATGCCAGCAGGAGGTGGTTCAGGTCGGCTATTTCTCCAGGGTCTTCTGGGCACGAGGGGTGTTCAAGACCTTAATCCTGTGGAGGAGGCTTTGATAACATCCTTAACAAAGACATATTCAAATTATTAAGCATGATACGTGCCTCCGTGTTAATTTGAAATTCCTGAAGCGGAATCTGTGTAGGTCTAAGGAGTAGTGTGTTACGAAAATATTGCAAACTTTGGGCTGGAAAACCCAGGAGTAAGGCGTTGAGATGCTCGACTATGTGGTAAGTTTCGAGCTGTCAGCGGAGAGATGGCGTAGAATGTCATTAGTAGACGAAAAGGATTGTTTGGAGCTTTTAAAAGCAGGAAAGGTATGAAGACAAAATTGGAACACAAGAGGACAAATTGAAATATATATTCATTGAGAGGACAGGGAATGAGGGAATGAAATAAATTATCAAGGGAAATGTTCGATAAATTTCTAAATTCTTTCAAACGTTTGCGAAAACGCTAGGAAAACAAGTGTGATTGAGATTCTGCTACCTAGCGGACGCCCTAAAAACAGTTCCATGCCGATTAATTGATTGATTGATTGACTGATTGATTGCGGGCAGAAAGTCTGAAGTCCCTGTTCTAACGTAGGCCTAGTCCGGCCCCGCGGTGTAGGGGGCAACGCGTCCACCTGTTATCCGACGGCCCCGAGTTCGATTCCCTGCCGGATCACACTTCCACATTTACAAATACACGCAGGTTCATAACATACAGTATGGTGCAAGTAGTGATAAAATATCTTTAGAGGTCGACGTCACGAACAAATAGCATTAAAAAAACGTAGGCCTATCTGATGAAACTTGGCTGGATGGTCAGCGTTGAAGCGTTTGGTTCAGAGGGTCCCGGGTTCGATAGCTGGCTGGTCGGGGATTTCAATTGTGTCTGGTTAATTCCTCTCACTCGGAGACTGAGTGTTTGTGTTCCTCCCAACACACTCCTCCAACACTTCACACTACCAACAACCACAGACACACGCGATAGTGAATACATCCACATATACAGTAGTTGGCGTCAGGAAGGGTATCCGGCCATAAAAAGTGACAAATCTACATGTCTGGCGAAGTTTACACCCGCGAAGCCACCAGAGCGTGGGAATAACGGTAGATGAAAATAGAAGAATAAGAACCCAAGAAGAAGAAATAGACCTCCCGGTTAATCTTTGAAAGTTAGTTTAAAATGTAATTAATCAGGTTTTCCTCCGGCACCCTTCATACTACTGAACATTAGCATTAATTGCAACATTTTATAATAGATTTTATTGAACGTCACATGGCATTATTTTGTCATTAAGGCCTACGTCAAACTCCACCATATGTTGTTCGTTAGAATGGAATACTACAGACAAGGTGACAACCTTGTACACCACTCAGCTCTACCCGAATCCTTTCCCTTCAGGCAGTGGCTGAAATACTCATCACTAAATAGTATCACTGCGCCACCATATCTAGCTTACTTACCTCGTATTCCTGTTTGAAGTGCTCCGCTCCACCATAAGCCACAAAGGCACCTCCTTTGCTGGGGATCACCTTGGCTGGAATAAGATCACTTTCGTGCCAACATCGGCCAACGTAGATATCGGCGCCATCCTTGTCCCTGCCAGCTCTCATCGGCAATGTGTCGGGTAAAGACCCGTACGATCCATCCATCCAGCAATAGTCTGAAAAATGCCGTAGGCACATATCTTATTTATTTATGTGATACACTGGCATTAAGAGTCATAAACAACGTCAGAGCATGCAAATATGTACTCAGTGCTCCCTTATCTGCAGCAATCTACACAATAGCTACTCTGGGCATCCAAGGAGTCTCTTTCCGTGGGCAAATTAAAGTAAAGTAAACCACTGCCATCATATTTTTTTGTGTGGTGCAGCTCTTTTGAGGTACATCTTCAAAAATCTTAAATCCCTGGTAGTACCGGAAATCGATGACGGGACTCCGAGAACTACAGCCAATAGACCTTACCGCTATGCTGCGGAGGTGGACGTCACTGAGAATGAGAAATATCCAACTCCATGGTTGAATGGTCAGCAATGTGGCATTTGGTCCTCGGGGCCCTAAGTTCGATTCCTGGTGGGGTAGAGGGATTTTAAACAGTTAATTTCTTTGTCGTGGGGACTGGGTTTTCGTACAGTTTTTAAGAAATTCTTATATTTTTACACCTCACATAACCCAATCCTCCACCACACGAACACGCAGTTTCCCGTAAACATTAGACGCCACCCACCCTCCCAGGGACCGCTTTACAAGGGCTGCACCAGGCTAGCAATAGCCACATTAAATCACTCTTATTATTATTATTATTATTATTATTATTATTATTATTATTATTATTATTATTATTATTATTATTATTATTATTATTATTATTATCTGGTTTTACATCCTATTAACTACAGTACATTCATGGTTTTCGGAGACGCCAAGGTGCCAGAAATTCGTCCTGCAGGATTTCTCTCGCGTGCTGGTAAATCCATCAACACGAGGTTCGGAAATTAACACCGAGACAGGTCTTTTATTTATATAGGCCTATATGTATATATTGTTTTTGCTAGTAGTTGAACACCACACTAACATATGGAAGGGTTTCGCTGACCGAAGGATTGAAAAGGGTTCGAACTGCAAAAGTAGCAGTTATGGTCTTAGTTACAGTACATCCGCAGCATTCGACTGGTGTAAAAAAAAAAAAAAAAGTAAAACATCTTCATGGCTGCTGACGGTGGGATGTGAATCCACTATTTCTCAAGTGCAAGCTCACAGCTACGTAAAACCTCTCGTTACCTTGGGCTCAGAAAACCATATGTAAGTCATATATGCATCTGTAAGCAGACTTCGTCCTCTGGAGACCAATCATTCGCTGTGGCTTAGTTCATTGCTAATTCTGTCGCAAGTATGAGACTGACCTTTCATTCCATGAAGTTAATGACTAGTGACATTAGGGAAAGGTGTGAGCTCAGTAAAGGTATTGCGTAGAGAATTTACAAATACAATTGTAATTACGTGTACACGCGTTTTACCACATTTTTATGTCGGATGATGCATGCAAAAGTTGATATTCCATCAGCTAACAGAAAACTTTTATTCATCGAAGTTCGGCCTAGTCCAATGATTCTTGTCAGTTCTTACGTGATGTGATATCTGAATAGAGCTTAAGTAATGGGTTCTAGGTTATGATGCAGATTATTCACATGAGGTGACTAAGGATACCTTTTCATTTCATATCATTTTTTTCTTTTGCTATTGGGTTTTCGTCACAGAGACTTAGAAACTATTTGACAGCATTTCTTGAAACTTGGTATTTAATTTCAGGAATCGCCAGATTATTGTCTTAGCCAAAATTTGATTAGTATCGCAATATTAAAATAGCCAGAATAGAAGATGTGAAATTACGGCGTTAATATCAATCAATTGTATTCAGAATCTGTAAATAATAAGGCACTACACTACAGTGGTGAAACCGGAATGCTTATATGCAAGTGAATGCCTGGTACTAAACTATAGATTAGATAAACTTGAGATACTAGAAAGGAGAATCATGAGAAAAATCTCAGGCCTTGTGAAAATAACAGCAGCATGGAAATTAAAATCTAATGATGAAATATACAGGAACATAGAAAACATAACGGAAACTATAAGAAAAAGTAGATTGCAATTATTCGGACATATTTACAGAATGGATGATTCCAGATTAACAAAAAGGACTTTCAAGTACCTTTGGGACAAAGAGGCAACAACTAGCTGGATTCAAGAAGTACAGAAAGATTCAGAAAGAAATAATATAAGAGAAGAAGAAGAAACTATGGACAGAGAAATTTTTAGAAAGAGAGTATGGAAGGATTCCAAGGAAGATTGAACAAGAAGCCTGGTGCGAAGTGATCCGATGACAGATGGAAACTGCATAGTGAAAGGGTCAAATAATATTGGAAGGAGCGGAAGAGAAAACAACAAAGTATGAAGAACTGAACTGAAATTAGCACGTGGTCCTTAGCAGGCTTCATCGGAAATAAGAAGAAGAAAAATTGCATAAAATTAATTTCCAATCTTTTATGTTGCATGGGACATATTCTCCATTTTCCTGAAATATTAGTTCTGTCTAAAATGTAAATAACGAACGTTTTATAAAATGCAGTTTTCAGTATTTTATACTTTATTTTGCTTTTTGTTTTACATGACACCGACTGAGACAGGTGTTATGGTGACAATGGGAGAGGATTAAGGGTAGGACCGAAAAGGGAACGACTGCGGCTTTAATTAAGGTAGAGCCCCGAGCATTTGTCTGGTTTTAAGACAAGAAAACACGAAAAAACACTCTTCGGGGCTGCCGACCGTGGGATTCAAACCCATGAACTTACAGCTGCACGTCCTCGATCCCCGTAGCCAACTCACTTGGTATATTTTTATACCTTATACATTTTTTATTGTTCGATCTATAATAATGGGGATATTTATGCATTTATTTTTTCATTGATCGAGTCAGTTGGCTGCGCGGTTCGTTTCGGGTCATTTAGGCGTGAATTTGCATTCGGGAAATGGTGGGTTCGAACTTCACCATCGGCAGCCCTGAAGATGGTTCTCCAAGGTTTCCCATTTTCACACCAGGCAAATTCTGGGGCTGTAGCCTGCTTTAACTAAGGCCACAGCTGATTCCTTCACAATCCCAGCCCTTTCCCATCCAAATAGCCGAAAATTCTTTGTGCATTAGTGTGACGTTAAACCATTTTTGTTCATCCAATCCTTCCTAACGTCAACAGCAGAGGACTTAATGAGATGAAATGCATGACATGATAGCCTATATCCCAGTGGGAAGGGAGAGGGTAAAACCCGGTGCCGGCACATAGCCTACTCCTGTAGAATAGCCCCAAGGCGTCTGCTGAAGGCTTAACGTCGCCATCCGACGGACGAATCACCATCAGCAACGTCATATGCCTTCATTCCATGAACACTGCGGGGACGTTTGAAACTGAATCCAGGCTTTTGGCTCGCACTCTAGTAATTAGAAATGAGTGACGTTAAATCACTAGCAAACGATTGTATATTCGATGTTGATCGGCGAGCATATCTGACTTTGAAACATAGTAAAGTCGTCATGTTAAGGAACTAGTGGTGGTGATGGTTGTGATTTTTTTGTAAACTGCAAAACCACGTGATCATTAGTCCCTACTGATGTAGAAGATAATGCAGATGTCTTTCGAAATGAGAAGACAAAACGTGAAGGAACAAGGTCAATCGAAGAAAGAGGAGGAGAAGGAATCATGAAAGGAGGGAGAAAGAGCTGTTGAAATCCTACACCACATATGCCCTAATTTGGCCGAGCAAGAAGAAAACAAAATATGAAAACTTACAAGTCCCTAAAACTTATTAACAACGGCATGAGGTGCGTTCTGACTACGCTGTAGGTAGGTATGCTACCAAGTGTATACAAGAAATATTTTACCCTGTGAGCTCTCACATACAAAATACTTTTTCCTTCAAACATTTTGGGGTAGTTTGTGCTATACTAATATCTTACGGATAAATATAACTTTTTCCAGTCTTCATTGTAGCCCTTAGGAAGTTAAAAACGTGTACAGGGTTTGATTGTTCTAGTTCTTAAGTTTCGTGCGGTTGTCACATTCCGAAATGTAATATCAAGGTATTAAAACTATTAAATTGCATGTAGCTGTTGCTATACCCGTAATATTAAAAGAAGCATTTTGACCGGTAGAGTTGGAGGAAGGAGCATTGCACGTGCCGTTGCACGGTGTTGCAACATTCCTGATTTCCTTTCTCCTTCCCCTCTCTTCTCGCTCACTTGTTCGTTCGTTCATGGTTCAACCCGCTGTGTTCTGTTGTACGTAACTCAAAAGTGAGAAGAGGTTTGGTAACACCAAGCAACACGAGCCGGCCAGCAGGCTTATCTCCATGGCAAGCGAAGTTGATCCGCCCACGTTTTCATAACATTTATACCCCTTACTCCCTTCTCCCCATCCAAGCAGGCAGGCAGTAAACGACCTTCTAAGAACTGTCAGAACACATCTTTCAATATTACTACTAATAGTCTGATGCAGGCCTTGTAAAGCAGACACTCCAACAAGCGTAGTTGGCATCTGCCGTGTATGAGAAACTATGCTGACCATTCAGGCAACGAGTCGGACTTCAAAGAAGTGGAAAACACAAAATATGAACTTTTGATGCATTTTCTCGACTAGGTGCCTCTGGTTACCTACCACAAGAAATATCCTAAGTGTCGTCAGCCATTCTTGAAATAGCATTCCGTGGTTTCCCCTTCGAAACGCAGAGAAATACTTGGATGATAACCCTCTCATACTTACAATCATTTCCTGTTTAAACATTGGCCCAATTAATTAAGAAAACACACACCTGAATAGTTATCGTAATAACACGGATTTCAGAAAGACGACACACACACACACAGAGAGAGAGAGAGAGAGAGCGCGAGGGAGTTATTAGTAGGTGCCGACTGTAATAGCCCAAACTCCAAACACGACATAATAATAATAATAATAATAATAAGAAGAAGAAGAAGAAGAAGAAGAAGTAGAAGAAGAAGAAGAAGAATAACTTCGTGTGGCTATTTCTAGCCGAGTGCAGCCCTTTCGATGATAGTGGGCGGCATCTGCCATGTGTAGGTAACTACGGGTTATTGTGGTGGAGGATAGTGTTATGTGTGGTGTATGAGTTGCAGAGATGTTGGGGACAGCACAAAGACCCAGCCCCCGAGCCACTGGAACTAACCAATGAAGGTTAAAATCCCCAACCCGGCCGGGAATTTTACCCGGGAGCCTCTGAACCGAAGGCCAGTACGCTGACCATTCAGCCAACGAGTCACACATAATAACAGTATTGAATGTTTATCGTTACTTGGACTGCTAAGGGGCCGATGTATTGACATGTTGCCTCACAGGAGATTTTTTATGTCCCGTAAGCCAACTCAGCCCTATATAGTGAGACAGACTCTCCATTGAGGACAATTTGCTTTACGTCGCACCAACACAGATAGGTCTTATGGCGACGATGGGATAGGAAATGCTTAGGAATTGGAAGGATGCGGCCGTGACCTTAATGAAGCTACACGCCTAGCATTCGCCTGGTGTGAAAAATGGGAAACCATGGAAAACCATCTTAAGGGCTGCTGACAATAGTGTTCGAAACCACTATCTCCCGGATGCAAGCTCACAGCTGCGCGCCCCTAACCGCACGGCCAACCCGCTCGATCCAGCGAGGATTGGCAGCATCTGCCATGTATGGGAAACTACGTGTTATTGTGGTGGACGATAGTGTTGTGTGCGGTGTGCGAGTTGTATAATGATACAGGATGACGCATTTAGATACAATGAAATACCATAGACGTCACTCAGGATCGAACCCACTACCTTTGAAACAGGACTATTACTAACGGTGAGCCACTGAAGATGACAAAGAAAAATAATTCGAGAAACATACAAAGTGTTATTATCATTAAACGAAGAACAGCAGCTATCTCGAGGGTGCTTAACCCCGTTTTTCCTATTTTCACTTCAGGAGAATGTCAGGAAAATACCTCTCGTTTCAAGAATCCTGGGGCATTAACCTAATTATGGATACTTACACAGACTGCATAATTATACAAGTTATCAGTTAGTTTGTAGGCCTATACATACAAATTAAATCAAGAGTAACTTCTCTGATGTACATCTACCCACATTCGAAACACTGTTTAAATATAGTGTTACTACTTTGCATTTAACATTCTAGTTTGAAATGCAATAGTACTTCTTAAGGAGGGCTCAGCTGAATTTTCTGTTTAATTTAGTTTGATTTACACCAAATTTGACGAGACAATTAATATAGTGTAAATTAAGAAAAATTCAAAATTTGGTTTAAATTAAGCAATTAGTTCCATCCTTATGGATTTTTTTCGATAAAAGTGGTCTTTTCTCAAACTATTCCAAGCGCAGTTTATTGTTTTTTGTTTGGAACTTGGCTGGCAAGCTTAGGAACGTACAAGGAATGATATGTAGTATTATGTTTGTTACGTTATTAATTTGTTTTATCCATTAATTAACACACCTTTTTAAACATTTTCGTTAATAAGTTGCATCACATCTTAAAAGCACTTGATTTTACCATGCGGTGACTCAAGGAATTTTTGAAAGTTTTCAGCAAAAATGAACATCATAAAATTGAACGACATACAGGTGCAAGATTGAGGCTAATCAGGTAAAATAATGGTGTGTGGCCTGCGGTGAGTGTTGGTGCAGGGCTTTTGAGTTGACATCCAAGAGTGACCTGAGCGTCTGGGATGCAGACAGCACCAACAACCAGTACCCGAAGCAGAGGAAATAACAAACGAAAGTTAGTAATCCCAAACACAATGGGGAATCGAACCCGAGAACCTCTGGACCAAGGCCTGCATGCCATGGAGCTGGGCATCTAATCAGATTAAAACAGGTTTGTCTGGAGAATTTTGGTTTTTAGAAACGTTTCTTTTGAGGGAAGAAACAAAGCTGGAGTGGGCGTGCCCAGTTAAAAGGACGGACAGGTGTGATCTAAATCTCTCCGCAGGACCTTTAGAGATAGCCGCACACGGAAAATAAAATTATTACCGTCTCACCCATAGTGTTTAGTATCTACTTGTAACATTAAGGGAGCAGATAGCCTCAATAAATATTTTTAATAATAATAATAATAATAATAATGTTATTTGTTTCACGTCCCACCAACTACTTTTACGGTCTTCGGAGAAGCCGAGGTGCCGGAATTTAGTCCCGCAGGAGTTCTTTTACGTGCCAGTAAATCTACCGACACGAGGCTGCCGTATTTGAGCACCTTCAAATACCACCGGACTGAGCCAGGATCGAACCTGCCAAGTTGGGGTTAGAAGGCCAGCGCCTTAACCGTCTGAGCCACTCAGCCCGGCGAAATTATAGTTTTTAAAAAAATATTTAAAAAGTGAGTAGCTAGAAGTCAGATTAAATGTATCACTTACGATTCCTTTTCTGTATTTCTCCTACTTGATCTGGTCATTTATCTAGATAATTCATGAACTACCATTACTACTAAGATAAACATGTACACTACTTACTGGGCATGATGTCAAGACGTTCGATAGACACGATAAACTTCGAGTGACGGCCCACAAGTAACTAACCTCGACAGCCTCTAGCCCTATACATAAAGCTCGTTATCGCTGCTTATCAGCTGTTGGCTGTTTGCTTCTAGATACCTTAGTTAAGGTGCTGAAACTTCTGACTAACCAGTTCTTAGAATAGCATCACTGATTTTACATGACTTCCCACTCGACTTCTAATTACTGACGAGGATAAACCTCGAAGAATTTCACAATGACCATGCTACTTGGACCGTGCCTTTCTCTTCCTCAGTCATCTTACTTCCTTGTTGTTGTCCTTTCATATTAGCGATGTGAACTGAGTGAATCCTAAGGACATGTGCCGTTACAGAAGTGGAAACCTTGCTTCGGCTATCTGAATGGGAATCAAATCCACGTTCTATCTATGTGAACTGGAGTTACCATATTCTGAAATTCCAAAATGAGGACACCCTCATCGGGAGTGATCAACACGCTTTTAGGACTGCCGAATACCGAATTAAACATTATTAGTGCTATTTTATGTTGTTAAATAGCTATATTTACATAAGAAACAAAGAAAATAAAAATATTACACATATCTCACATACCTACACTTTAGAGCCTATGTCCTATGAGTATTTCTCACTGGACTGAATCTTTTTAACAGTCCCTTTAGTTGACACACACACACACACACACACACACACACACACACACACACACACACACACACACACACACACACACACACACACACACACACACACACACACATTTCATAAGTCTATAATTCAACTTTACCATTGCAATCCCTTTTACAGTCAACTGACAGTCTAATTGTCTCCTTCGTCCACAGTTATTAAAGAGAACAACCTTTCAACACAAGCGTTATGGGCTGGCAACGCAAAGAAAAAAAAAGGCACAATTTTAAATAATTCATTAAATTGTTCTTCACTTTTACACGACTCAATGTACTTGCACCATTTCGTCTGGCTTTGTTCATATTTTTCGTCATATGTGGCTCTAAATTTTCTAAAATTTGAAAATTGATCAAAACATTTTCATCGTCAATTTTAATATTTTTTATCGAACGAAAATTTGGTAAGTCCACCTCTGTGGTGTAATTGTTAGTGTGATTAGTTGCCACCCCCGGAGGCCCGGGTTCGATTCCAGGCTCTGCCACGAAATTTGAAAAGTGCTACGAGGGCTGGAACGGGGTCCACTCAGTCTCGGGAGTTCAACTGAGTAGAGGTGGATTCGACTCCCACCTCAGCCATCCTGGAAGTGGTTTTCCGTGGTTTCCCAATTCTCCTCCAGGCAAATGCCGGGATGGTACCTAGCTTAAGGCCACGGCCGCTTCCTTCCCTCTTCCTTGTCCATCCCTTCCAATCTTCCCATCTCCCGCAAGGCCCCTGTTCAGCATAACAGGTGAGGCCACCTGGGCGAGGTACTGGTCATCCTCCTCAGTTGTATCCACAGATCCAGAGTTTGAAGCTGCAGGACACTGCCCTTGAGGCGGTAGAGGTGGGATCCTTCGCTGAGTCCGAGGGAAAAACCGACCCTGGAGACTAAACAGATAAAGAAGAGGAAGAAGAAGAAGAAAATTTGGTAGATTCTTACAAATAATTCCACGATACATCTGAAAAATCTAGCCATTTAAAACAAGAAAATCCACTAAACGGTTGGACCCACATGTTTGGATACTCAACATCCATCATAGAGGGTTACAACATTGCACTTAAAATAATTCACCTTAGAATAATAACCACCATTTTCCATCTGAATCAACCTTTCTTTCACCTCTCAGACATAAAATTATCATATTTTCTATTCTGAAGATAGAATATTCATGAGATCATTAAGGGAGTTTTCTTTCTTTTCTAAGTTGCTGATATAATTATGAAAAACACCAACTAAAGCCAGAATATGCCATAAATAAATTTCACTGCTAGGATCTATAAAACTATTCTTGAGGACTGCTGGAGTTTTGTTTTGAGACAGAAAGAAGGATATCAGAGCAAGAAACATCTCCGCAAATCTCTGAATAGTGACAGCCATCGTGTCCTGGTGTGACTGAGAAGTTTCTAAAAAAGTCACATTTCTTTAGAGACTCAACACTGCAGTATATATTAAAAATGGTCATATGTCTTCATAAATAAACCTTGCAAGTCAGTTCCAAGGAGGCCAGTTCCATGCTGAATGCAGTTGTTAAGGACATGAGCAGTGCGTTCCACTCTAGCCAACACCTTGTTAAGCATCGACCTGAGGTTAGCAAACACATTATTACCATCACCTCTTTTAATACAACCCAAATTTGTGTTACAATTTTCACCACCAAACGCCACACATTTATCCTTAATTTTAAACTTGTGAAGGGTGTCAGTGATATAAGTTGACATCGTTTCTGCAGTTGCATTTGGCCTACTTTCAATATTTATAAGCTTAATTTGCAGTCCTCCATGCTTGTGCTCAAAGTGATAAAATACAATGGAGAATATATATATATATATATATATATATATAATTTTTTTTTTGCTAGTTGCTTTACATCGCACCGACACAGATAGGTCTTATGGCGACGATGGGACAGGAAAGGGCTGGGAGTGGGAAGGAAGCGGCCGTGGCCTTAATTAAGGTACAGCCCCGGCATTTGCCTGGTGTGAAAATGGGAAACCACGGAAAACCATTTTCAGGGCTGCCGACAGTGGGATTCGAACCTACTATCTCCCGAATACTGGATACTGGCCGCACTTAAGCGACTGCAGCTATCGAGCTCGGTGGAGAATATTTTAACATCCCCATGGTTGCTAGCATCTGTCGAGACACCAACAAACTAAGTGGCTCAGACGGTTGAGACGCAGGCCTTCTGGCCCCAACTTGGCAGGTTTAATCCTAGCTCAGCCTGCTGGTATGTGAAGGTGCTGAAATACGTCAGACTTGTGCCGGTAGATTTACTGGCACGTAAAACTACTCCTGTGGGACTAAATTCTGGCACCTCGGCATCTCCGAAATCCGTATAAGTAGTTAGTGGCACGTAAAACCATTATTATTATTATTATTATTATTATTATTATTATTATTATTATTATTATTATTATTATCATCAGACACCAACAAAAGGAATGAATTCAAGATCGAGCACTCTACTAAATGAGGTGCTAGAACTGCATTTACAATTGCTTCAGTTTTGGTACGTCCATACGAGATTTTCGATAATGTGGATGTGTCAGGGAAAATTTCTCTGCAATAGTACAGTCCTACATCAGTGGCTTATTCACTCCACTCCACATTCCTGCTAGGTCCTCAGAGCAGGCGCGGAGACAGTGTATGAATAGCAGATTTATTATTAAATGGAAAAGCGCACAATGTGTAAGAATACAAACTTGTTCGCTACAGAGCTTTGTCAGAGGACAAGGCCTCTTCAGGCAATCCAGGGCTTGCTAACGACCACAACATTTTTCACACCATCGTCCCACACAATCATGGTTTGGTTCGTGAAAACTAGGTACAGCCCAGGCCTTATGACGGCAAACATGGACCACTGCACGAGTCACTGTATGACTGAGATCGAAGCGGCTTTGGCACCAATTGTCTGTTGTCATTGCGTCCGTTATATGAAAGTCACTCCGTATTTCTGTCTTCTTTAATTTTAATTCATGTAACAGCTCTTGATATTTTTGTGTATTGTAGAATAATAGTATGCCGTAGGTCCTCAATGAAGAAAAGGTCTCGAGTCAGTTCTTATACGAGTCTTGAGGGTGTGTATTTAGATACATATAGCGCTCTTTCAAGGAAAACTGCTTTCATCCTTTATCGCTCTCTTAGGTATTTCTTTTCAGGAAGGTCCTTATTATGTTTTCAATGCCGTAGGTCACGATTGGTGTAATTTTTAGACGGAAAAGTTTTCAAGGCCGTTTAATCGATAGTTGACTAAGAAGATCTACGCCGTTTATTGCTATTATTGCTGCCAGGGTCCTTTCTTTTACGATTTATGGAACAACGTTTCCTTGAAGGTATTCTGGGAAACATCAAGTTTCAACATAATCACCTCATTCTCCAGCCTTTCCTTACAACCCCTGGCACTCAACAGGAAGCAGGGATTAAAATGTTCAGAGCTGTCACAGTACACGGTACTGAGCGTGTTGTGTTGGCCGTGCGGTTCGGGGCGTGTAGCTGTAAGCTTGCATTTGGGAGATAGTAGTTCAAAAACCTTCGGCACCCATGAAGATGGTTCTTCGTGGTTTCCCATTTTCACACCAGCTGTACCTTAATTAAGACCACGGCCGCTTCCTTCCCATTCCTAGCCCTTTTCTATCCCATCGTTGATATAAAACCTATCTGTGTCGATGCGACGTAAAGACAATTGTAAAAAAAAAAAAAAAGGAAAAGCACTCAGCACCTGAGATAAGATTCTGTCAGAGGAAGTGGTTTTGGAATGAGTAAAGCTAAAGTAAGAAGAGAAAGAGGTGAAGTACAATTGTGGGAACGTCAGGGGTAAATTTAACCGTTACCCGTATGTTCAAAAATAATCCTAAACTTTGAACAATCTGCGTTTGGAGGGTGCTAAAAAGGTATACCACAGGCACGTGTTGGATAGGCCTACTTTTGACGGTTGAAGGTCGGTTGCCACACAATGTAGCTCGGCGGGTATAAGTTACTGTACGTCGCGCAGAGATGAGTGGGATGTAATTTAATTCATATCGACGAGATCTACCAAAATATGAGAAAAATTAAAATGTAACTGTAAAGTGAAAATATTGACGGTTTTGTGGGTAAACATTGATGATTTGTGGTATATTATTCAAAAATGTCTAAATATAGATTACATACGCAGGAATAAGGGATCGAATGAGACCAAAAACACATCAGCAGAACGAATGAGATGGCTACAGGAGCGTCTCAGTCTTCAGTCTGCAGCGCTGGCCTCTTGTAAAAACAAACGACTTACAACATCAATCCTCATTATTCAATACAATTTTGACAATTGATACAAATATGCAAGTGAAAACGTAAATGAATTATTAAATCTGTGTGAAAATTTCAACTTGAAAATTATTTCTTTCTTTGTTTATCCGTTCATCGTCCAGGGCTGGTTTTTCCCTCGGACTTAGCCAGGGATCGCCCGTCTGCCGCTTCAAGGGCAGTGTCCCGGAGCGTCAGACTTTGGGCCTGGAGGGTAAAAATGCGGAGGAGGACCAGTACCTACCCCAGGCTGCCTTACCTGCTTTGCTGAACAGAGGCCTTGTTGGGGGATGGAAAGATCGGAAGTGATAGACAGGAGGGGGAAAGGAAGCGTCCGTGGCCTGGCATTTGCATGGAGGAGAAGTGGGTAACCACGGAAAAGTACTTCGAGGATGGCTGTGATAGGAATAGAACCCCCCTCTACTCAGTTGCCGAGGCTGAGTGGTCCCCGTTCCAGTCCTCGTACCATTTTTCAAATTTCGTGGCTGAGCCTGGAAGCGAACCCGGACCTCGGGGGTTTGGCAGCTATTCACACCAACCGCTACTCCACAGAGGCGTACTTGTAAATTTATTAATTATAATTACAATACACGACATACGTTGCTCGTAAATAATTCTAGCGGCTGTACTCCAACCTTGTCTTCTCTTACTTGTTCTGGGTGTCATCATATGGACACTACGACATAAAAAAATACAATAACATTTATATATTAGGAAAATAGTAATTGCATTTTTAACAGAACGTGTGTATCGAAGACATCGATTGCTATGCAGTCGCTTAAGTGCGGCCAGTATCCAGTATTCGGGAGATAGTAGGTTCGAACCCCACTGTCGGCAGCCCTGAAGATGGTTTTCCGTGGTTTCCCATTTTCACACCAGGCAAGTGATGGGGCTGTACCTTAATTAAGGCCACGGCCGCTTCCTTCCCACTCCCAGTCCTTCTCTCTCCCATCGTCGCCATAAGACCTATCTGTGTCGGTGCGACGTAAAGCAAGTAGAAAAAAAAAACGTTCGTGTAGCGCTGTGCACAGCATGATAAAGTGAATGATCCTCAACAGGAGTCCAACAGGTTTCTCGTTTGTGCTAACAGAAGATTACCGTAATAACATGCACTTTCATATGTCTTTGATGTCGAGGAAAAGGAAAATTTGACCAAATTATATTTTACTCCAAAACTTGCGTGAAAGACTTTCTCATCTTTGGGCAAAATGGAATAAGTTAACTAATAAATGAACGTAGGTTTTTGTGGCTCATTGTATTAAAATAAAAAAATAAATATATGAACTGGATTAAAGCCACTTATATATACGAGCATTTAACAAAGCCGAGCTTTCTGCCAAATTGCATTGGCCTTCATTAGGTTATGTGAAGGTTTGCCTCCGGTAGTGAGCAAAGAAATTCTTCGACGGAACGTAGAAGTCACGACCATCCTATCCACGGACCCCACTAACTGGACACACGGATCGTCGCGCTGTGCTCAGGTTACTGATTCACCACCCTTTTTCGACAGTTTATTGACTGCGTCGCGCTGTGCCGTGGTGGTGTTATGCATGTATTTGTGTAGTATAGGTCTCCTTGTATTTGATAACTCGAAGCCGTCTTCCCTGTTGATGTTATTCGGGCACAGTTCTATCTGTATGCCTTCCCTTACAAGTCGAGCATAGTCTTTTACAGGGGCAAGTGTTCTGGAAGTCATAGTAAATATGTCTGGTAAAGTGCTAAACCAGAACTCAATATCAGTGCTAAAGGAAGTTTCTTTATTTTTTTTACTTCGATGTGGCGCCGATAAGAATCCCAGTAGAGAAGATTGTCTGTGGGTGTAAAATGTGTCATCAGAGATTTACCATTAAACCTGGTGGAAGAAATTCGTCAAGATGTATCTTACGTGCTGAAAAAAGGAAACTTATCACGTCAAAACCTGACCAAATGTGATCTTAGAGAAGTTCATGTGTTTCGCAAAGACGATAGCATAATTGTAATTCCAGCTGACAGGGTTAATATTTCAGACACCATGAATACAACTGATAACGAAGCAGAAAAGGAACAAACTTCTATAAGAAGAAACATATAGGAAAGTAAGGAATCCCAATAGGAAAATTAATGCACATGTAACTCGACTTGTGAAGATCTCAACACTTCTAGAACACCTGCAGAAGACCTTGCTATATTCAGACACGGTACCTCCAGTAATGTATGGCTTCCCAAAAATACACAAAATGACGTGCCACTATGACCAATGTAATTGGCTTTGCGACCCATTAGTTAGCCCGATATATTTCATCACTGTTACAGCCAGAGGCAGGGAAGACAGAACATCACATTAAATATTCGAAATACATCTTAAAGAAGGTACGTGAGCTACGGGTGGACGAAGGTGACATCCTGGTAAGCTACGACGTTACGTCACTTTTTACTGATATACCAGTTGAAGAATTGTTTACATCAGACAATACCTGTCTGAGGAATTGACCAATCTGGCAGAAGTTTGTTAAAAATCTACTTACTTCTACTACAAACAGGAATATTATGAACAGACAGAAGGAACAGCAATGGTTTCACCTCTGTCACCAGTGGCTGAAAACATTTTTATGGAACACTTTGAGTCTGCTGCATTAACTACAGCGCCACCAAAACATATATGCTTCTATCGTTACGCATTTTCGGTCTGGCCACATGGAAGGGAAATACTAATTAATTTTTGGAGCATCTAAATTCCATTAACAGAAAGATCAGTTTCACGATGGGAGTAGAAAATGAAGCCAAATTACCTTTTCTTGGTGTCTTAGTATACAAGAAGAATGATAGTACACTAGGCCATGTAATGTACCTTCACATGTCCTGACACCACACCTCCAAAAAGCAGCTCTCCTTCGAACTTTATTTACTAGGGTGAATAACGTTGCAGACGCTGATAACCGCTCGAGTGCATTACGAGAACTGCCAACATCCGTGAAGAAAAATGGCTATACGTCAGGAGACATAGCACGAGCTGTGAAGATCAGGGAGCCTAACAGGGATATTACAAATGAGGACTACGAGAAAAGGTATTCCTTCCTTACGTGGTAGATATAACTGACAGAATAGGGCGCATTCTTAGGAAGTACAATATAATTCGACCAGTCAATGAAAAAACACCTCTTGAAACACCGGGCGTCTGCGAAGTTCCATGTGGTTGCGGTTGTTCATGTATTGGCATGACAAAAAGGCTCGTTGGCACCAGGGTGAAGGAACACATCAGATCTGTCAAGAATGCCACTCTTTCATCCTCTACAGGGATTGCTAGAAGACAGTCTGCCATAGCAGAACATTTCTACAGCAGAGACCCTGTAATCCTCTTTGGCCAGACGAAGGTCATCGCGCCTGTAAAAGACTTCTACGCTCGAGTTGTAAGGGAAGCCATAGAGATAGAGTTTTACTAAATATATATAGGTGGTTTAATCCACTTCACATATTTATTCCTTTATTTTAGAATAAGTAAACTGTTTATCCTTGATGGTGCTAAGATTCGTTTTGCTGGCCTGCTCCATGGCTAAATGGTTAGG
This sequence comes from Anabrus simplex, assembly GCF_040414725.1. Taxonomy (NCBI): domain Eukaryota; kingdom Metazoa; phylum Arthropoda; class Insecta; order Orthoptera; family Tettigoniidae; genus Anabrus; species Anabrus simplex. The sequence continues at coordinate 1,090,042,239 of NC_090265.1, read as the reverse complement.
GTGCTGGCGTTTGGTCTCAGAGGTCACGCGTTCGATTCCCGGGAGAGTAGGGAATGTTAACCATCATTAGTTAATTCCGCTGGCATGGGGGCTGGGTGTATGTATCGTCTTCATCAACATTTCATTCTCATCATAACGCGCAGGTCGCCTGCGTTCCTCAAATCAAAAGACCTGCATCTGGCGAGCCGAACTTTTCCTGGGTACTTAGCCGTTTCTAGGTAACTCCTGATAATTCAGACTGGGCATCAGGGTATTCGGAGATCGCTGCTTAAAAATTACACATTGACGATGGACACAGACGGAAGTCAGTGACGTCGTCAACAATCGGCCCGTCAACAACGGGTACGTTCTGCAAGTAAATAAATACGTTAGGTACCGGTACATAAATAAAATAAATAGACTTTTTTTACAGTTTACTCAACGTATTATTGTGACTCACTTTTCTTTGCGTATTAGTAGCAAACAGTGCGGTGATATATCGAAACACACACAAGAAGCTTAAAGAGTTACAAATAGAGTGTAAAATCACAGCAATAAAACCAAGATTTTGGGTTCCTGGGCCGTGTGTCTGTGCAATGTTTCGCCCAGGGAGTGCAATTTGGGCTCATATCGGTCCAATAACCCAAAAGCTTAGTTCTACTGCTCTGATCTATCGATCTGCGGCCGTGAAACCCTTAATAGGCAGGGGTGTAAACGTTTGTTAGCTGCATATTTTATTTCAGCCTTCTATGATAATGCATTATCGATTTCCATGAATGAACTTAAATATATCTACTTATAAGATTCTTCCTCCCCTGCGAACCATGTGACCTTGCCGCGGTGAGGAGGCTTGCGCGTCCCAATGAAGCAGATAGCCGAGCTGCAGGTGCAACCATATCGGATGGGTATCTGTCGAGGGACCAGACTAACGAATGGTTCACCGAAAGGGGGGTAGCAGCCTTTCGGAAGTTACAAGGGCGGCAGTCTAGATGATTGACTGATATGGCCTTGTAATAATATTCCACGTGGCTTAGCTGTGTTGATACTGCTGTACGGCTGAAAGCAACGGGAAACTACAGCCATAACTAACTCCCGAGGACATGCAGTTCTCTCTGTATGAATGATGTACTGATGATGGCTTCCTCCCGGGTAAAATATTTCGAAGGTAAAATAGTACACCATTCGGATCTCCGGGTGGGGACAACACAAGAGGGGACGATCATCAGGTAGATGGATACTAACAATTGCGAGTCGGAGTGTGGAATGGTAGAAGTTTGAATCGTTGTGGTGGGTTAGAGAATCTGAAATAGGAGATGGATAGACTAAGGTTAGATGTAGTTGGTATAAGGGAAGTACGTTGGCAGGAAGAATAGGATGTTTGGTCAGGCGACTACAGAATTATCAACACGGAATCAAAGAGGGGAAATGCAGGAGTTGGTTTAATAATGAATAAGAAAATGGGGCAACGTGTAAGCTACTACGACCAGCACAGTGACATACTGTAATTATTGTTGTCAAGATAGACACCAAACCAGTGCCCACTACAATAGTGCAGGTCTGTATATATATATATGAAGAGATAGAAGATTTAATACAATAATTGTAAAAGGTGACAAGAATCTAACTGTGATGGGTGACTGGAATGCAGTGGTAGGTCAAGGAAGAGAAGGTAATGCAGTAGGAGAATTCGGAATGGGACAAAGGAACGAAATAGGAAGTCGGCTGGCTGAATTCTGTACCAATCCCAATTTAGTCCTTGCAAATACATGGTTCAAACGCCACAAACGAGGCTGTACACATGGACGAGACCTGGAGACACTGGAAGGTATAAAATAGACTTCATTATGATTAGACAGAGATTCAGAAACCAGGTGTTGGGTTGCAAAAGTTTCCCAGGGGCAGACGTGGACTCAGATCACAACTTGTTGGTCATGAAATGCCATGTGAAGTTGAAGAAATTGAAGAAGGGAAGGCATCCAGTGAGATGGGATATGGACAAGTTGAAAGAAAAGAGTGTAAAGGATTGTTTCAAGGAACAGTTGCACAAGGACTAAACGGAAAGGCTGAAGGAAACACAGTAGAAGAAGAATGAACATTCATGAAGGATGAGGTCAGTAGGGCTGCTGAAGAGATGTTAGGAAGAAAGGAAAGATCAACTAAGAATCAATGGATGACTCAAGAGATACTAGACCTGATCGATGAACGAAGAAAATACAAGAATGCAAAAAATGAAGAGGGCAGAAAAGAATATAGGCGATTAAAAAATGAAATGGATAGGAAGTGAAGGGCAGCTAAGGAAGAATGGCTGAAGTAGAAGTGCAAGTATGTTGAAAGTAGTGTGGCCGGGTGAATTGGCCGTGCGGTTAGGGGCGCGCAGCTCTGAGCTTGCATCCGGGAGATAGTAGGTTCAAGCCCCACTGTCAGCAGGCCTGAAGATGGATTCCCATGGTTTTCCATTTTCACACCAGGCACATGCTCGGGCTGTACCTTAACTAAGGCCACGGCCGATTCCTTTCCACTCCTAGCCCTTTCCTATCCCATCGTCACCATAAGATCTATCTGGGTCGGTGCGACGTAAAGCAAATTGTAAAAAAAAAAAAAAGTTAGTATGATCCTACGAAAGGTAGATGCTGCATACAGGAAAATCAGCGAAGCCTTCGGAGAAAGGAAAACTAGGTGTATGAATATTAAGAGCTCAGATGGAAAACCACGTCTAGGGAAAGAAGACAAGGCAGAAAGATGGCAGGAACATATCCAACAGTTGTATAGAGGTAAGGACGTATATGATATGGTTTTGGAACAAGAAGAGGCTGTTGATGCTGATGAAATGGGTGACCCAATTTTGAGGTCAGAAGTCGACAGAGCTTTGAGAGACCTAAATAGGAACAAAGCACCTGGATTTGATGACGTTCCTTCTTGATTACTGACTGCTTTAGGAGAAACCATCATGGCGAGTTTATTCCATTTACTGTGCAAGAGGTATGAGACAAGAGATGTGCCATACGATTTTCGGCAGAATGTTTTTATACCTGTTCCCAAGAAAGCCGGTGCAAGCAAGTGTGAAAACTACCGCACCATTAATTTAGTATCTCACGCCTGCAAAAATTCTAACACGTATTATTTACAGAAAAATGGGAAGACAATTTGAAACTGAGTTGGAAAAAGATCAATTTGGATTCAAAAGAAATGTAGGAACACGTGAAGCAATCCTGCGTCTGATCTTAGAGGATCGAATTGAGAACGGTAAGCCCACAAACATGGAGTTCGTATATCTAGAAAAGGCATTTGATAATATTGATTGGACCAAGCTAATTTAGATTCTGATCGGGATCAGGTACCGAGAAAGGATAATTTTCTAAAATCTATATAAAAATCAGTCTGCAGTGATAAGAATCGAGGGCTAGGAAAAAGAAGCAGCAATCCAGAAAGGGGTAGGGCAAGGCTGCAGATTGTCCTTCATCCTTTTCAATGCTTTTATAGAACAGGCAGTAAAGGAAATATAAAGAAGAATTTGGGAAGGGAATCACAATCTAAGGAGAGGAAATCAAAACCCTGAGATTTTCTGATGATATTGTTATTTTATCTGAGATTGCATAAGATCTGGATATGTTGCTGTTTGGTATGGACACATTGGAGAAGGAGTTTGGATGAAAATAAATAAGTCCAAAACAAAGGTAATGGTGTGCAGTCGAACGAAGTCAGGCGATGCAGGATATATTAGATTAGGAAATGAAGTCTTAAAGGAAGTGGATGGATATTGTTACTTGGGTAGTAAAATAACAAACGATGGCAGAAGTAAGGAGGACATAAAATGCAGGCTAGCACAAACCGGGAAGGCCTTTGTTAATTAAGAAAATAAATTTGCTCACTTCGAACATTGATATAGGAATTAGAAAAAATGTTTTGAAGACTTTCGAATGAAGCGTGGCTTTGTATGGAAGTGAAACATGGACGATAACTCGCTCAGAAAGAAAGAGAATAGAAGCTTTTGAAATGTGGTGTTACAGAAGAATGCTGAAGGTGAGATGGATAGATCTAATCACAAATGAAGAGATAGTGAATCGAACTGGTTAGAGGAGATCGTTGTGGCTAAATTTGACAAGAAGAAGAGACAGAATGATAGGACACATCTTAAGACACCCAGGACTTGTGCAGTTGCTTTTTGAGGGAAGTGTAGGGGGTAGGAACGGTAGGGGTAGACCAAGGTATGAATATGACAAGCAGATTAGAGCAGATTTAGGATGCAGCAGTTATGTAGAAATGAAAATGTTAGCACAGGATAGGGTGGCATGGAGGGCTGTATTAGGCCAGTCTATGGAGTGATGATTCAAACAACGTAAGATTCTTAAGACACACCGGACTCTAAATCTCTAGTCGTGTCCTACTTCTAGAGAAGTGTGTGTTTTATACGTATTCATTTCCCATCTCTCACATGTTATGTGTAAGAAGCAGCGATTTTGTTTGTACACTGCTATTACGGAAATAGCGTCAGGAGTTTATGACTGTCAGTAAACAGCACGCAGTGATAAGAGAGATAGCGTATCATGTGGTTGTTAACACCCACGATCAACCAATGGATTGATAACACGCCCTTTCCCGTGTAATTATTTTCTCGAATAACCACATTCGTCCAGAACCTTGACGTACTTGGCTAAGGCATTGTAAAGTTCTAAGTTTTTAAATAGGGGTTCAAGATCGCACTAACACACACAGGTGCTGCCGATAGTACAGTTCGAACTCACGACCATCTTAAAGCAATCTTACAGCTCTATGACCCGTACCACGCCGTCAACTCGCTGGATATGCGGCAAATAATTGTCTGGAAATTGTAACAAAAGATTAAAAGGGGGAAAATCAACAAGGGGCAGATGAAAAATCCAGAAACTTATTCCCGTTCCAGTCCAAACCATTCCATCACCAGGCGATTCTCTAATCTGACCGTACACGAAGAGAATGCTTAGCGTATTTGGAAGTATAATTCAAGCATACTTCGAAGTATGCCTTTTATTATCAGAACAATGTCCTCCAGTTCCTTGGCTGAATGGTCAGGGTACTGGCCTTCGATTCAGAGGGCCCTTATTTTCCCGGCCAGAGAGAAGATTTGATCTGTGTATGGTTAATTTTTCTGGTATGAGGACTGGGTGTTTGTGTATTTGTCTTAATATATATATATATTTACAATCTGTTTTATGTCCCACCGACACAGGTAGGTTTTATGGCGACGATGGAACAGGAAAGAACTAGGAGTGGGAAGGAAGCGGCCGTGGCCTTAATTAAGGTACAACTCTAGCATTTGCCTGGTGTGAAAATGGGAAACTACTGAAAGCTATCATCAGGGCTGCCGACAGTAGGGTTCGAACCCACTACCTTCCGAATACTAGACACTGGCCGCACTATAGCGATTGGTATTATGATAGTGATTGCATTTCTCCACGTAGGTTTGGCGTCAGTAAGGGCATCTGGGCGTAACAGTGGGCCAAATCCAACTCAATTCCGACCCCAAGAAATGGGTTAAATGCCAGGAGAAAAAATATCAGTGCAATGTTCCCCTACTCACACCACCATTGTGTTAACATCTGTTATACACAAAGTACTTAAAATATAATGCGCTAAGCATGCCTTACCTCTCTCCGGTGTTAAGATAACGGCTGCCATGTCATTAGGACCATACTTCTCTTCTTCCTTCAGACCACTCATGAATTTGTAGCCTGGCTGAGTGGCTCAGACCGTTGAGGCGCCGGCCTTCTGACCTCAACTTGGCAGGTTCGAACCTGGCTCAGTCAGGTGGTATCTGAAGGTGCTGAAATACGCCAGCCTCGTGTCGGTAGATTTACTGGCACTTAAAATAACTCCTGCGGGACAAAATTCCGGCACCTCTCCGTCTCCGAAAACCGTAGTGGGACGTAAAGCAAATAACACTATTATTATTACTCATGAACTTGTACATCATCTTGAACCACACGAAATTAATTAAAGCTATCTTGTACGTCCTTCTATTTTGGTATTGGTACAGTATTAAGATAATTTTTGGCCAGAGGGATTAAAGTAGCTTACTCAGCCGGAGAAGCTTCCTGACAATGAGAGGCAGCGGACCTGGTTAAGATCACCAAGCTGTGCGGCTGAAATTGTCATGTTGACCACTCCTCCTGTCGGCGGGGGCGATTCTATACACCCACGGTATCCCTTACTTGTCTTTAGGGTCAGAAACTCACCTTAAGGCTGAAGTCCTAGAAAAGTGTGTTATACCGGTCCTACTATATGGATGCCAAACCTGGACAATAACACTAAAACAAGTCCGGAACCACGGTGTAGGGGGCAACGCGTCCGCCTGTCACCTGGCGGCCGGGTTCCATTCCCGGCCGGGCCAGATGATTTTAATTGTAAACGCCTGGGAACTGATTGTTTGTGTCGTCCTTAACGTTCCTTTCCTACATTTAACACTATAGACCTCCACAATTACACTTACACGCAGGTTCCTATCATATGATGAGAGTAGTGGCGAAAGATCTGCAGAGGTCGACTACACGAACAAATAAAAAACAACACTAAAACAAAGGCAAATGATTAAGATATGCCAGTGTAAAATGGGAAAGAAAAATACTCCAGGTCTCATTGAGAGACAGAATACGGAATGATATACGAAGGAGAACCGGCATGAAAGACGCTCTGACGACAGCCGATAAAATGGAAATGGGGAGGACGTAGCGAGACTGGACCAAAATCGATGGACTCACAAAATGACAATGTGGGATCCCAGAGAAGGAAGACGGAAATTGGGAAGGCAAAGAACTAGATGGGCAGACTGGTTTGCGAGATGGGGAGGAAAAGGGTACGTCCAAGATGCGCGCTGGTTGTCTGAGTCAGTCGGCGCTGACTGTCTGACTCCGAGCGGCAGGTGGGATGTGGCCATTATGAAAGCTGCTTGTCAGCGCAGACAGAGCTGCCACGAAAGAAAAGATATGAGATACATCTGATCAGTGTAGCATGGAACTTAACAAGAGAACAAGCTGCAACTCTATTGCTGCTAAGTGACAATGTTAGAACCAAGTTAAAATGAATGAGAAGTGATATACATCGAATTAAGATCTATTTACGGGGAGTACAAACATATTTTTCCGCAGTTACTATAGAAATCTTTCTCTAACAGCCATCGACGATGTTTCTAATGGAATGACCTTTGATTCGCTTATCCCATATCGGAGAATGAAGTTGAACTTTTGAAATCAAATACTCGATATCCATCGTTAACAAAATGTCCAACACACTCAACACGAAGATCAACAGCTTGGTCAGACTACCAGTGTGCAGGCTTCCTGTGCGCAGGTGCATTATGGCCAGTCCAGCTTAGCAACAAAGGATATACAGTACTTATGCCGACTCGGCGCCGACTGTCTGACTCAGAAAACCAGCGTGCATCTTGGACGTACCCAAACAATGGACATGAACAGCAAGGATGAGGAAAGAGTGGATAGAGGTGGTGGTGGTACAATTGGGAACATGCATCATTTTCAAAAATATTTGTTTTGAAAAGTACACCAATGAAATAGTACGTAAACGTATTGCATTGTGGTATGTTGCCTTGTTTTCTACCATTAAAAAAATATTTAATAGTGCCTTTCCGCAAGGCGAGTGAAACGGCCGCTGACGTAAGCGGCGCGCTGTGACGTCACGATCCAGTACCGCATGGAGCTCTACCAGCCGTTGTGCATCAGCCGTTGCTAAAAGCCGATTGTTTATTATTCATGATCGCGAATAACTTCGAAATGACAGAAGAAAGGTTCAAAACAGCACAGTCAGACAATCTACCATGTCTAGATGTCATCATTCTTGAAAAATGTGACTTTTGTGGCCGCAGAAATTCGCGGATAACAAGCAAGTTTGTAAGTGGCGTCTTTTATGTACGTGCAATGTACTGTAACCCATAGTATTAGGATAACAACAAACCTGGATAGAAATAACATCACTTTCAAAATTTCCTTCTAGACTGATTCCCATATTAAAGAATAACATTACATTTTCGGGCTTTCAGCATTAGTAAAGTAAGAAATCGGATTTCAGCACTAACATAAACATATAGGTAGCATTATAGTACTAGTCCGCTTCTGTGGTGTAGTGGTTAATGTGTGCCACTCCCGGAGGCGCGGTTTCGATTCTCGGCTCTGCCATGAAAGTTGAAAACAAATAGTACGAGGGCTGGAACGGGGTCTACTCAACCTCGGGAGGTCAACTGAGTAGAAGGGTTTCGAATCCCACCTCAGCCATCCTCGAAGTGGTTTTTCGTATTTTCCTACTTCTCCTCCAGGCACCTAAGGCCACGGCCGTTTCCTTCCCTCTTCCTTGTCTATCCCTTCCGATCCTCCCATCCTCCAACAAGACCCCTGTTGAGCATAACAGGTGAGGCCGCCTGGGCGAGGTAATGGCCCTCCTCACCAGTTTCATCACCATACTCAAAGTCTCACGTTCCAGGACACTGCCCTTGAAGTGGTAGAGGTGAAATCCCTCGCTGAGTCCGAGAGAAAACCAACCCTGAAGGATAAACTGATTAAGAAAGAAAGAAAGAAGGAAAGAAAGAAAGCTCATAGTACTATAGGGCTATAATCTATCATTCCCAAAAAAAATATATATATTTATGGTTGGGACAACTGGCCTACCCACTTTCGGGGCCCATGAAAGAGAATTAAATATCTTTGTGGAGGGAAAAAGTTAAACATGATAAAGATAAATATGACTTCATCTAGTTTTCACAAGTCGGGCTGAGTGGTTCAGACTGTTGAGGTGCTGACCTTCTGACCCCAACTTGGCAGGTTCGATCCTGCTTCAGTCCGGTGGTAGTTGAAGGTGCTCAAATACGTCAGCCTCGTGTCGGTAGATTTACTGGCACGTAAAAGAACTCCTGCAGGACTAAATTCCTGCACATCGGCGTCTCCGAAAATCGTAGAAGTAGTTAGCGGGGCGTGAAGCCAATAACATTAATTACATTTGGCTTTTAACAAGCTGCGCATATCAAGAAAGAAAAGTGTCCTGGTGACATTTTAGTCGCTCAATACAGGAATGTCTTTGGGTGCTGTGACTTTAACTTTTTTTTTTTGCTTTACGTCACACCGTCACATATAGGTCTTATGGCGACGATGGGACAGGAAAGGCCTAGGAATGGGAACAAAGCGGCCGTGGCCTTAGGTACAGCCTCAGTATTTGCCTGGTGTGAAAATGGGAAACCACGGAAAACCATCTTCAGGGCTGCCAGCAGTGGGGTTCAAAACCCACTATCTTCCGGATGCGAGCTCACAGCTGATCGCTCCTAACCGCACGGCCAACTCGCGCAGTATTTTTACCCTTCGGTTTATTGACTTGGCTTGTATAACCTAAAACTTAGGCGAAGTTGGATAATATTTTAAACACCTACATCACTATTTTCACCTGTGTGCAATTATGTTATTTATTTCATTAATATTATGATAATTATTATAATTGAGCATTGTTAACTTATAAGACCCCAATAGCCAAGCATTGGTTTTGTGGAGAGTTATACATTTGTTAAATTCACGTTGTTTCCTTTCATGATGTACACGCCTATTCTTTGTTACATTATAGAGTATTTAGATACAGCCTAAATTTCTTTACCAATTAAGCTCTTCAATAAAGACATACATAACTGTCCCATGCCAAGATAGAATTAGAGCTGTCAAAATGGTTCATAACCCCTTTGATTTATTATCTTGACATGGATCACCCAAAACATAGGTTAGGTTTGGAGAATACTTTAATAATCAGCATTATTTAATGCACTGTTTATTACTTTCATATTCCAAGATGTAATTGAAGCATTTAAATAAAGCATCATACATTAAAATTTAAAGTTTTACCACTAGAACAGCTGACATGGAAAAGTGATTTGAAAATTCAAACAAATTCATCTTACGTTAAAATCTTCAAAAAAAATAAACTGTAGACTTTTCCGATATATCACCAGCATTTCTCCGGCTCGCCAAAATCCATTTCTCCCTAGTTTTAGCGTCTTTGGAACATTTATAAACAATTTGTTTGGTACGGTATGCGATGTGCTATTGCACATCGGAACTCTACACCATTTATAAGTTTTCTGCCTCACTGTCTGCGCAGGATTCATTTTAAGTCTAAAATATACCACTCAGATTATTATCCAATGTATAGACCTCGAATTTAACCATACTAGGCACTAATGTAAAGTAGAAATACGCGAAGTGTATCCTGTTTCTCACAGCACACTATGTGTTATTTCGTCTGCTAATTCAGTCAACCTGTACGATGACGTCAGACCAATGAGATCGCGTACTTGCGTGACGTGACATTTTCGTAGATTTTTATCATGTTTGGAATTATTATTTGTACATTCTGATCACATTTTTGAATTCTGAATGAAATTTTGAATCAGATTAGCATATTTTTAATTAAAACCCCGGATCATGCATGTTCCCTATTGGGCAGCCATCCTCTATATAACACTAATCAGAGAGAAAAACTGGAAGGGATCCGACGACCTAGAAAAAACTGTGTGCAGAGATCACTAACCTTACGGGATACAGATTTAGTTCAAACCCTGTGACAAGCTAGATCGATTAAGACACATATTGTAGAAATTGTGCAACAGTGAAATATACAACAGTGCGCTTCCACAAAGAGGAAATCTGAAAGTCATCTTTCTGGTCACTCCGGGATAAAAGAGTACAAGTGCCAAGAATACAAAAAAGAGGTTTTTATGAAGTGGTGAACATGAAGATATCATCTTCGCGTACACTGTGAATGCAAGCTCACAGCCGCGCGCCTCTAACCCAACGGCACAGTACTACATTTGTGAGGCCTACGGAGTCTCACATTTTCACGCCCTTCATGGCCCTTCTATGCCTTTTGCCGATAACTTCATTTTCCATTTTTCCAACATACAATAGTACGCCTCCACTGTTGTCAAATGGACTGTAAGACGATTGCATCAAGTTACGATCTGATAAGTCATCACGGAAGACATAGTGAAAGAAGAACATGCACATGTAAAGTATGCCATAGAGAATTTCCAATGGAGAATAAGGTCAAGAACGTCTACAACATTCGGAGGAGAAGCTATGCAAGAACGAAGCGTGCAAGGCTATGCTTTCACCAAGAAGGAATCTCAACCCTCCCAGGGGAAAAGGTGTATAGTGTCAATAATGTAACAGTGCCTTTTTGCGAATTGTTGGTCTTGAAAAACACAATTGCATCCACTCGGAGGTGAGACTACAATAAGAGAATTTGATGCAGCCAATGGCCAAGAAATAAACACAATATCCTACATTGCTCATTCACTACAAAGTGAAGTCAATGACGTTATTATTTCCGTACACTCTTGAAGATGGTACCGATCGCATTGTTTCTGGCACAATGTGCAAGTACAGTCATTAGTAGGGTCGTGATGTCTTGTCTTGTCGCATATTTTGTGATGGAATCCATGGACTGCGAAACGCGTCATGATATGTCGCAGGTCGTAATTTGGACGTTGCCAATCTTGAGTCATCATAGCATCCGTGGTGTAAAACGTGCTCCATATTTCTTTCTTCTTGTCGTGTACTTCTTTTAACGCACTCTGATACACAGGTGTAGAATGTAATAGCATCCATTCTCGAAGATCCTCTATAAAGAACCTTTCTTTCACCAGCTCATATACCAACCGTGAGGGGGTAAATTTAGATACGCTGAGAGCTCTTTTTAGATAAATTTCCTTGATCTTTTCCGATTCCAGAAGATTGCTCTTAGTAAGATGGTCCCATATTAGATGTAATCCGTAACTCACAATAGGTGAGATCTTCACTCTGAATAGCTTTATCGCTGTATCCACTGAGAGGTTCCTTATGTGTAAGATGTCGTGCATTGCTATTATCGCAGTTGCGACCCTGTCCTTGATGTTGAACCCTTGACTTACCATTCCATCGTTGGTCGGCCACAGCTGCTACAGTAGAGCAATATTGAACTCTTAAATCTTGGGGTCGTTGCGGGAATGCTTCGGTCACGATCTTAAGCAAACGATGGGGTTGAAATGAGGAGCAAATATATGCTTACTAACTTTTATTAAATTCTCAATGACAAAAAGAAAATTATTATTTGTATAAATCCTTGACAGAAAAATGAATTATCACTTATTAAATGTTTCAAACGCAGTCACATTGCGTAGCGTTAATTCAGTTCTTACAATATCGAAGAGTTGCTTCGGGGAAAGTAATAAATTAGAGGACAACGAACCTGAAAAAGTGAAAAGAACACCTGAAAAATCGGGCACCTATTAATCCAAACGATAACTGAGAATTAATCCACACGATCCGTGGAAAATCTGACCTTCAACAAGTAGAACGCCTGATTTCCTCTCAATTAAGGTTATCCACCAGTCGAATACCCTTTCGGATACGGAACACCCACCGAATGGACCCTTAATCGAACCAAACTGACTATCAGTTGCTTTGGATAGGTTGCGAAATATTATTGGAAAGCATGGTGTTCACTACAAGTTAATAGCAGCATTCACAATTGAAAACAAAATTCCACCATGTATTTGTAATTTCATGACACCCTTAAGTTATAAACTAATCCCGATGCTAAACGAGCATCACCCAAACATCTGTTCAGAAGGAACCAACAACAACACGATCCGCGAGGATCTTACGTTACGTCGTTCTGAAGGAACAAAACTGCGAAATGCAGGAAACACTTATTCATCACACATTTAAAAGAAATGCCAAACACTGAAGTTAATTAAAAAGTGATAAATCACTTGAAAAACATTATTATAAAACCGACTTTCAGGTTATGAATGGTTACGTTATGCTTGATAAAATTACAAGTCCACAGGGTAACATAAAACAGAATTAAAGAATTCTTTCGTACTTAACAATGACTACCATCACAGATCCATCTACTTATTGTTTGTCCCAACACACTACCTACAAAGCTATCAATTGATCGAACTCAACTACGTATAAAAATGAAAGAACGACAAAGATTGAAAATAAAATATATTACTGGCTGACGAATCGAATCTACATTCGTAACTCAAGTCTCACACTAACACGTTGAGTGTCAACATGCACACTGCCAACGCAAAAATGGACATCATAACGACAAGACAATTAGGTCCGTAAAATAAAATAAAATACCGAAGTAATTTGGACTCAAACACGCATGGAGAACTACAGTAAAATATTCAATCACCGTTAGCTCAGTACTCAATGTTGGAAAACCCTCATTATGCACGCCGTCAGTGATCCTATAATCTTGAGTAAACACCTTCCAGCTGTTGAGGGCTGCGCGCAAGTTTGGCCTCGTTATTACCGAGCTAACACTCTTCACATTTCGTATTTTACTGTAGACACTACCTTTGATCAGGTCACTTCGCAAAAACATCTAATCTAAGACTTGAGTATGTACAGCTGACATCCCAGACCTATCGTCGGGCCTACTTAACATCTGCACACCCTAACACTAACCTCTATGTACACGTACCTTCCTAATTCTATCGTTGAGCGTGAACTAGGACGTCTCATCATCAGTATACTCCTAGGATAACATGTGACGTCTTAAATCTATTGTCGGGCGGAAACTAGGCCATATTCCCCTAGCATATCAGGCGAAATCGTAATTTCAAACAAACTCTTAAATATCTCGGCTGTAAATCTGATAGAAACTAATAACACCCAACGAAACAACTCTTGCCACAGAACGAACGCACGTCGGAAAATGCAGTAAGTCTCTATCTTGTTACAAACGTGAAATTGAAAATAAATATTGCGTGGCGAACAATCCACAATTCAAACACGATCTCAGCATGCGCAATGAAGTTTAGGAAGGAATAACAGCTTCCAACACACGTCTAATATTTAGTGGATGTCGTCAAAAATAATAATCATCACCAGCGCTGAAATCCATACTATATAATTTTAGGGTGAGGTCCTCAAATCGCCAACCGTCATTTTTCCAAATATTCATATCGATGACTATCCAGTGAAACGAAATTCATTAAATTTACATAGTCAAACATATTGCTTTAAAATCGTCCAATATCTCATACCCCAAACTTTCCGATTTAATGATAAATTACCGCCTTGTAATTTATGAACTTCACTGATTGGAAACTTGTAATTCCAGTCAAACAACACCAACCGTGTATTCAAAATGCTCTTCTATCCTTGAGGTCATATTATTCTAATATTCCTTATACTGACTCACATAACTAGTCACTTGAAATTTTACTACCAAGAGTTACCATCTTCACCAAATCGTTTTTCACTTGGGATCTTATCTGAAATTTACTGCGCTTCACACAATAATTATCTCAAACTCACCTTCTCCAGGTCCCAGCTTTCGGATTGTTAGCGTAATATACTACAGCCTGCCACATAAATCTCACATTTAACATACAGCCTGTCTCAAAAACTCTTCTTCGGCAAATATAGCTTGTCTCAAAAATTCATTGTTATCGCCTTCTCATGGCGGTATAACGTAAAATCCAGGCTCCCTTTTGCCTTCAACATTTCTACCACTCTTATCTCCACATATATAAATTCTTCCCTCTCAATTCATTTTTCTTATATTTCAAGACCTTTTCAAATCTCAATCCTCTCTTGAAAACACAACTTTTATATAAAAATATACCTTTTTATTTTTACTGTTACTACAACTTTCGGACCTCGAGAATACAACAACACACCGTGATTTTCCATATCATCGACATACACGATGTCACAAAATTTTTACTTCCCATGAATAAAACATAACTTTATCGGATTTCACTGGAAATTCTCTAAACGCCCGCAAACCTGGTAGAACATACTTGTTAAAATCCACTTTTAGCATAGGAAAATTTTATCCCGCGATAGAAATTATTATTATTATTATTATTATTATTATTATTATTATTATTATTATTATTATTATTATTATTATTATTATTATTTCGATAAAAATATTCTGAATTCAAACGATATTCGAAATTAAGACATTCGTCACGACTACGTTACCATTACCACCACATTTAAACGTCGCATTTTATAGTGTCTTGATGTGAATTTTATAAAACTAAAGATTTTCACACGCTGACCAAAAATATAATATCTTTTCCTGATCATTACAAAATATCAACCCGACACACGCCTTGAAATTTGGTTGTGACAAACAACATTCTAACTACAACATTGATAAAAAAGGTTACAGACCTGTGATCTTAGCCGTCATCCTGGAGTTCTGGCTGCATTTAACCAGCAAACCTCTCGTCTAGCCTTCCATGGCTGACGTATACATCTCCTTATAAATATATATATAACTTAAATTACACAACACTTTATAACGCACTTTTTGACACGGTCGCCCGTGTGACGAGCTTGCTCCTCAGTAAATCCTGAAATAAAGAATCTAAATTATTCTTAAACCCTATGGGAAGACAGAACCCCCAGGACTGACTTGTTCACCCTACTAAGAAGACCAGGTGTTCCAACAGATAAGAAACCAGACAATGTAGCTCTCATCCAGACTCTAACGAATATTATACGCACGCACTGAATACAAAGAGGAACTCAATTACTTATTCACCAAATATCTAAACCTTCAAGGTTCCTATTAGCGGCAGCTCAGAAAATTTCTATCATCTTCCATTCTAACAGTATATTTGAACCATAGCCACGAACATGTAGTAAGTTCTTTGGAGACCAGATTTTCACACTTTTCTGCTGACGAGTGACGTGGGCTCCGCCGCTCCAGAAACCAGACAGACACTGAGAAATATACGGAGGGAGGTTTCTTTTATACTGTATGGGATGACGCGGCTCACACCATGAAGCTTGGTTGTGCAATATGCTAATTCTGCATCCAATAGACCGATTTTCCTGAAATTTGTTCCATAACTTCGGACAGACTTACAATTTATTTAGGTGTTAATCTCATAATTTTCCCATACTCGCAACAGGCGAAATAAATTATTTCTGCCCGGGCGTTTCGCGGGTTTTCTTCATTCATCGACCTTGGCACGTGTCACTAGTCCGCGGATCGGACGCGGATTCGTCTCTAGGCTTAACTGCATTTATATTTACCCTGGGGGTTCTGTCTTCCCATAGGGTTTAAGAATAATTTAGATTCTTTATTTCAGGATTTACTGTGTTGCCAAAATCTCTCGTTACGAAGAATTCCTTGATTTTGAAAAATTGTTGAATATTCGAAGTCCACCGAGGTGTCACGGTATTTCACAAGCTTGCGGCTCGGCTCGACACGGTGAGCACGTTCCCACGAGACAGCCAAACTCATGAAATGCGAACATGGCCGCTCTCAAACAAATAACTCTTATTTGAAGTAAATATTGAGAAAATAAAAAAAGTAATTTCCTCCTCGTAGAATTATGGGTTCAATGTGAAGTGTGAATGTGGTTCCTGTAGGCTGTAGCGTCATTCCGAGGTATTTAAAGGATGCGACCGTCGTTAATCTTTCGTTCTCATAATATATTGTATCATGTGATGCAATTCTTACCCCTCGTCTGAATGTCATAACTACTGTACAACAATACTCTTCAGGACCTACTCACCTGATGAGTTAAACTGAGCACTGTCCCAGCACTGCAGGAGGCGATAGCCCTTAGAAGATTCACAAGGCTATTTATTTTATTTATTTAATTTAAAAGGGGTAACCTTGAGGGCCTCCCAACTTGGGAGTGTGGAATGACATTGATTGGTTCTCTGCATGAGTCTAGTGTTGCTTCTACTTACTTGTGCCAGCCTCCACCTATCCGACCTCACTTGGACACCTCTTGCTCGTTTCTGACCCTAACGGTACTACGTTTCTTTTCTTTTCTTTTCTTTTTTTTTTTTTTTTTGCTAGTGGCTTTACGTCACTCCGATACAGATGGGTTTTATGGCGACGATGGGATAGGAAAGGCTTAGGAGTTGGAAGGAAGCGGTCGTGATCTTAATTAAGGTACAGCCCCAGTATTTGCCTGGTGTGAAAATGGGAAACCACGGAAAACCATCTTCAGGGCTGCCAACAGTGGGATTCGAACCCACTATCTCCCGGATGCAAGCTCACAGCCGCGCGCCTCTAACCCAACGGCACGGTACTACATTTGTGAGGCCTACGGAGTCTCACATTTTCTCGCCCTTCATGGCCCATCTATGCCTTTTGACGATAACTTCATTTTTTTCATTTTTCCTCTGCTGGGAGAATTGAATGGAAATGTATTTATTCATATTAATGCCACAGGAAGTCGTGAAATTTATGAAACGAGATTTCCACTTCCGGACGTGTACATGGCCCTGAGGTTCACTCAGCCTACACCAAAAATGAGTACCAGGTTAATTCCTGGGGGCAAGGGCGGCCGGGCGTAGAGCTAACCACTCTACCCCATCAAATGCCGAGGTTACGGATAGTGGAAACCTTTACCTTCCACCCCTCAAAGGGCCTTCATGGCCTGTACGGAGATGACTTTGCTTTTTTTATATATTAATGCCAGAAAGCCATTTATGGTAACCAGCCTTCATTGTATGGAAACACGGGTAAATTTCACAGCAATGAATTAAAACTGTACGACGTAAGGTAGATAAAAGGAAACTCTTCTCTTGATAACAGTTGGTGCCACTCATTTTAACGTACTATCTTAAGCACTGTGACAGTTCAAAATACTTATAACCAGGGGCGTAGCGTTACGGCGTGCATTGGAGGCGGGCCCGGGAATTTAAGGGGCTCACAGACTCTTCGAAAAAAGTCTAGCCTAATGCCATTGCGCTAAAATGGTCAGGACAGTTTTGTAGTTTCAGTCTAAATACTGTCGTCTGTTTTACAATTTGTTCGTAGAGGAATTAACTTTTTTTGTTCGACAACAATGTATAACGCTAATAAGAAGTAGGTGAAGTGACAGTCAGTTGAGTTTAATAATAATAATAATAATAATAATAATAATAATAATAATAATAATAATAATAAAAATGTTATTGTTTTTGCGTTCCACTAACTACTTTACGGTTTTCGGAGGCGCCGAGGTGCCGGAATTTAGTCCCGCAGGAGTTCTTTTACGTGCCAGTAAATCTACCGGCACGAGGCTGACGTATTTGAGCACCTTCAAATTCAAACTCGACTAAGACAGCATCGAACCTGCCAAGTTGAGGTCGGAAGGCCAGCGCCTCAACTGTCTGAGCCACTCTGCCTCGCAAAAGTTCCGTTTCGAACGAGCTCGCTTTGAGCGAAGGCTTATCAGTTGTGCTGTTTGATATTTTTCAACCTTTATTTGAACAGTCTTCGATGCAATTGTGTTCGTATATTTTTCTGTGTTGTAATCGAATAAAGGTTATAAGTGAGACTTTCCTATCGGTTACAGAATATAATTCCGTAGTAACTGTAAAATGAAACCAATTTGGCACAGCTAACTATATGGTGAATGGTTCAGAAGCTTAGAGCCTGAACCACGGAGACAGCCAAATAAAACAAAATTATATTTTAATAATCTTACAATAGTGAATAATACCTTTATTTATATAACTTGACAATATATAGCATATTATCTCCCCGCTGCAATTACGTGTATAAGTTATTCGTAGGTTTCACATTTTATTTGAGGGGGGCCGAATTTTTATTTTGACAGGCGGGCCCACATAACATTTGTTACCCCCTGCTTATAACATAAAATATGCACCCAAGAACATGAGGCAAATAAAGACACTGACATCTGATCTGTAGCATTTAGGAAAACAACATCATAGAACCGAACAACACGTAATATAATACAGCTAGCGTAAAGGGTTTTTGCTATTTGCATTGCGTCGCACCGACACAGATAGGTCTTATGGCGACGATGGGATAGGAAAGGCCTAGGAATGGGAAGGAAGCGGCCGTGGCCTTAATTAAGGTACAGCCCCAGCATTTTCCTAGTGTGAAAGTGGGGAACCACGGAAACCATCTTCAGGGCTGCCGACAGACAGCGGGATTCGAATCCACTACCTCACGATGCAAGCCGTCGAGGTTTTACAATAATTCTTATCCACTTTATTTCTAACGATACCCAACTAAAAGTACAACTTGACTCACTGGCCTGTAATTGTTGTTCCGCAATTCGGCGATTTTATCATCCAAATTCAAATTATTCATATTTTCCAAGGGATATGTTTCGATGAATTCCTAAATTCTTAGAAAGTATTTGAGAAAAGACTCCCATTTCTGGGTGAGAGACATACCATTCGCTCAGGAAACTGGTTCGTGATGGGTCTGCTATATCGATAAAGTTTGGAAACCAGCACACGACTAAGGAGAAAAAGTCGTGGAGCTTTTAGAAGATTAAGTGACTATTTTAAATCATCACTTATCACTTATACTAATCCTTAATTATAAATTGTCCAGTGATTTCTTCCTTTACAATATTTTTAATTTTATCGGTAATTACCATCTAAATTGTAAAAGTCGACAAGAGGACCTTCATCCCTGTGTTATGTATCGTAGTCATGAGTTAAGCACGCATGACATAGCGGAATGTGAATCGCCGCTGATGGAGCGGTTGCCGCCAAGTTGAGTCCTTTTGTTCTATAAGCATGTGAAGTGATAGCTGGATGCACTAGTTTAGAGCCATTTTAAATAAGTGAATTAAACTTTAAATGCAAGTCAGAATGGCATTTGTATTGCTCATTTTAGTACATTTAAATACGTTCAGGGCTGCTTGCATATCAAGTTCCCGAGCTATGTTTTATAAATAGTTAGATGGGAAATAAAGGAAATAGTAGGTTACATGTAGCTGTGTGTTATGGTTATATGTATTTTATTCCAGTTTATGATTTAAGATAGGTTTGTATGGGCGGATTATTCATGAAAATTCTAATGGGCTGTAGGCCACCGAGAAGACGCAACGGGAGATCTTTCAACGTCGAAAGGAGGATAGGGTCTTTAATTGTGGTGGCAGGCAAATTCATGGAAATGTACCGGTCGTCGAACCGAGGATTATGAGATGAGATGACAAGAGATTGGCTATGAAAGCCATGAGGTTATATTTGGAGCTTTGATGATAATGAGTTAATGAGCCAGCCGGTTGTATAGTCCTCTCCGAGTAAGGACGTACACTAAGGGTGCAACCTTACCCTTTCTCCCCTGTAATATTAAGGTATTGATTTATAGTGACTTTTCTTGCTGTTGGGTCTTTTTCAGTGTCGGTAACCATACAGTTTAGGGACCCTACTTGCCGATACGACGTCTTACTGTTACCGTTAATCTGGCACGTTGGCAACGTTCAGTCACTGTTCTAGCGTGAATTGTGTGTTGCCACCGCATTGCCTCTAAAGTCACTAGCGATACATTTGCGAGAATATTTAAAGCATATTTTCTTTTTCTGTGGGATTGTAAATCTATTTGGCTAATACCAGGTAAGTAGAATTGTGGCATGTTCGGATAATGCATTTAATAACATAGTTTGTGTGAAATGATGAGCACATCATTTTATTAATTACGTTCCTATTTCGTCCCATACTTATACGAACAGAATTCGATTGGGATGTCTAAGAAGGAAGAAAAATCTGCAAAAACTCCTCCGAAAAGGAAACCAAGGTTACGTCCTTTACAAGCTTCAGGTCAAGAAATGCTTGTACATTGCTACGAGCAATTGAAACAGGAAGACGACGAAGAAGGTATCAGTCGTAGTGATACGAAGCTAATGGCAAGAGTTTCATTATTAACTGGGGTAAGTGTTCGTTTTTATCTTGTTTCTATGATAAGTTTCTGGCATAATGACAATCAGTTGAAAAGGAGCAGTATTTCATTCTGAACCTAACCTAACCTAACCTGATCATGTAGGCCTAGGCCTATACCGGTACCATGTCTTGTGTCGACTTCGATACGGTTCGTAGACTTAACCTTTGTGTATTCATGTTGACTTACGGTATATGTGTATGTAATATATTTCTGTGTGTGTATTCTTACAGTGTAGTTTCGGTTTAGTCCGAAAAGTAATAGGAAATTTCAAGAAGGGAGTTGAATTTTCTACACCAGGTAAACGCCGAAAGCGTGAACATCCAGTGACCGGCATAGACAGTTTTTCTAAGGAAGCGATAGCAAGGTTTATTTATGATAAATTACATAAAGGTAAGGTGACTTCATAAGGAATCTATTGCAACATTATTTATAGAAATTGGCACGCAGGTGAGATAAGCTCCCAGAAATGTTTTGTGCATGTATTGTCATACAGCTCTTTTGAGTCGCTTGTAACTCTCTTTTTTCTTCCCACAGGAGAAGTCGTAACTGTAAGAAAGGTTTTCGACCACATGAAAGCAAATTATGACACTTGGCTGAAAGGAGACAAGTTGCTGGACTAAGTGGTATATTCCGAGCTGTCGGTGGATAGGTGGTGTGGAATGACATTGGTAGACGAATACGTTTCAGTGGTATTTTAAAAGTAGGTAAGATCACAGTACAGTGATAAAGTTGATGAAAAGTGGGGCAAATATTTGTTTTTTTTTTTTAAGAAGGGAGTTAGGGATTGGAATAATTTACCAAGGGAGATGTTCAATAAATTTCCAAATTCTTTGCAATTATTGAAGAAAATACTAGGCCTATCCCTGAAACTACATCTTCTGTCCTAAGTGCAGATCAGTGGTGACTGATTGATTGAAATTGACTGGCACTAGGTCGGAAGTGGCATTATAACTTACCGCTCATTGAGCTCTGTACGTGGTTTTTGATTTTGACTTCTCCACTGTTATTAAAAAGACTTGCAGGTATTCACTTTAGGCCAATGATTAACCTTAGAGAGGTATTTCAATCAAAACTTACTCAGTGTATTTTCATATAATATTACTGGATATTTGTATCAGTAAATTACTTGTATTGTAGGCCTATTTATTATGTTTATTCTGCATTCGACAATCTCCACCTGAATCAGTGCTTGATACCTGACTGTTGAACACCTTCCAAGCTTCTTATTTCTTACTGCCTGATATAGGTTCAGTGTTCGCAGCAATTACATTTGCTCTAAGGTATTGAAATGGGTGTTTATACTTATATCTTTTATGCAAGTGATCGTGGACTTCTAATCCAGATATAGGCCTACTAATGGAGATACATTCATGAGAGATGTTACGATAAAGTAGTGTAAGTAGTAATTAATTGACTTCATCATCAGGTGACTTTGCTACACAGTAGTTGGTTTTACTTAAAATCAGACAGCTTTTTGTATCATTCAACAGAAATCACATTTTTTATTAATAGGCCTATACTTTTTTTAGAACAAATAACTTCATACTAAAACTTAAAATTCTTACAGGTGCTGATTTGATATTTGCTACAAACTTGAAGAGAAATCAGGATTACCATGGTGCTATGAACAGCGAGAAATTTTAGATGTGGGTGAAGACGCAATTAATCGTAGGATTAAGAAATATAGGACCCTGTGTTATTGTAATGGATAATGCACCATATCACTGTAAGCTTGTTGAGCATCAACCAACAACGAAATGGAGGAAGGATCAATTAGTGGTAATTATACTTAATTAAATATTTCCTTCTACTGAATGATGTTTAATGATGTTACAGAAATTAATTTTTATTTTTCCTTTAATTTACAGTCATGGTTAAGGCAGAATGGAGTTTCTCCACCAGAAAATGCCACAAAAGATGAGCTGCAAAGGTTGTGTAATATGAATCGAAGTCACTTAAAGAGGTACAGAAGCACGTAAACATAAGTTTAGATAATGTTGTTTACATTCGTGTATTTGACTTTCATGTATGCATAACAATATTTCTCTGTTTCTTTAAAACCAGGTACATTGTTGACAAGATGCTGCACAGTGAAGGCCATACTGTCTTACGACTTCCTCCATACCACTCATTTTTCAATGCCATCGAATTTGTATGGTCTGTGGCAAAACAGTATAATAACAAAACAGTGGCTTCTAGACCTGGTCACGGATTGGACAGAGCTACAGCTGTGTGGAAAGAATCTCTTGATCAGGTAGGCCAAGTGGAAATGTTATTTATTGGATATATGCAAGTGGAGTTTATAATATACTTGTCAGGTTGTGATACTTCAATATATCTTATAGGTGACAGCAGAGATGTGGAGAAATGAAGTAAAACACACTGAGAAGAAGATTGTCGAGTTCTACAATAATGAGGTGAGAGGTCTTCCTGAAGTGGAGGAACTAGTCATTCATCATGGAAGCAGTGAATCGGAGGAGGAAGATGAAGAAGAAGAAGAAAGAAGAGAAGCCGAGGAGTTAGCTGTACCATTGTAAGAGCCATTCCATGAGATTAAGAATGTTATAACTTTGCTGGGAAATAATACATTTCTGATTGCCCCGTCCTTTCTGATATAACGAAGTTACATTTCAAAATTGTGGGAATTGTGTATCTACAAGTTACAGGGCGGTATAGATGTGCAGGTGGGGATCAGTGTCCAATCGGAGTGGAATTATCTAGAACTGCTGTGGCGCAATGTGATGAGGAGCGGGCAAGGGGGGGAGAGAGAGAGGGAGACAGCACTCTGTCACCAATACACGATGTAAACATTGTACGCCTGTTAAAATACTGACATAACTTAAATTTTATACACTATCTAATGGTTTTCCACAGTTCTCTGAAAGTCACAACTCACGTATACTGTATATATATAGAGAGAATTACATATAAAAATACCTGTGTCCACAATAAGTAGCCCACATATTAAATATAAATCAATTTGCTTTACGTCGCACCAACACAGATAGGTCTTATGGCGACAAAGAGGATAGAAGAGATAGGAAAGGGCTAGAAGTGGGAAGGAAGCGGCCGTGGTCTTAATTAAGGTACAGCACAAGCATGTGTCTGGTGTGAAAATGGGAAACCACCGAAAACCATTTTAACGGCTGCCGACGGTAGGATTTGAACCCACCATTCCCCGAATGCAAGCTCATAGCTACGCAACCCTAAACGCACGGCCAGCTAACTCGGTCATCTTTGAAAATGTCTTTTTCTATCAGCAGAGGCTTTTTTAAAATCGTCATATTTTGTATAGGCTACAGGAGATGTACAGTAGCCCACTGGTTTTCTGATTAAACATCATTTATTTAATCTATTGCATCAGTCTACTTACATACTCACTGTCCACGTACATCGGTAACCTCGTGATTCGATTATTGAAGTATTGTGCAATGATGCGACATACAAACTAAGAGAATACCGAGTGGTTCTTCCAAATATAAAACAGACAATTTCGAGTGGTCATGAGCATGACTCATAGTCATAGGGTAGGCTAAATAATAATGTTATTGGCTTTATGTCCCACTATCAACTTTTAGGTTTTTTTTGAGACGTCGAGGTGCTGGAATTTAGTCCTGCAGGAGCTCTTTTATGTGTCAGTAAATCTACTGACATGAGGCTGAGCACCTTCAAATACCACCGCACTGAGCTCGGCCCTGCCAAGTTGGGTTCAGAAGGCCAGCGCCTCGACCGTTTGAGCCACTCAGCCAGGTGTGGAGGCTAGAGAGCTGAGTTTAAGTAATTGTCGAACGTCAACTAGTTATAAAGATACTGATTGATTAAACTAATACAGTAATTAGAATAACCTAATTGACTACCTACTTACAACCTAGGTACTTTGGAATTGTGTTCTATCTTTTTAACACTGCAAATAAATCCATGTATTGTTTAAAACTCCCTTTAAGAAGAGGACAGTGGATGCGAATAGGTATTATTTTCAAATGAGCTGAGCTCGAGAGTCCATTATAGCATACGATTTTTTCAGTGTACCATGACTCTGTATGTATTGCTTCAGAGGAAGTTCGGCTCCCCGCCAATGTCCAGTGTACCGATAATGAACCATGTGTGTGTTGTGTCTCACTGATCCATGACTGCGTACGATTCTTTCAGTGTGCCATGATTCACTGTGGCTCGCTGCAGCGAAAGCTCGACTCCCCGCCAGTGTCCAGTGTGCCTATAAGGAGCCGTGTGTGTCGTGTGGCTCACTGAGCCGTGATTGTGCATGATTTGTGTGCCGTGAGCTTGCCGTTCCTGTGAATCGATTCACTCGGACACTGAATGAATCGATACACTGCTTCGAATCAAGCACTCAGTAGCCTACACTAGTAGAGGTACATAGTACATTACCATTAAGATAGATAGCATTGCAAAGTAATTCGTCTTTACCATAATAACAATAATAATAATAATAATAATAATAATAATAATAATAATAATAATAATAATAATCGTATGGCCTCAGCTACCATGTGCAGACATTTCAAGTTGACGCCATCTGGCTGTCTGCTCGTCAATTTTGACGTTCCGTTATACTCTAGGCCCACTAGATGGCAGACCGAGTAAACCGAAACTCTCTTGGGCGTCTGTGGCTGAGATTTAATGAATTTTGTCGGGTAAACACCAAATGTGTCACCAGAGATCTTTTACATGCCGACATCGTACGACATGAAGTGTCGAATGGACTTTTTTCTGCCCTTCAAAAATCCGACTACCTCTGCCGGGTTTGAACCCGCTATATTGGGATTCGGAGGCCGTCACTCTACCACTGATCCACAGAGGCAGCTGTCTTTACCATGAAATACATCGTCGTCGTACATGACTGAATTACTATCAATATATCTTAGAGAAACTGTAATGTACATGAAACCGAAATTGAGTTAATTTCCACGATACATTCTTCCTATATAAAGGAGACCATGTAGCTTATCCACCTTCATTTCAGCCACATAAATATTCAGCAAAAATTGCAAAATCACATTAAAGGACAAATACAATTTTTTAAGTAGAAATAGTCTGGAACATAGATTAGTGAGGTTGGACATCTTGCCCGTCATCATTCAGGAGTCGCTGTTGAACATACTGTACTTGTCAAAACTAGTAAGTTTCTATTTTACACAATAATAGTGAAATGTTGATGAAGACGACATACACCCAGCCCCCGTGCCAGAGAAATTAACCAACGGTGGTTCAAATTCCCCACCCTGTCGAGAATCAAACCCACACCCTGTGACCAAAGGCCAGCACGCTAACCATTTAGCCATGGGGCCAGACAATAATAGTGAAAAAGCATGTTCACTGCAGCTATTGTTGACAGGATATTTCTTCTCTTTAAAGAACAATGAGTACCACGAATTAATATCATGTTTTGTTGATTCCTGTAAACTTTGTATGTACGGTTTTGGTTCGCCAGTTCCTAGCGTATCTACTGAATGAAAACTTTGTAGACCAATGGATTCTGTTTTATGTTTATTGCCTTCAGTCGTCACGACAGTTTTTTCAATGACAACAGTCGCTCAATTACAAATCCTGTCAAACCTAACCTAACCTTGCGACAATCAGTGGTTTTCGATGGATCACTACCTAACCGGTCATTATAATTTGTTTTCGGTGGATCACAACCAAACCTGTCCCTATCAGTGGTTTTTGGAAGAATACAGTGGTTTTGTCACAAGTCAATACAGACTCTTGAATCAATGTGTGAAAATGGGAAAGTGTAGAAAACCCTCTTCAGGAATGCCAATCTCTAAGTCCATAGTCTTTTCAGCGTTGTCACACAGCTGAAATTCACTTTAGAAGTAATTGTAAAAAGTCGTATATAGGCTCTACAGATACATAGTGCATTACCAATTCCATCTCGATTGCTATGATACGCACACTGCATAGCGGTTTTGCTCTATAGATAAATCATATTATAGTGAAAAAAAATTTTTTTTTTAAATCTGTCTGGCATGAAGGTCCAGAAGGAAAATACTTTCATTGAATTCTTATTTATGTGCTCACCACCCTAGTAGGTTTAAATAAACCTTATAAATACGTTGTAAGACCCATTCTCGAATATGGATCTGCATGTTGATTTAATAAATTCCCTAGAGAAAGTTCAAAGAAGAGCGATGCGTTTCGTAACTGGGAATAGAAGGAATACCATTAATTGGGAAAGTCTTGAATCTAGAAGAACTAGAGCTCGCCTGTGTGGTCTTTATAAGAGCTATACGGGAAGGGCTGCTTGGAGTTGTATTAGGAATAGGTTATAACCTCCCTCATTATATCACTATTTGCAGCGATAGCCAGGAAGCGTTAAAAGCACTATGTGCAGTTAAAACAACATCAAAAATGGTATGGGAATGCCAAAGGATGTTAGATCAGCTGTGTGAATTTAGCTCAGTTACCCTATTACGGGTCCCTGGGCACACAGGTATCAGTGGAAATGAAGAAGCTGACAAACTAGCGAAACAAGGCTCAAAAGGTCCTGTTATAGGACCAGAGCCCTTCCTGGGAGTGTCACTCCGAAGCGTGAAACTGGTAATATCCCAGTGGACAAACCAGTCTCACTTAGACATTTGGAAGAGGTTAACTATAGCAAGGCAGGCACGTGAACTTATCAAAGGGCCTAGCCAAAGTTATAAAAAGGTCCTGATAAATTTGAATAGGACCAGAATGCGAATGGTAGTTGGACTGTTGACAGGCCACAATACCTTACAGAGACACCTACACATCATGAAAATCAGTCAGGATCCGATGTGTAGAAGATGCGGTAGGGAGGAGGAGACCTCCGCGCATGTGTTATGTCAGTGTGAGGCTCTTGCAAGCACTAGACATCGATACCTTGGCTCACATTTCGTGAGCCTGGAAGACATCAGGAATGCCAACATCCGGGCACTGGTATCCTTTATAGGAGCACTAGGTCTGGACTAGGCAAACCCGTTTAAGGGACACAAAGGGTCTTCACAGACCTACGTGTGGAGCCCTGCGACGGCAGGGTTCACCCATTCTTTATCTATCTATCTATCTAACCTCCCTCGTACTTATCGAGAAATTATCATAAGCATAAAATTAGGGCCAGAAACCAGCATACGGATGTGGGCAAGTTTTCCTTCGTCAACAGGACCATAAGGGATTGGAATAAATTACCTGCGGCAGTCTTTGATAGATTCCCTTCTGGTATCAAGTCATTTAAGAAGACCATTTGTGTAAAATGAAAAGTAAAAGTTGTAAATTACGGGCACTGAATTTGTGATTTTCTGCTTGGTTTCGATTGTGAAACTGGGAGGCTTTTTCTTGTGGTTTTCTCTTTCCAGGGAAGTGCTTGCTGTACTCATGTTTTTGTAATTGTTGTTGTTCTTGGTTAATTAACAATGTTTTTAACTTTATTTTATCATCACTTGTAACGTTAAGCTAGTAGTAAGCTCAATCTATAGTTTTGTAAGCCATAGTAGCAAGTATTGGAAATAATTAAATTGTGTATGAAACTGTACATGATGCTGGATTTAGAATGACTAGTAGTATTTCTTGTAATATTTTTTTCCATGGAATTCCTTTTTGTACTTGAGTCGTTGTAGTTGTTGGGTAGTATGATTTAACTTTATTATCACTTGTAGTGTTAAGCTAGTAGTAAGTTCAATCTATAGTATTGTAATTTGTAGTGTTAAGTACTGGAAATACTTAAGTTGTGTGTGAATATGTATATAATGACACTGGATTTAGAAAGTTTAATTAGTAGTATTTCTTGCTTGTTGTAATGTTGTTGTTGTAGGGTAATTACGGTTTAACTTCACTTTATTATCACTTATAATGTTAAGCTAGTAGTAAGGTCAACCTATAATATTGTAAGCCAAATTGTTAAGCACTGTAAATACTTAAGTTGTGTGTGAATTTGTATATGATGTTGCTCGATTTAGAATATTAAACTAGCAGTAATTCTTGTTATATTTTCCTTCCATATATCTGCTTCTTGTACTCTTGTTGTTTGTTTGTTTGTTTGTTTGTTGTAGTTGGGTAATTATGTTAACTTTATTATCACATTACTGTAAGTGACCGTTGCCACCGGGGTATTTCCCATTTGCAATTTATTAATAATAATAATAATAATAATAATGAGTGACAGAGGTTTAACGTAATTTGGAAGGAATGTTTTGCGTATGATAAATGAGTACCAGTTAACTATTGGGGGCAAAGGCGGTCATGCGTTGAGCTAACCACTCCACCCCACCCCACCAAGTGCCAACGTCATGGATAGTGGAAGCCTTCACCTTCCCCCTTTCCAATGGCTTTCATGGTTTGTACGGAGATGACTTTGCTTTCTGCTTTTTAAATATTAGTATTCATGTTTATTATGTTTGTTTATTCATACCCCTGCTTTGTAATTCAGTGACCACGGAATGGCTCTAAATGTTGTAAATTATATTTATATTTACTTGTATTTATTTCCTTTTTCCTTATTGCACACGTTTGTTGTTGTTATTGTTATTACTACTACATATCGCTTAACATGTAAATAAACTAATATTTAATGCAGTAAATAATGCTTATCTCTTCGGATTCATTTCTTCGTTGCATATTCGTTTTGCTATGACAACATGACTTCTTTATGATATAAATAAATATAAAATAAAAGTATTTCTTCCCAAACATATTTGTTATACGTGCACCAATCAGAGAGCCAACTAGGGAAGTACCTCTTACTAAGGTGCATAATGTTTTTGCATACATGTATAATTGAAGAATTGAAGATCCATATACAGGTAAGTGGGTCGCCCATGTGGTAGGCCTATTACGCGTCATAGGAAACTGAGTGAACTGGCTGTGCAGTTTGATCACATTGCTGTTAGCTTGGTTTCAGGAGATGGTGATGTATTCGAACCCCACAGTTGGCAGGTCTGAAGTTTTTTTTGCCCGTCATTTTCATTTCAGGCTAGTGCTGTGTCTGTACGCTTATTTACATCTTAAATCCTAGCCCTCTTTCCTATCCAATTCTTGCATCACAACCTGTCTTCATGTGATTTAAGCCAATATATATGTAAAAATCTGGTAATGTTGTTTGACTCATAGTGCTCCTGTACATTGGTTTCCGTAATGTTGAAAGCTTGAGATACACCAACTTGTAAGCTGAAAATATGTTTAAAATGCCAAATGCCGAAAACCGTAAAAGTTCTTAGTGGGATGTAAAGCTGTTAGCATTATTATTAAAAGGAAAGACATATGTCTTATGTGGTAAGTCCTTGAACTTGCAGAAATCGCAATGAATTATTCAATCTATATTCCCTCCCCCCTTTCTTTAAGAATGCAGTTATAGTAATGAATACATCAGAATCAGAATAAAGGCAGGAAATGTTTAACATTATTTTAAGCGAGTGAAGGAGAGAATGTATGACTAGCTCAGGTTGGCGGATTCGAGTTCGGCGGTATTTGAAAGTGCTCAAATACTCCAGCCTCATGTCTAGATCTACTGGTACATAAAGAACTCTTGCGGGACGAAATACTGGCACCTCGGTGTATGTGAAAACGATAGAAGTAGATAGTAGAACTAATATTCAATTCTGCAGTGAGCTTGAAGCTGACCTAATTTCCGTTCACGTAGCTTGGCACATTAGTATTCCTATATGTTTCCTGATAACCGTGAAGATATAACCAGCCTGCAGGCTGAAAATATGCCCAATCTCTCTCCTTAGGCTACGGGTTACCGGTATTGAAGAGAGAAGGAAATGTTCGCGCAAAAGAAAGGGAAGTCATTGGACTTTCGAAAATCACACTGCAAAGACTTATTAAACAAATTGCATCGTTTAACACGCCCCTATTTTCAAGAATATGGTTATAGTACGCCTACTGCATATCAAAATAAAGACAGATATATGTAACATTAATTTGAGTGAGAAAGGGTGTTTATTTCCTAAATTTCTCATTGAGCGTGGAAACCGACTTAATTATGAATATCTTGATTTATTTCATCTTAACTTTTATCATTTACTAGGGTAGGGAACAGTGGCGGTTTCTGGTATAGCGCAATGGAGCAATGCACCTCCAGTTTATATCAAATTGTACTCAGCTACTTAATTTTCACGATTCCCTTGTCATTCTCAAAGCTCGTGCTAAGCCCATCTGTCCGTAATATACTCGTACTGGCTCTTAATTCATGTGAGCTGCGCATAGTCTGTGGCTGGAGACTCGTCTGGAATGAACCCCCATACAAGGCTGCATCTCCGTCCGTACTAGAGTTGGGTCGTTCATGAACTAACTAGTTCATTTGAACGACTCGTTTATTTGAACTAGTTCGAGTTCGTTCAAATATTTTGAACGAGTCGTTCACGCGAGCATACAGCATATTAAAGGAGGACGAAGACGTAAGCAAGCACCATCTATTTTGTAAATCTTACGTACTAGCTCACGTCCAGCACGGAATACTATCTCTCTTGCGCCGCTGGTGCTGTTGCTAAGATAGCTTTACCTAGTTCATTTGAACGAAATGCCGCGAGGGCTGCTTGTATGAAGACAGCACAAATGAACTACCTCGTTCATTTGAACGACTTCGTTCATTTGAAAGAAATGCCGCGAGAGCACAAATGAACTACCTCGTTCATTTGAACGACAAAATAAGAACGCACGAAAATGGCCAATGGCGTGCCGTGTTAATGATCACATGACAGCACATTTCTCAACTGGTGATGGAGCAGGGAGAAGAGTTATAAAAAATTAGAAAGTTTACCTGTGTCTCTGTCTCTCGTAGATGACTTTTCTCCACCTAGGCAGGCTGGCGGCGCCGCTGGGCACTGGCCAGCTGTTTTCTGCTCGTGCTAGGCGCTCCGCAAGACGATGAAGTACCAAGTTCACAGAATGTCGTACTAGTCGCCTAGCTTTGTAACTGAGCGCATGTTGTTTCGAGTCCGGTCCTATGCAAGATAGGTCCACGAAACACACGATGGGGTGATAATGTCGCTGGTTTACCTCTTATAACAACGATATCCCACATAATATTAACGAACAATACCGTATTCGAGGTTCCTCAGAATTCCATTACGAAAAAAAAAAAAAGTGTTCACTGTCTGGCACTTACGTAAGCGTTCTATCATACACGACAGTTGTGGGGAATAATACACGGGCACCGGTAAATAAATACTCTGTCTACACACAAAATAAACAATGTTAACAAAGAAATCACACGCATTTGGAGCGGAGTAGCAAAACCATGCTAGCACATGGTAACAATTACAACACATCAGTACACATAAGTTATCTTAAGATGCGACTGACACAGAATACGCGAAAGTTTTCATTATTTCCACCATCATAAACCACATAAAAAATACACCTTAAGAATATTTTCTCTAAACAAATACATCTTAAGAAAATAATACCGTAAACTACGCTAAGGTGAATCAGGAGTGAAAATTTGGCTATTTCCCTTCAAATAGGCCTATCAATATTTCAGTTTTGGGCTTTAAAAACTGTTGTTTCTCTGTATAAAAATGTAATTACTATCACCCTACCACCGTTTTTACAGCTCCAAGCCCAAATTTTAAATTTTAAAGGAAGTGGTCATGTGTGTAACAAGTGCACTCATTCAATTGCTGTATTATAATAATAATACCGAGCTCGATAGCTGCAGTCACATAAGTGTGGCTAGTATCCAGTATTCGGGAGATAGTAGGTTCGAACCCCACTGTAGGTAGCCCTGAAGATGGTTTTCCGTGGTTTCCCATTTTCACACCAGGCAAATGCTGGGGCTGTAGCTTAATTAAGGCAACGACCGCTTCCTTCCTACTCCTAGTCCTTTCCTGTCCCATCGTCGCCATAAGACCTATCTGTGTCGGTGCGACGTAAAGCAACTAGCAAAAATATAATAATAATAATAATAATAATAATAATAATAATAATAATAATAATAATAATAATAATAATAATAATAATAATAATAATGTCCACCTCTGTTCTGTGGTGTGGTGCTTAACGTGATTAGCTGCCATCCCCGGAGGCCCGGATTCGATTCCCTGCTCTGCCACGAAATTTGAAGAGTGGTACGAGGGCTGGAACGGGGTCCACTCAGCCTCGGGAGGTCAGCTGAGTAGAGGTGAGTTCGATTCCCACCTCAGCTATCCTCGAAGTGGTTTTCCGTGGTCTCCCCACTTCGCCTCCAGGGAAATGCCGGGATGGTATCTAACTTAAGACCACGGCCGCTTCCTTCCCTCCTCCTTGTCTATCCCTTTTGACCCCCCCCCCCTACTAGGCCCCTGTTCAGCATAACAGGTGAAGCCGCCTAGGCAAGGTCTAGTCCTCCTCCCCAGTTGTATCCCCCGACCAAAAGTCTCAGGCTCCGGAACTCTGCCCTGAGGCGGTAGAGGTGGGATCTCTCGCTGAGTCCGAGGGGAAAGCCAACCCTGGAGGGTAAACACACAATAATAATAATAATAATAATAATAATAATAATAATAATAATAATAATAATAATAATAATAATAATAATAATAATAATAATAATAAATTTATTTATTTATTATTATTTTAAGTACGCTTCAGCTACCATGTACAGGCATTTTGATTTGACGTTCTGCTTTATTTCACCAGGAGGGTGATCTGACTGACTTAAGGTAAACACCATATGTGTTACCAGAGATCTTTTACATGCCGATATCGCACGATATAGTTTCGAACGGATTTCTTTCCGCCCTTCAAACATCCGAGTACTTCTGCCGGGTTTGAACCCCCCAATCTTGCGGATCGGAAGTAGACTACTGATCTACAGAGGGAGTTTTGCATTCCCATTAACCTATGTACGTATTTATTGTCACTTTGTCGCATACAAAATATTTTTCTATCATATTCCTTCGAAATTACCATACATTCTTATGATCAAGTGAATAGAGCAAAGAACTACGCTTTAACAATGGTGTGATGATGACAAATTGAAATTGTGTATCTCCTACATTTCTTCCCTGACAACGAAACTATTAATTACGTCTGGGTTAAGAATCAGCTGACCGCATTTCAAGTTCATAATGTCAGTCACAACTCACTGTAATATGTTGTAATATTAATGGGGAATGTTTATCGATGAGGGAATTAGATTTTTCATACCAATAGAGCATATCAAAAGTTAATGGGCTTCTGATAAATTCACGTGCATACACCCAATCATCGTCAGTGGATAGGGCCTGACACATTCCACTCTGATGAGTGTAATGTCAGGCCTAAGACGAAACCCTAGTTTTATACAGCAAACGCCTTAAAGGACTTACATCTGACATTTTATTAGTTAGCTATTCAGGAACATCCCTTATTAACAGGACGTTTCATACGGTTCGTCCTCCCAGCTCTTTAACAGATAAAAAGGACAATTATCACCTTAGTGCAATGTTTTCCCGTGTATAAAGGCAGTAAATACAGTAGCTTCTTCTCTCTCAAACAGCTGATTCATACGACCCTTAAAACCACCGAGCTTTAAACAACGTAGGTGGGGTGGGGTCAAGGCTGTATGGTTTGCCATTAAATTAAAGGAAGACGAAGACGTACGCAAGTACCATCTGTTGTAAAATTTACGTACTAGCTCGCGTGCGGTACGGTAAACTACCTCTCCTCACGCCGCTTGTGCTGTTGCCAAGAGAGCTCATAATAAACTACCTCGTTCATTTGAACGACGTGCCACGAGAGCGTTTCCATGACGACAGCACAAATGAACTACCTCGTTCATTTGAACGACTTCGTTCGTTTGAACGACTTCGTTTATTTGAACGACTTCGTTTATTTGAACGAAATGCCGCGA
This sequence comes from Anabrus simplex, assembly GCF_040414725.1. Classification (NCBI taxonomy): domain Eukaryota; kingdom Metazoa; phylum Arthropoda; class Insecta; order Orthoptera; family Tettigoniidae; genus Anabrus; species Anabrus simplex. The sequence continues at coordinate 1,090,007,777 of NC_090265.1, read as the reverse complement.
GAGCACAAATGAACTACCTCGTTCATTTGAACGACAAAATGAGCTCGTTCAAAAATGGCCAATGGCGTGCCATGTTAATGGTCACGTGACAGCACATTTCTCACCTGCTTATGAACTACCTCGTTCATTTGAACTAGTTCATTTGAACGACTCAAGGCGATGAACGGTATCGAATGAACTAGTTCAAGCAAATGAACTGACTGGACCCATCCCTAGTCCGTACTTAGGCGAAGGGACCAGTGAGGTGCGGGGGGAAGTCTGTCAGCATTAAAGCAAGACCTGGATATCGCAGAAAAGAATATCCGTGGTGTAGGCATGCGCAGTATGCCACTCTCTCTCAAGTCTGTCGCAAGTCGTGTTGTTGGGGTAAGAAAACTGTAATAGTATGTGCCTGCCATCTGTTGTCCTTACAGGAATTTAACCAGGCAGCAGAGAATAGTGCACATAATTAGCGCTAGTGTTGAACAGCATCATTACTACCAAAAGTCATATTAAATTGCCAAATTCCAATTGATACCTTGTCCCAAATATATCAATACTTACTAAACATCTATTCATTTGCCTTCTTTGGAATAATTACTTTTTTGGAGAGAAACATAGCTTAAAAATCATTGAGGCAAAGAGTAGCGGGAAGGTAATACCAATGAAAACGCTAATTGACCAGCTCACACTAGTTCTTAAAATTAAGTTACCAACATTGTGAAAAGTGCGAACATTCATTCCTATAGTTTCCTCGTGTTTTTCAAGTGTGAAACTAGTGTTTGTAAACGTTTGTACTTAGCAATTATCATAATTCGTAACATTATTGTACGCTGTGCAAGCGTGTGAGTGTTTTTTTGCACCGTTGTGCCGTTCTGAAACTTAATTTTTAGGATATAAAGAAGTTACAATCTTTTGTCCGTGTGCGTGTGTGTGTTTTTGTGCGTTGTAGTTACGTCCACAATCTTTGTGCCCCGGAAAGGTAAGGAGCTACATAATGAGTTTGAACAGTGTCCAGATACTTAAGAAGACAAACTTTTCTTGTCTCTCTCTTGAGCGAAAACTTGAGATTAAGAATGCCGGGCGCCCAATGCCTGATCTTGTTATAACGAAGCAGACTAAAAGTAAAAGTAAAGAAATCGTGCGTAAATTCAGAATGGATATATACAAAAGAACCGAGTGGATCTGTGGGTGCGAAGTTACTAACAGGTTGTTTTGTTTTCCGTGTTTATGCTTCGTGAGTGATGAAAGCGAAGGGACTTGGACCAAAGTCGGAGTAGTAGATTTAGGACATTTGTCCCAAAAAATAAAGAAACACGAAAGTTCTAAATCTCATATGCTTGCCCAGTTAGAATTCGATCTTCTGGGAAAACACGATATCCGGCAGCAACTTGATTGTGCTTACAGGCAGTCTGTCGAAAGACACAACGATCAAGTACGGAAAAATCGTTATGTGCTGTCAAAAATTATCGACTGTGTAAAGTTCTGTGGCGCGTTTGAGTTGGCATTGCGCGGGCATGACGAAACAAGTGAATCATCGAATCCTGGCATATTCCGAGGCCTCGTTAATTTTAGTTCTGAAATTGACGTTGCATTAAAGGACCATCTGTCCAAAGCTACTGTTTTCAAAGGCACCTCGAAAGACATTCAGAATGAACTGCTTTCGTGCATGTTTGAAATCTGTCGCGAGAAAATAAAGAAAGAAATCACAACTGCGCCCTTCATTTCGGTAATCGCAGACGAGACCACCGATATATCAACTACAGCACAATTAGTTATTGTACTGCGCTACGTTCTTCCCAACGGTAAGCCAGTTGAAAGATTTTGGGGTTTCCTCTCACCCGCTAGTCATGATGCTAAGACAATAGCAGAGTGTTTAAAATCTTCTTTGAGCGATGTTGTTGATAGCCCAGATAAGTTAGTTTCACAAAGTTACGATGGGGCGAATGTAATGAGTGGTCGCCATTCAGGAGTGCAAGCTCTCATCAGGGAAGATTTTAAGCATGCACATTATGTTCACTGTTACGCCCATTCTTTGAACTTAGTCATGGCACAAGCGACAAGCCAGAATACGGATGTCCGTATATTTTTTGCAGATTTAAGTGAAATCCCCAGCTTCTTTAATAACTCCCCGCAGCGATCAGGTGTATTGACCGAAATAGTTGGTAGAAGAGTACCTCATGCTTCAAACACAAGGTGGAATTTTAAATCAAGGACCGTTGAAGTAGTTTACGAGAACAGAGATGCCCTCATCGAATGCCTTGATCAACTGGAAACTACCTCTCGACAGCCTAACACCATATCGCAAGCAAGAGGTTTGCGTTTAAAATTGGAGCACCCGTTATTTCAGTTCTGGTTGGCTGTTTTCCATCAGATAATGCCTCATGTGGACATTTTATACAGTCAGCTACAAAAGCGAAATTCAGATCCGTTGGAAGTCAAAGGAGCACTTTCAGGTTTCGAGGCTGCTATACAAATTGTTCGGGAAAATAAAATTGACCACATCGCTGACGAACATGATATACTGCCCCCGCCAGTGAAGGTATCACGAAGGCCGCTGCGTACCTCGAAACGAGTTGCGGCAAAAGAAGTTTGTGACACAGTCATTCTTCAAGCAAAGGAACGGTTTCAATTCACAAACCACCTTCTTGCAGCAAACTTGTTTCAAGCTGAAAATTTCGGCAGCTTTGAGAAGCAGTTTCCCCACTCACTTCTGTACAAAGCGTGTGAGGCCTACCCATTTCTCGACAAACCGAAACTGAGAACCGAACTTGAAATATTATACATGAGAAATGATTTTCGAACTGTTTCTGGGGCTACGACTTTGTTGCAGTTTCTTTTAGAAAATAAGTTGCAGAGTGTCTTTGGTGAAAGCATAAAACTTTTAAATATAGTTATTACTATTCCCATGACGACATCTGAAGCAGAAAGGTGCTTCTCAACCCTGAAAAGAATAAAGACTTTCTTGCGCAGCACAATGACAGAGGATAGACTTAATGCTCTTGCTATGCTGTCAATTGAAAAGGACTTGGTTCGAGACTCTGTGGACTTCAACGAAGCAGTTATAGATAAATTTGCATCCCTCAAGGAGCGCAGGATGGATTTTTTGTATAAGCTGTCTACATAGGGTAAGTCGATTGTGAAACATTTCTAATTTTGCATGTGGTAAATATCGGCATGTATTGTCTGCTTCTCTCGTATTCGATCACATTTTCAAAACTTCTATCATCTTATTTTGGGAGGTTACTGCCCACGACGGGAGAGGTGGAGGGGGGGGGGGTGCAATTTTTTTCTTCTGTTGAACCCCCAGTGACGAAAGTCACGCGCCGCCACTGGTAGGGAAACATTTATTATCGGTGTTTACATTGAGGTTAGTTTGTTTGGTTATGTCTGGTGATTTTAATATGTAACCAGGCAGGTTGGCAGCAGTGATCAGCCATTACAAAAAAGAGAAAAGAAGAGCATCGGGCGGCGATATTTACTTTCTGGGGTATTTCGTTACGTGGCGATTACTATATATGAGATTATGTTAGGCCGTGAGATGTGTTTTGGCTGGCCAGAATTGTGAGTTTATCTGTAGCACTGGGAAGGTTGTCACGGGCCGATGTGCCCATTGTTCTTGCCGCAGGTAGTCGCCCCTTGACTCAGCTGTACGCTGGGCAGAAAGGAATAGTGAATGTTTTTACAAATAATACCGTTATGGTCGTGAATCGCCTATCCACAAATACCTAGTTAGTTGTTGTTTATGTTGCCAACCAGCTGATTTCCCTGCCGTGTCAAATGCTACTGCTATGCTGTATCTACGTGAGATATGTGATGTCCAGTGCCCGGAAGTGTTATGTTCGTTATCCGGAAGCTCTATCAACTTCAGTGTGTATATTCTGTGTGTTTTATTTACATGTTTTGGTTATTTCATTTTGTGATTAGTATTGTTGTGTCTATTGCGTAATTTTTTTTTCTATTTGCTTTACGTCGCACCGACACATTTATGTCTTATGGCGACGATGGGATAGGAGAGGCCTAGGAATGTGAAGGAAGTGGCCGTGGCCTTCAGTCGGGTACAGCCCCAGCATTTGCCTGGTGTGAAAATGGGAAACCACGGAAGACCATCTTCAGGGCTGCCGACAGTGGGGTTCGAACCCACTATCTCCAGGATGCAAGCTCGCAGCTGCGCGGCCCTAACCGGCCAACTCGCCCGGTGCGTTATTTCTTTGTTGTGACCTTGTTATTTGTTTGATAATGGGGAGACATAGTCTGATGGCTACCTTTGGGAAGAAAGGTGCTGAATTTATCTGTGATCATGGGTTCGGACCCATATAAGTAGTCTGTGACCATTTTGGAAGGTGATTCAGATGCAGTCCTGAACAAGTGTTTTATATATTTGTGTGCGAATGATCGGAATATATATGTAATTCAGGGCATTACTAGTGGATCGGATATTACTATCGCATGTTATGAACGGTTTAGAAATAGAGCCCTCAGACAAAGAACTTAACAAAGCGAGCAACTAAATAAAATGTAAACTTAGATAATTCCATGCAACAAGAAATTCCTTTTCATATATCGAGTTCGTTACCCGCTTTGTTTGTAAACATTTTGTTTAACAATGGTAATTTATGTAAAAATGCTTGTAATCTTTTTCTTTGACACAACCAGTGGTTGGTTGTTCCTTTGGTTATTTTATTTGTTCAGCATGATTTCTACTTATGATTATAGTTTAATCAATCCATTTTACCCGATTTACTCGTGTTCTCGTTCAGTAGATTGATATGCAGGCCTACGTATTGCTTGTTCATATACCTTGGTGTATTTTATTAATTAGATATTCATTATTGACCCTATCCGGACGCGCTCCTACCCCTGAGCTAGGCCGAAGTTAGGACAGGATACGGTACAATACTTCCTCACCGTGTTGTTAACTATGTCCGAACAGCTCCTATATTGAGTGTTCCCAAAAATATCATTCTCCCTGACAGTGTCGTAACTAGTTCCCAACAGCGCCTATATTGAATATTTTCACACATTCCTTTCAGGAAAATGGTGGTATAATGTCTAAGTCTAGGTCAATTTAAATCATTTCTAGACGTAAAATTATTACGATTACACCCTACCATTCCAACAATGTTTACCTGATTAGGGCAAATTATCTGAGATAGCCATGAGTTTCGTATCTAAAGATTTTGAGAATTATCTTGAGGCATTATTTACCCACCCTACACCCGACATGAGTACTAGGGAGTTGACGGCTGGCATAGAGCTCGCATCTCCAGCTCACTTACTGACGAATTCAGGACACCTTTGCTTGTGACTCTTCCTGAGGTGTCCCTAGCGCGAAACAGAGGTGACTTTGCTCTACTTTTGACACCTTCGCTATAGGTATAGTTGGGGACAAAACATGACGACCTCAGTTCCTGGAAGCGAGCTGAAAGCCAGTAGTCAATCACTGCACCCTACTGAGTTAACGAGCTCTAAGTGATCCTTGTTTGTTTTGGAGAGGCTGCCAAACCACTTTCTTCCTCATTCTCTGTAGTATTTACCCTTTCTTCATATAGAGTGCAGTAGCCGATTTGGCAACTCTGGCTGCAGTAGAGGTAGTAAATCCTATAAGTCGCTAATAGACAGAGAGCTGCCGCTGGAAAGTAGTGGTGTGAGGCGAGGTCGTCATGATTTGTCCCCAACCTTACAGGTCGCTTCCTTTGAAATTCCTATCATGAAAATCCTGTTTCCTCCCAGCTATGGTCTTTATGTAACCACAACGGATGAAGCCGCATGCTAGTAGACGGAAAACCTTACTGAATTGTATTTCCTGATGATTATATAAGCTGCAAAATGGTGTCCGTGAAAGACGCTACCGAAAGCAAAGCAAGCAATACAACGCACATGCTTTTGAATACGAGTATCTTAAGAAAAGCAACCAAAAGTCCGATGTGGAATTCCAATGATACTATCAACATTTTCGAAAAATCTACAGTAACTTTCGACACTTCCCAAACATCTAACTTGCATAGGCTGACAACCGAAGACCGCTGCGCAACTGCCTTCGTTAAATAGGCTGTCCAAAGAATGGAATGGAAAAATGAGTAATGAATCCGGCAGTTTCCTCGTTTGTGCTAATAAAAGTTTAGTATATATTAACAGAATGCACGTTTATATATAGATGACCAAGATTTGTACGGTATAATTTTACCTTCTATTATCAAAGATACGGAAGTATTCAAACCTAATATTTTGATATAACCATATACCGTACATTTTGGTGAAATTCTGTTCGTATTGTAAAAATCTCATTTTCAGTAACGCATAAGGGATTATCGATATACATTTCTTCAATGCGTATGCGAGGTCATTCTATGTCATCGTCAGCTCCGAGCCAACCAGCCATATGTCGGCAATTAATAACATTAAGATCGATTCTACAGCAAAATTGTTATGGCTATTAAACTTAGGACATGTTAATTGATTATTAAACACAAGTCTCACTGAAATCTGCCCGTTTCAACATAAACAGTTCCTACGTAACAAAAAAATAAGGTTCCTTGAAGGAAACCATAATTTAATTTCACCGATTGCATATGTTAAAAACATATAAGCTCATTAAGTCTTAAGGCTTTTTCAATCGTGAAATTAAGAGCGTTTCACCCCGGTGTAGCAATGGACTCACCAATTGGAATGCTATACCTTTCCAAGACGCTGGCGGGTAGTGCGCCGTTCAGACACCACTGCTAGCCTCCTACTTAATTTATAATGTTTGTAGGTAGGGGAAGGTCTCCTCCTGTTATCCGAAGGTGAAGCCAATAACTAGAAAGTATATGTACTGTACAATCAAAGAAAAATATATTTCGATTTTTATGCATTGTGTAAATGTGACTGTGGCAGACACAACATACACATACAAGATTTTATTTTGAAAGTTATGCACTTGCCCATCCTTTGTATGCCTGTCAGCCAGCACATCCTAGGCTGAAATCAAGAAAGAGCTTCTTGACAACCACTGAAGCTCTTAAAGGAACACGACAACAAGTAAGAATCTCAATGTGGCCGAAAAAATGTCAACATTTGAGAGAATGGATGGTTCCAAAGGAAGAACTTTCTCCTGGACATTCTGAAAAGTGGACAACATGGAAGGCTCTCAATCGATTACGCTCCAGTACCACGAGATGCAAGACCAACCTACAGAAATGGGGCCTTCCTGTGGAGACAGTTTACTGCAAGTGTGGTACTAAGCAGACTGACGAGCATCTTCTACTGTGTCGTTCTCCAGCCACTTGTACCATTAAAGACCTAATGAGGGCAACTCCAAATGCGCTTGTCGTGGCCAATTTTTGGTCAATCAATTTAAAATTTCCTCTGTTTAATTTTTGTCTCGTTCACTTTGTACTTCTGAGATGATAAATAAATAAATAAATAGGGCAATCCGATATTTGGAACTACTGTTTAAAAAAAAGAGTGTTAATATTTTCAGTATCTGCATTTTTCACAATATTTCTTACTGTGTAATAACAAGGAGCGAAGCAGAGAAGAGCACTTATTTGTTATTACCTTTAAAACCACCAAAATATATTATTTACCTGGAGCTTCCCATGCGGTCAGGTTGACCGCTATTCATACTGTACGTAATATCTTTGCTCTTGATATGCATAGTTACTCACTATTAGGGCTCGGATGTTTCAGACCTGAAAATAGCCCAAATAAGCAAGCAAATATGACCTCAAAAGTGATGAAATATGACGCAAAATTTTTTTTTTTTTTTTTTGCTAGGGGCTTTACGTCGCACCGACACAGATAGGTCTTATGGCGACGATGGGATAGGAAAAGCCTAGGAGTTGGAAGGAAGCGGCCGTGGCCTTAATTAAGGTACAGCCCCAGCATTTGGACGCAAAAATTACAACATATGATCCGAAAATGACAAATCTAAATATGGCCGTTTTAAAATAAATTTTTAATGGAAACGGCAATTCCTTTGATACATATTTGTTAACTCAATTTTTTGTTCCTATTTTTCTGAATATACATGTTTAGCAGTTATTCACAGTCTATTGTCTTTGATTCATTTATCAAAACCAAACCAAACCAAACCCCATGGCACTACAGCCCTTGAAGGGCCTTGGCCTGCCAAGCGACCGCTGCTCAGCCCGAAGGCCTGCAGATTAAGAGATGTCGTGTGGTCAGCACGACGAATCCTCTCGGCCTTTATTCTTGGCTTTCTAGACCGGGACCGCTATCTCACCGTCAGATAGCTCCTCAATTCTAATCACGTAGACTGAGTGGACCTCGAACCAGCCCTCAGGTCCAGGTAAAAATCCCTGACCTGGCCGGGAATCGAACCCGGGGCCTCCGGGTAAGAGGCAGGCACGCTACCCCTACACCACACATCAAACATTTGTGAATACGTACCTATAAAGTACTAACTTTGCTAAGATTGTCAGATCACACAATTTTTTAAAATTCAAAACATGTTTGCACCCTGCATTGGTAGTGTGAAATACGAGAAAGCAAATCAATCTATTTATTTAAATATTTTGGAACGTTTAATCCCAGATTTCACTAATATTAATCAAAGGCATTTAAGTTTAAATTGAGAATCACGAAACGAATTAAGTAGAAGTCTTTCCATACATTACGGTAGCGCGGCAGTTCATACAGTTCAAACTCACATACCATTTTCATTCTTCTTCGAGGGTGGAAATGAGGTGTATGACAAGATTCGTCTTCAAAGCATCAGGCACGAAAGACCTCCGATTATCACTTAATACATTATACCAAGAAGAGAAGCTCCTTTCTACGTCACAAGATTTTATTGGTGCATATTTAAATAATGTTAAATAACTGCTGTTGAGTATGCACTCATCTTGTAGTGTACTGGTACCTTCTCCTCTAAGAACATCATTTATCTTGCACACACAGCGAAATCCGTCATTTCGATTAAGCACGTTTTGAAGTTTCCATTTTACAATTGCGCAGGAATTGTTTACTAGGAACTTGGAACAAGAACGTACAATTTGTTTGCAAGATCTAGGCATAGAAATGAATGATCGAGTTATGTCCAAAAATAGCCATCTTCCCAATGTAATGAAGGTCCGACAGATACTACGAGACAGAGAAGTTCAGTCATGGACGAAGTTGCCGCACAAAGGAAAGGGCGTTGGACTCTTCCAGGAATACACGCCAGGGAACAAATGGATAAGAGATCACCGAGGCTTAACCTGTGCGTAATGGAGAGAGGCCATCAAGATGACAGAGAATGTGTGCGCCGTTCGGTCCGTGCCAGGAAGATCCCAGGACAACACCCTCTGTCGGCGTTGCCACAGAGAGCACGAAACTGTTGCCCATGTCCTGGGAGCCTGCCCTCGCGGGGAGGTATTCAGAAATCCCCGCCATCATACAATACGACACATGATTGCGACCTCGCTGAGGGATCACGGTTTCACGGTGCACGAAGAGGTCTCTGGCCAAGCTACCGACGGGAGTAACAGGGGTATTGATATGATAGCCTTTCAACCAGCTAGCAAGCAAGGACTAATCGTAGATCCCACAATACGCTTCAAGTCGCACGTTGGCCAGGCCGAAGAGGTGGACGCCGAAAAGAAGTCAATTTACCAGCCAACTGTCAACTATTATAAAGATAAATATCACCTAGACAATATTTCCGTCCATGGACTCATGATCGGAGCTCGAGGCACAATCCCTAAATTTCTTGTACAGCTATGGGATTCTCTCGGTCTCAGCCGGACACGACCTCACGACATCGCTATCGCCGCAATACGAGGTTCAGTGACCATACTCCGCAATCATCTATAATTATAACATCTGAAGAACCGTATTGCATATTTATTCCTGAGCCTTGTGTTAATTTTTCTACCTGGCACACTAGCAAAGTCAACAGTAATTTAGAAGACAAAATACTGTGTATTCGACATACTTTGTCCTTGTGGCAGCCTCCGCATGGGGGAAGTTGTAATAATAAATAATCCAACTATTCCATGAGTGATTGTTTCACTGAAAGTTCAACACTTCTTACAGTTTCAATACTTGCACGAATTTATAAGCTAGCAGCTTCTAAACGAGTAATTGCAACCGATATAATTCCAAAATTCAACTTAATTAACATATGCCAGACTTCCTGACAAACTGTAAAGAAATAATTCCTGTGCAATTCCTGAGCCGTTAAGAATGCTTTTCGATAGTGGAGTAGTTTTCGCAAAAATACGCGGCAACATCGAGCCACGTTCCCCAACTTGTAAGAACTGGCTGTGGACGGAGTGGTGTCGAAGGAGCTAACTCCTTTCAAATCAAAAATATTTTTTGATGTTGCCATCCTGCCATGCGCAAGGCAAGTGAGGTGAGTCATTCTTGGATAAATCATCTTGAGGCCTTCAGCAGCTTTCACCATGTACGGAGCAGCATCAATAACAAAGAGGAGAACGTTTTCCCGCTTAATTTCATCCTTACACAACATTTTTAGTGCATTATAAAAAAGTTGCAATCGTTGAATGATTTGCTCTCTCTAAAACTTCTGAGGTTAGTAGAGAAATATCTCCAGGGCGATGAGCATGGAGTGTTCCATTATTACATTCTATATATATCTACCTGCCACGTCTCTTCAATAGATATCCAAATCTTATTGTGTGCTACTCGGTGTCGTATTCGATTTAGAGTATCTTCGTAGCAACGCAAAAAATAGTTTTTTTGCGGTGTTGATTCTGTAGGAACAGATTTGATTGTGTGTTCTTGAAAAAGGGTGTTAGCTTATTTAGAGGAATGTTTGCAGATACTATCATCTCACAAAGTTCCGTTGAAAAAATCTGAACATCTGTCCATCGCTGAAGATGTAACAGCCTTATCGAATATCAATTGCTGCCTCTTCTTATCGAAGTGTTGTCGTTTGACATTGCTACTGTATTTTGTTAACATGTTGTTGCACGTTGAAACGTTTTTCAGCCTCGACTTTCAAGGACCAAGGGGGATGTTTTCATTCCCCTCCCCTTCGGGGAGGGGCGGGCCACCTAGAAGGTTACGCCTTCTCTCTGGCCAGGAGATTTGGCGGGGTTTGGGGATTTGGTGGGATTGGTAGAGAAGGATGGAGCTTTGCTAAGTTGAAGGAGTTGGGGGGGGGGTCTCGACCTCTTGACTAAGTATTTATTGATTTCTTCAATATGTACAGTTTGGTTATTCATTTTACATTTTTACAATTTTGGGGTTTTTACATTAAGATTGTTTTTCTTGTGCTGTAACATTTACTTGTTTATTGTTTTGCCTACTGTGTATTTAATATATATCGACTTTCACCTCACACAACTTGCAAAGTAGAACTAAACCGTCTGTATAGACATATTCCTCTCCAAGTTCCTTAACAAAGCTTTGTAACTTAATACTAGTAGATTACATTTCCTTAGGCGTAATGGAATGTGCGCTGGGTTACGATTCACTGTAAATTGACGCTTGTGTAAGTGAAAGGAGGTTGAGTTTCTGATATATGATTAAAGACAAGTGAACGACCACCGGAAGTAATCAGCTCACTGCTGGGATGACTATTTCAGGAATACAATCGAACCTCCCTTCTGCACCCACCGTAGGTTCCGAGGGAAAATGTCCGTTACGAGAGGTGTCCGCTAAAACACGTTTGTAAAAATAATCGAACATTTTAACATTCCTATTTTCCTCTCACTCCTTTAAAATTTCAGTTCTATTGTTCAGAATAGTGTTTATTTGAGTTTTCTCGCAGTTGAATTTTTCGGCAAGTTTTCTCACTGAAAGTCCCTTGTCACTTTCTATAATCAGTTTTCTTCTTGCCTCGAGATCTAACCACGATCGTCCCTTCTTACTCATGTTTAACAGACAACTGAAATGCTACGGTATTTCTGTCTCACTAATCAGCGCCTGTACTGTCTTTTCTTTCTCAAGTTGACTACCTGAGCTTGACCTTATTAGCGACAATCCGAGTTATGCATAGAATGGAAGGGAAGAAAATCCCCAGGTAACTTGTGAGTTAACAGTCTCTGGCAGCATTTCTGGGCAATTAGAATTCCCGGAATAGGCCTATACACCACTAAGTAAAGCTGAATTCCGATGTACACTCTCTCCCCTTGCACTCGAAATAGTACAAACATTCAAAAGGCATTTCCTTATGCCTGAAGATTGGTTTTAAAAGAAAGGGTGACATGTGGTCCGGCGTAATAAATTGCCCTGCAACGTGTAAAGTGTCCGCTTAAGTCAAGTGGACGGGACAAATGGCGATGTCCGCTGTCCGGAGTTCGAGGTGTCCGCTTAAATGAGGCCAATTTAACACTTGTCTTATGTAAAATGAAATCGGTTCCGAGGAAAATTGTCCGCATAGGAAGGTGTCCGCTGAATAAGAGTGTCCGTTAGGGCAGGTTCGACTGTATTTTTGTCTCTACTTGGAAGATAGGGTTTCAGAGTGCAGCGAGTGGGGTAAAAGGTGATACTATTTTTTTTCGCTATTTGCTTTACGTTGCACCGACACAGAAAGGTCTGACAGCGACGATGGGACGGGAAAGATCTAGGAATGGGAAGGAAGCGGCCGTGGCCTTCATTAAGGTACAACCCCAGCATTTACCTGGTGTGAAAATGGGAAACCACAGAAAACCATCTTCAGGGCTGCCGACAGTGGGGTTAGAACCCACTATCTCCCGGATGCGAGCTCACAGCTGCGCGCTCCTAACCGCACGGCCAACTTGCCCGGTGATAAAAGGTGCAGTGAGGTCTATGAACTTCATTCTATACAAGGGTATTCCACTTGTATTAACTGCAGATGTGATACCGAGAAGCAATTTTGAGAACACTACTTCAAATTCGGTAAGTTGAAGATGATTTTGCACAACTACAGCTGTCGTCAAACCGCCGAAATACGATGTTTCTATGAAAGTAGCTCAAAGTATGACCTTGTGACAATAACCAAAATATGCATTTATATGACAAATAAATATCACTTAATTGTGGCGATAATCACCCGATTTTCACCAAAATCCAATCAGGCAAGAAAGACAAAGATAAAATATGACTTTTGCTAAACATCCGAGCCCTACTCATTACTATCGTTTTGCCCCTGTTTCTGTTCATTACTTTATGTGACTCATTATTGAGTCATCAATAAAAAGACGCCACTCACTCGTTACATTGTCGTCAGAAACATGTCGGCTTGAACATGGAATAGGTCCTCGATTTTCTTCCGCCGGGCTGAGTGGCTAAGACGTTAGAGGCGCTGGGCTTCTGAACAAAACTTGGCAGGGTCAATCCTGGCTCAGTCCGGAGTATTTGAAGGTGCTCAAGTACGTCAGCCTCGTGTTGCTAGATTTATTGGCACGTACTATAAATGAACTCACGCGGGACTAAATGCCGGTACCTCGGCGTCTCCGAAAACCGCAAGAGTAGTTAGCGGGACGTAAAGCCAATAGCATTAGTATTACGATTTTCTTTCAGGATGTTATGGCGAACAAACGTACCAGGTATAGGCTTACTGTAGTCTCCGCAAAGTCCGCTACAGTCCACTGTGTGAGGCCAGTGCCTAGTAACGTATTTTCTAACCCTAGGAGGCTTTAACTTGGTTCTCGCTTCCCTTCAGATACCATGCTATTCGGGTTACAATTTCTATGGCTGTAATATTTAGAATAATGGAAAACTCGTCGGTACTCAGTCTGTGTGAGGCATCATTATAATTTGAATGCGATATAAATCAAGTAATTTTACCGAAGTCCGCCTCTGTGGTGTAGTGGTTAGCGTGATTAGCTGCCACCCCCGGAGGTCCGGGTTCGATTCCCGGCTCTGCCACGAAATTTGAAAAGTGGTACGAGGGCTGGAACGGGGTCCACTCAGCCTCGTGAGGTCAACTGAGTAGAGGTGGGTTCGATTCCCACCTCAGCCATCCTGGAAGTGGTTTTCCGTGGTTTCCCACTTCTCCTCCAGGCAAATGCCGGGATGGTACCTAACTTAAGGCCACGGCCGCTTCCTTCCCTCTTCCTGGCCTGTCCCATCCAATCTTCCCATCCCTCCACAAGGCCCCTGTTCAACATAGCAGGTGAGGCCGCCTGGGCGAGGTACTGGTCATTCTCCCCAGTTGTATCCTCCGACCCAAAGTCTGAAGCTCCAGGACACTGCCCTTGAGGCGGTAGAGGTGGGATCCCGAGGGAAAAACCGACCCTGGAGGTAAATCGATTAAGAAGAAGAAGAAGAATTTTATCGAAGTTTTTATGCTGATTGTAATAATAATAATAATAATAATAATAATAATAATAATAATAATAATAATAATATCAACTTACCATCAGCCTGAACAATCCGGTTTTCAGCGTGATCTGAATAACTGCTTTCTGAGTGATCGCTTGACTGGCAGTAATCTTTGTCTGCAGCTTCTCCTCCTAGGTCCTCTACAGCTGGGCCACACTCTACATCAGACATCTGGAATATTATGCAATGCACTCTGCAACTCTTCTTCGGTGACGAGACATGTTTTACTGTACTATGACAAGATGACGAATGACAACCCCCGTGGGTGCGGTAGAATAACACCTACGGTGTCCGCTGCCTGCCGTATGTGGCGACTAAAAGAGGTTTCAGGACTCCTACCTTGGGAGTGTGGGTTGGCTACCATGGGCCTCTTAGCTTGAGTCCTGCAATTGCTTCCACTTATTTGTGCCAGGCTCCTCACTTTCATCTATCCTGTCCGACCTACCTTGGTCAGCTCTTGTTCTTTTCCGATCCCGACGCTATTAAGCAGGGAACACATTGCATCCGTTCCGCTCTGTTCAGTTCAGTTTCCCTGGTATCCGTTCGCATCAGTTCGTCTGCCGTCCGGCTCCATGGCTTTAACGGTTAGCGTGCTGGCCTTTGGTCACAGGGGTCCCGGGTTCGATTCTCGACAGGGTCGGGAATTTGAACCATAATTGGTTAATTCCCCTCATCCTCATCCTCATCACGAAGCGCAGGTTGCCTACGGGCGTCCTGTACCTGGTGAGTCGAAGTCCTCGGATACATCCCGGCACTAAAAGTCATACGCCATTTCAGTTCGTCTGCCGCACATACCTTCCGTCTCCTTCGGAAGCTGTCAGTGAACCCGGCTTGGAACAGCGCCTGTAGCAATTTCTAGCCCTTCGGCCGGAGACAGAGAATTAGAAACTGCGAAGAGCAAGAGAGAAAAGAGAGAGGAGATTATGGAATACGAAATAAATTTAAACAGTGTGTGAGGATTACCTTCACTTTCCAGTCTTGCTACGTGTTGAGCACAACTTCTTTAAATATTTCAGAATATCAATCTTCAAGTTTTTGAGTTGCTTATTGTTCTCTCCCTCCAAAACACAAAAATCTCATTTCAGAAATCCATTATCGCCTTGTGAACGACTAGCAATAAAAATGAAGTAACTAATGATTTCCTATTTCATAACAGTATTGTATGGTAAAAGTAAGTAGAATGGCACAATACTATACCTATAAACCAGTGTAGTCTGTCATATTCCGTCATTAGATCGTTACTTATATATTCAAATTCAATTTGCAGCAGAGGACTAAAAAATCTAACTGTTTATTCCTTTGCTTCAAGAAACTTTCTTTCGGGAATCAGCGGGCTTTCTATCCTCTTCTGCATATTTGGCATTTTAAAAATTGCCCAGCACATCGGCGACAGAAGTATTTCGTCTCTGATATTTGCATAGAAGCCATGGACGGAGTTACTGTCTCATTGTCACTTCTTTCTGATTGACTTGATATCTTATCCTTGCCATATCATATCAGGATCTTTTTACGACTTCAATCAGCAGTTCTTCGTTGATCACACTCATAGAACTCAAATAAAACAATTCGCCCGAGGCTAGCAGGGTGGGGTCTACCTTCCGTCTTCCGTCAACTTTGCTTGTGAGGGCCAGCTCGACTTAACGGGTGGTGGAGGGAGAAAAGCTGAAGTGTGAGGAACTGAAGCAGTGTGCGGCTGGACCTTCGGTTACACGTTATCATATATCCAAGGTCAACTGAAAGGAACGGAAGCGGCGAGCTCCCTGCTTTAGAGCATTCGAGGGCCCTTTGTGGCCCTTGTCTTTCTTTGGCCGATCATTTTTCGAAGTGTCGGACCCCATCCATTTTTTCTCTCTGATTAGTATTATATAGAGCATGGTTGTCTAGTTTTACTTACTCTTAAAACAGTAATCACCACCACCGCCGCAAAGGAGAAAATACTCGTACATTCTTTATATAGTCTATAAGGTGTATGCATAAGTCTTTTCCGGTTTCACTAAGAGATGGCGCCAGCAAATAGTACGCAGCGTACGAATTCGACACATACGCCAATTTGTTCACCTCATGTTAATCTACGAACACATACAAGTTAAGTCCACCAAACACTAGCGTCTGTGTTGTATTCTTCAGTGATCATGTCGACGTTTGTGCCTGAAAAAGAACATTTACGGCACACATTGCTTATTTATTCAAAAGAAAAGAAAAAGCTGTGGAAAGTAATCGTTTGCTGGTAGAAAGATATGGTGAACACCCTCCATCGATTAGAACGTGTGAGACATGGTTACACCGAGCTCGATAGCTGCAGTCGCTTAAGTGCGGCCAGTGTCCAGTATTCGGGAGATAGTAGGTTCGAACCCCACTGTCGGCAGCCCTGAAAATGGTTTTCCGTGCTTTCCCATTTTCACACCAGGCAAATGCTGCGGCTGTACCTTAATTAAGGCCACGGCCGCTTCCTTCCCACTCCTAGCCGTTCCCTGTCCCATCGTCGCCATAAGACCTATCTGAGTCGCGCGCTCTGGTAGACCACAAAAGTGCGAAGACGAGCAATTGCAGGCGTTATTGGATGATGAGCCAACTCAAACTCAACAGCAATTGGCACGAGCATTAGACAGTATGTGTCGTAAGACAAAATCAACAGACGTTTACGAGCAATGGGGAAGATCAGGAAACCTGGTAAATGGGTCCCACACGATTTGAATGAACGGCAAATGGAAAATCGCAAAGTCACTTGTGAAATGTTGCTTCAACGCCACGAAAGAAAATAATTTCTGTATCGAATTGTGACGGGTGATAATAACTGGATTTATTTTGAAAACCCGAAGCGGAGAAAATTGTGGCTGTTACCTGGCGAAGCCGCTTCTTCAACGACAAGGCCAAATAGTTTCGGCCAGAAGACCATGCTTTGTGTTTGGTGGGACCAGAGCGATATTGTGTATTATGAACTCTTGAAGCCCGGTGAAACCAGTAATGCACAACGCTATCACCAACAAATGATTAATTTTTTATTCACGCATTGATCGAAAGAATGGGCTAGAAGACATGGCAAAGTGATTTTGTTACAAGACAATGCGCCGTCTCACACAGCAAAACCAGTGAAAGCCACCTTGAAATCGCTTGGATGGGACATCTTTCCGCGCCCGCCGTACTTCCCGAACTGGCGCCATCTGACTATCACCTCTTCGCATCAATGGGGCACGCGCACGCAGAACAGATACTCCTGTGACCAGGGTTTATCTTCCATTGCCCCATACCCAAAGGCAATTGTGGGGGAGAGGGGGAGGTGTTGTCTGCGGTGCGTCTATGCGCTCCTCTTACGACTGTCGAGTGATTTTAAATTTAGCTCTGTAACCGACCAGGCGGACTACAGAACGGACGTTAGGTAATCTAGTGTCTTGTTTTCCACTAATAACTGTTCCTTCAACGCTTTCATCATGTACCTACAGTTCAACTTTTGGTTTAGATTAATAATTATGTGTGCCCTCAAACGATTTTACTACATTTTAATGTGTTAGCACGCTACTATTGGGATTGATAAAGATGAGAAATGTCCGATCCTGTCAGGCTTTTCCCCCAGTTATTTGGGATTGGCACTAACTATTGATTTTGCCCATTTACACGGCTTGATGCTCTTCCTGACGCTAACGATACGTGGAAGGTTGTTTTCAGTATTGTGTATTTCTGAGGTGGTTGGTAGTGTAACGTAGTGTGTGTATATGAAGAGGTGTGTATTATTATTATTATTATTATTATTATTATTATTATTATTATTATTATTATTATTATTATTATTAACAAACCAAACAAACTCCATGGCACTACAGCCCATAAAGGGCCTTGGCCTGCTAAGTGACCGCTGCTCAGCCCGAAGGCCAAAGATTGCGAGGTGCCGTGTGGTCAGCACAACGAATCCTCTCGGCCGTTATTCTTCGTTTTCTAACCGGGGCCGCTATCTCACAGTCAGATAGCTCCTCAATTCTAATCACGTAGGCTGAGTGGACCTCAAGCCAGCCCTCAGGTCCAGGTGAAAATCCCTGACCTGGCCGGGTATCGAACCCGGGGCCTGGGAGTGCTGACCACACGACACCTCATAATCTGCAGGCCTTCAGGCTGAGCAGCGGTCACTTGGTAAGCCATGGCCCTACGGGATTGGTTTGGTTTGGATAAGCATATGGCAAAACGGGCAAAACCTTTATAAAATCTCCTCCAAGAACAATTATTTTTCCACCAGAAGAAATGTCATTACGTATGATATATTTTAGAAGACGATTCACCCATATTAATGAGTGCAAATCACAGGCCGAGAGCTTTTGTCAGAATGCTTTATGATGTCAATCGGTTCTCTCAAAGTCACGGTCACAAAAATCAACCTAGTGTTTTAAGTTTTAAATATATAGATAATAATAATAATAATAATAATAATAATAATAATAATAATAATAATAATAATAATAATAATGTTGTATTGTGGGTATTCAGCCCGAAGGCTGGTTTGATCCTCTGCAGCTCCGCCATCAGCTGTCATAAATAGCCTAGGCGTCACTGAAGAGGCGTACTAGGGAAACGAGGAGTGAGGTAGTTTTCCGTTGCTTTCCTCACCGAGCCAGCAGTTGCTATTACATATCAGTCTGCCAAGCCCACTGAAATGCATGCATCAACCGACGCTATGAGCGACATTTTCACACCATTCATAGCAGGGACTGGCTGTATAAGGAATGGTATTACTAGCATCGCTCATACCTCAGTCACTTTCATATTGTCAAAGCCAAGGATGAGACTGAGACAGGTCAATGAAAGTAACAAATTTTATATAGCCCATACCAGAAGACATAGTGCACTGTAAACACTACATCTCGCCAGCAAAAGCATAATAATAATAATAGTAACAATAATAATAGTAGAGTCTTTAGTGCTCCGCCCCAAATCAATTAATTCACACAGACTACCAGGATGGGAAAACACGCGTCGGAAACTACCGGAGCCCGTAAAATCCAGTGCCAGAGAGAGTCTGGTTTAAATAGGGCACTGGATTCTGGGAGCCCTGCACCATAAAGGCCTGTTTTCACATGTAGGACTGTGCTTCGGCTGTGCTTTGACCGTGCTACGGCGGTGTCGCCTACTCGGTCTTTTCACATGTAGGACTGTGCTGCGACTGTGCTGTGGTCATGTGGTCCTTGTTCATTGCATCTGTGCTCACAGGTTGGAGACATGGATCCGAACGAAGAAGACGTAGTTATTGCCTGCGCAGCGTACATTGTTTTACAACAAAAGAAGAATAAGTATAAAGGCATTCATGTTGTTGAACTAAACTTATCACTTGTTCGTCCATCTTTAAGGAAGACAACTGCGCCACACCTACTACTGCAAACTATCACACAATGTATCTAAACCAACGAACACAGTACTCAGACAGCGCATTGCGCACTCTATGTTATTCTGTGCTCGTTGGTCACTGGATCACGTACGACCGAGTGCTTCCGATTACCACCGAAATAAGACGGAAGTCCGGCTTGGCGACACTAGGGCGACCGTTTCTAATTTTCACATGTGGTACTGTGCTGAGACCAGGCGACAACTGTGTGGGTCGTAATCGCTCTGCTTGGCGATCCATGACAGCACGGTACCAACACGGTAGGGACACAGTCCTACATGTGAAAATACTCAACTGCTGTTCAATGCAAATGGAATGGTTTATACTGTTTGGCGATTGCGGACGACACAGCACGGTCGAAGCACAGTCGCAGCACAGTCCTACATGTGAAAACAGGCCTTTAGGTTGGTATAAATCGGAGGATCTCTCACCCCACAAGATTAGAACCGCTGCTAATTTCTTCGGAGCATTGAATGTGAATACCAACCTAAGAGTTGGTAATAAGATATAGTTCGTAAAGGAACTAGAGAAATATCAGATGAAGGTACTCGCGGTACAGGAAAAAAGATTCCCCTCCAATGAATTTTCTACGATGAGTATCTACAGGATAATAAACGGGCAACCAGCAACCAGGGAAAATAAAACGGGCAATAAAAGAAGATCACCATCTGTTATGGAAACAACTTTCTTTGTCCACAATTCAATTATCGATGCCATCGTTAATTTGTTATTACCATCCTCAAGGCTATCTGTCTTAACCCTTAAGTTTGGAAATAAATAATACTCGATCTTCAATGGACATGCTACAATTAACGAGAATAACAAGAAAAATCCAGACAAGGTCGAGGAATTCTGGTCTCTACAGGAGAGAGAGTTATTGGAAACGCCAGATCATTTTTTCAAAATACTAATGGGTGATTTCAATGCACAGATCGGGAAAGAAAGAAAATACAGGAAAATATTTGGCAGATACTTTGGGCATGTCAGAACCGACGGAAATGGAGTATGTGAAGCATTCAGTCTCAAGTAGACCTCCACTCGGTTCAAAAGAGAAAGGAAAAAGTTAATGACGTTGCGTTCACCAAATCCCATGTTGGGAAAATTTCAATACATAGATCATGTAGCCACATCAAGTCAGTTGGAAATCGTATTTGTTAAAGTACAAAGAGGGAATAATATATGTAGATTCCTGTCGCTACCTAATTAGAATCAAGATAAAGTTTATTCCAAAGTCCAACAAGAAATCTCCGTCCAAAATTAAAAGATACCGAACTGATGAACTGAAGAAAAACCAAGAGACTGTTGAGAAGTGCCGACAAGATCTTGAGGTCTTGGAGTCTTCGAACTGGTACGAAATGGCCAGAAGGATTCAAGAAGCAACTGGAAAGAATACAATGCTTGCTAGAAAGAAGAAACACCTGTGGTGGAACATAGACGGTGAAGTAGCCCTGCAAAAACGTTCCGAGGGATGGAATAAATGTTTTAACTAGAAAAATCTCCAAGACTTCAAGGAACAAAGGAAACTCACGGCAAAAATCCTTCGGAACACGAAGATAAGGTACGGAAAAGAGCTGCTCCATACAGAGGAAAATCTCAAGAAATATAACGCGAGGGATTTCCACCACATTTTTAAGAACAAAATCATAGGATTCACCCCCCAGCAATCTGTGTTTTAAAAATGAACAAGGGAAACTCATCTTTAAGGCAAGGAAAAACTGCCAACACTTGGCTGACTATTTACAAAAACTTCTGAACTGTAAACCTCCTGATGAGGGATTGTTCTTTAGAGAACCTCCGTTTAAATTAAAGGATTCGCTCCCATCGAATACAGAAGAAATTAAAGATACTAGCATATTAAGGAACTAGAAAACAACAAAGCTCCTGGAAAGGACTCAATTACTGCAGAGCTATTCAAATATACTGGTGAAAATGTGGTGGATAAACTACAGGAATTATTTGCCCATACCTGGGAGACAGAAGAAACTCCAGTTACTGGAAGAATGCCCTCATCCACCCTTTGCACAAAGAAAAAAAGACCGAGCCAACGTCAGCAACTACAGAGGTATCTACCGTTCTCCTATAGCATGAAAAATCCTCTCAAAAGCCTTGCAACGCAGACTTGAAACTCATTTAGACAAACAGATAGGTGAATATCATGCAGGGTTCAGAAAAGGGCGTTCGTGTGCAGAGCAAATATGTATACCCTAAAATCATTAATCAAAGTACTATCAACGAGAAACCAGAAGAGAACAATCTTAGCCTTTGTGGATTTCAAGAAGATGTATGATTCTCTAGATCGTGGAATGCTCATGAATGTTCTCCGGGAGTTAGGAGTTGATGAAAAATCCTTGACTATAATTAGGCAAACCCTCAAAGACACCTTTTCCCAAGTTAAATTTATCGGTGAACTCTCTAAACCATTTGAGTTTAAAACAGGCCTAAGGCCTTTGTCCACTTTTTAAAATTGCATCCTAGAAAATGTCATCAGGGAATGGAGATCTAGATTGACTGAAAATGAACTCGAATGGAGTAAAGATACGTAGTGGGAAGAATGTCCTCATGGTGGACTGTCTAGACTTCACAAATGACGTCGTTCTGATAACAGACAACCCTCACACAATCAGTAATCAAACTGAAGAACTACAAAATGTTGCGGCCAAAAAGGATTAAGGATTTTCTTTGAAGAAACAGCATTCATAGACTCGTACGAAGATGACACTGACAAAATTGTAACTCATTTTGGGGACATCCATCACATTCATAAATTTAAATACCTGGGATAAATTCTAAAACCCAATGGAAATGAAAAGGAGGTATTAAAAGAGATGGTGAGGAGTATGGAGGTGGCCTTCAGACATGACACATACAAGTCCAAGTTCATTTCCATTCAAGCCAAATTAAGTCTATGGAACAGAAACACTGACAAGGGTGGTAGACTCAGTCCTTGAAAAAAGAGAAAAGAAGTTCCTTCGAAAAGTTTTTTTGCTAGAGGCTTTAAGTCGCACCGACACAGATAGGTCTTATGGCGACGATGGGATAGGAATGGCCTAGGAGTTGGAAGGAAGCAGCCGTGGCCTTAATTAAGGTACAGCCCCAGCATTTGCCTGGTGTGAAAATGGTAAACCACGGAAAACCATCTTCAGGGCTGCCGATAGTGGGATTCGAACCTACTATCTCCCGGATGCAAGCTCACAGCCGCGCGCCTCTACGCGCACGGCCAACTCGCCCGGTCCTTCGAAAAGTATTCGGTCCAAACAAGTTACAAAATGACCAACATATTTTCCGTAGAAATCAAATCAGGAACTCTATAAAAACATCCAAACAATTTACGACTACGATGGGAAAGTATGGCTAGCCTTTGATGTACACATTAAAAGGATGAATCAAGGGATGTTGGCCAACAAAATACTTCTACAAAAAAGTGGAAAACACAGCCAAAATTTAGTAAAAAAGTTTGCAGGAGTAAGGGATGCACCCGAAAAGCTACTGTCCAAGCCACAGAACATCTCGGCGTAAAAAAAGAGAAAGTAGAAGCCATAGACTTAAGGATCTTTGGTGAGAATTCAAAGAGAAAGGCATTAGTCTGCGTGACAAAAGGGCAGTTATATTGTGTAAACGTGGTCTACAGATGGCCGTATCGATGAATGAATGATTGAATGAATGAATGAATGAATGAATGAATGAATGAATAAATAATAATAATAATTCTCCACAGCAAAGCAAAGTCTACCTGTTCAGGCCATGAAGGCCCTGCGAAGATTACTATTCGTAACCTTGACACTAGGTGGTAAGGATTAGCATTACGCCCAGCCCCCTTTGCCCCCAGGAATTTAACGGTTACTCATTTTTGGCCCTGGCTGAGTGTACCTCAGGGCATGTGACCCTCTAGGAATATAAATCTTGTTTAGCCTTGACGGTGAATCGAATTCATATCCTTCAATGTTACCACAACGGCTAGGCAGCCCGTAGTTTGTCTGATAGTCTGTTGCAACAGGCACATTTAATCGCGGCCCCTCCTATTGATACGATGAAGATCACTGATATTCCGACACCAATGCTCTTATCGAAATTTAGTGTTAGTACTGGCGTAGGAGGTGATTAAAAAGGGCCATCTTAACTTGGGAGCGTGGATTGGCGACAACGGGACCCTTAGCTGAGTCCTAGCATTGCTTCCATTTACTTGTGCCAGGTTCCTCACTTTCTTCTAATCTATCCGACCTCCCTTGATCAACTCTTGTTCTTTTCCGACCCCGACGGTATTAGCTTTGCGAATCCTAGGAAGTACTTCATTTTCACACCCTTCGTGGCCCTAGTCTTTCTTTCTTTAGCCGATACCTTCATTTTTCGAAGTGTTGTGTTGTCGTTTGGAACGCAATCATCAGACTACTGCAGGCATGTTAGGGGTAAGCATCCTCCATACAGGCCTACCGACAACTTAATAGAACGTTAAATGAGGAATGATGAATAACTGTAATAATAAATCATGGCATTGATTTTTCGTTCCATCAACTACCTGTATGGTTTTTTGAAAAACCGGGGTTCAGGAAATTTGTACCAAAGAAGTTCTTTCACGTACTGGTGAACCTACCTATACAAGGCTGTAGTATTTATGCGATTTTAAATATCATCATCATCATCATCATCATCATCATCATCTGTTTACCCTCCAGGTTCGGTTTTTCCCTCGGACTTAGCGAGGGATCCCACCTCTACCGCCTCAAGGGCAGTGTCCTGGAGCTTCAGACTCTTGGTCGGGGGATACAACTGGGGAGTATGACCAGTACCTCGCCCAGGCGGCCTCACCTGCTATGCTGAACAGGGGCCTTGTGGAGGGTTGGGAAGATTGGAAGGGATAGGCAAGGAAGAGGGAAGGAAGCGGCCGTGGCCTTAAGTTAGGTACCATCCCGGCATTCGCCTGGAGGAGAAGTGGGAAACCACGGAAAACCACTTCCAGGATGGCTGAGGTGGGAATCGAACCCACCTCTACTCAGCTGACCTCCCGAGGCTGAATGGACCCCGTTCCAGCCCTCGTACCACTTTTCAAATTTCGTGGCAGAGCCGGGAATCGAACCCGGACCTCCGGGGGTGGCAGCTAATCACGCTAACCACTACACCACAGAGGCGGCCGATTTTAAATATCACTGGACTGAACCGGGATCGAACCCACGAGCCAGGACTCAGAAAGCCGACGCTGTACAGTCTGCGTCAATCATCTCGATGAATTATGAAGGGGATCGGAAACACGAGAGATGGAAGAAAAGTGTACATTTCAAGATAAAATATAAGTATGCAACTGCGTGAAAGAAAGACATTGGCGAAGAAATTGGAAGGAATGAGCATTGGCGAAGAAATTGGAAGGAATGAGCAGGACTGAAGGAAAATGTTATAAGTATTTTTTTTTTTTTTTGCTATTTTGCTTTACGTCGCACCGACTCAGATAGGTCTTATGGCGACGATGGGATAGGAAAGGCCTAGGAATGGGAAGGAAGCGGCCGTGGCCTTAAATAAGGTACAGCCCCAGTATTTGCCTGGTGTGAAAATGGGAAACCACGGAAAACCATTTTCAGGGCTGCCGACAGTGGGGTTCGAACCCACTATCTCGCGATTACTGGATACTGGCTGCACTTAAGAGACTGCAGCTATCGAGCTCGGTCATCATCATAAGTATTCAACGATGAATATTCTTCAACATAGCACTGAGCATAGCAGGTGGTTAATTTCTTGAAATTCAGTACCATATTTTTCCACCATGAGAGATCTGCTGAGCTTGCGTAAGAAAACGCCCATCAGAATTGAAAAAAAATCTATAAATTGTGTAAATCTACCGGGTATTTATCTGTGATAACGTTCTTAACTATGAGATTAAGGAACAGTTATATAATAATGTTTCTCAATCTGTTGCGCAGAATGAGATATTGGATACAGATTACAAATATACTTTCGAAGATATCGATATCTTTAATCTGAGCTAAGATCCGTGGCTAATTACATCTGTATAACGTAACATATATATGTTAAATGAATGGTGAGAAATATGGAACGGAGAGATGTACAAATGACGTAAGAAGAAAGAGAAGATAAAGAAAGGCTGAAGATAGAAGAGAAAGTATGATAAACTAGAAATGAATGAAAAGCAACAACATTTGGCAGATAAGGAGAGGAAGAGAGAGAGAAAAGGCTAAAATGAGAAATGAGAAGGATAGGGAAAGGTCAAGTGCATGGTATTTTCAAAGACAAAAGACAAAGTCACCTCCGTACAGGCCATGAAAGCCCTTGGAGGAGTGGAAGGTAAAGGCTTCCACCATTCTTAATCGCGGCACGTGATGGGGTAGAATGGTTAGCTCTACGCCCGAACGCATTTGCCCCCAGGAATTAACCTGGTACTCATTTTTGGTGCAGGCTGAGTGAACCACAGGGCCATATGCAACTCCGGACATGGTATTTGTAGACCTAGAAAAGGCGTTCGGTTACGTTAATTAGACTGCTACTACAAAATATTTTCATTTCTCCCCTTCAGGGTGACGCCGTCTCTCAGATCAGGAGATTTGTATCGGAGAAGGAAATTAGAAACTCTCCCGGCACTTACCTTAGTACAGGAGTATGGGAAACCACGGAAAAGCATTCTCAGGACAGCCGACATTGGGGACAGCCCCTCTCCGTCTCCTGAGTATAGAAGTGTGAAGCCATGGTAGAGCCGTGGTCATATGTGGACCGAGACTCACTCTGCGTCCGCCGACCTCAATTAGACCAAGATTTGAAATTGTAAAGGTGATCGGAATCATATTCCGGGAAGGAAGGGTTATCTACAATCTGTACAATAATCAATCTGCAGTGTTAAGAATTCAGGGCCATCAAAAGAAGCAACAATCAAGAGAGGAATGATAGGGTTACGGTTTGCCTCTGCTCCTTTTCAACGGTTATGTAGAACAGATGGTAAAGGAAATCAAAGAGGACTTTGGAAAAGGAATCCTAGTTCAAGGTGAAGTAATCAAAACCCTGAGATTTGTCAATATTTTATCCGAGAATGCAAAAGATCCGCTGAAATTACTGAATGATATAGACAGAATCTTAGATGAAAATTCAATGAAAATCCACAGCCTGTTTCCAGTCATTCGACCGGGTCAAAAATGGAATGAACAAAGCCGCCATCTACCGGCGAAGATAGGAATTGTGCCGGTTGCCGAAGCTTGTCGCACTCCTCTGGGGCAATGATTAATGAATGACGGAGAAATGGTATGGTATTGGAGAGTGTTGCTGGAATGAATTATGACAGGGAAAATCGGAGTACCCGGAGGAAAACCTGTTCCGCCTACGCTTTGTCCAGCACAAATCTCGCATGGAGTGGCCGCGATTTGAACCACGGTGAGAGGCTGGCGTGCTGGCGCCCGAGCAACGGTTAAGGAGTACAAAATGAAAATAATTAAATTGAAATCAAAAGTAATGGAATGCAGCCGAATAAAGTCAGGTAATACAGAAAATACTACATTAGGAAGTGAAGTAGTAACGGAGACAGATGAATACTGTTGCTTGGGTCTGTCTGTTAGGTCATCAGCCCAGAGGCTGGTTGGATCCTCAAATAGCACCACCAAAGGCTATGCAATCGTAGGGAAATCGCAAAAACCAATGGCAGAGCCCAAATGAGGCGTACTAGGCAAGATGAGGAGGGAGGTAGTTTGCCATTGCTTTCCTCACTGGGCCAGAATGTGCCACTGCAGCATAACTGACCCTCTGAGCAACACCTTTCATAACAGACACTATTTGTGCTCCGAGTGTCATTACTCAGCACCACACATACCCCAGCAGCTTCCATATTGTCACAGCTATAGATGAGACTGAGAGTGGAAGCTACACTTTGCTCTGGCCTGTGCCAAGAGACGGATACAAAAGTACTGCATCCATCAAGGAATGGCAATAGGCGGAGTTGCTTGGGTAACAGTAGAATTAACGACGGCTGAAGAAGGGAGATTAGCACAAGTAAGGGAAGTCATTCTTAAGGAAAGAAATTTGCCAACATTAAACTTATATAAAGAGCATATTAGAAATATGCTTTTTTTTTTTTGCTATTTGCTTTACGTCGCACCGACACTGATAGGTCTTATGGCAACGATGAGGTAGGAAAGACCTAAGAGTGGGAAGGAAGCGGCCTTGGCCTTAATTAAGGTACAGCCCCAGCATTTGCCTGGTGTGGAAATGGGAAACCACGGAAAACCATCTTAGGGCTGCCGACAGTAGGGCTCGAACCCATTATCTCACGGATGCAAACTCACAGCTGCGCGCCCCTAACCGCACGGCCAACTCGCCCGGTGAAATATGCTTTTAAGACTATTGTGTGGAGTATGGCATTATATGAAAGAGAAACATAGATATTAACTAGTGCAGACGCCAGGACACATCTTGAGGTACCCAGTACTTGTTCAGTTAGTTCTTGCTGGAAGTGTAGGGGGTAAGAACGCAATGAGTAGATAACGGCATTAATACGAAAAACAAATTAGTAATAATGTTATTGTTTTTACGTCCCACTAACTACATCTTAGACGGTATTCTTAGACTCCGTGGTGCCAGAATTTTGTCCCGCAGGAGTTCTTTTACGTGCCAGTAAATCTGCCGACACGAGACTGACGTTCTTGAACACCTTCAATACCACCACCACCACCAATACCACCGGACTAAGCCAGGATGGAACCTGCCAAGTTGGGGTCAGAAAGCCAGCGCCTTAACCATCTGAGCCACTCAGCCTGTCCGGCTCCATGGCTAAATGGTTAGCGTGCTGGCCTTTGGTTCAAGGGGCCCCAGGTTTGATTGCCGGCCAGTTCGGGGATTGTAACCTTAATTGGTTATTTCCGCTGGCTCGGGGACTGGGTGTATGTGCCGTCCTTACAAATAAAATAAAAAGGAAAACAAAGAAAATGAGAAAAATAAGAAAATATCAAGGAAAAACAGAAAAATATATAAAAATTTAAAAAAATCCCGGCACAGAAAAATGGGGGTAGATGTTGGATGTAATTCTTACTTAGAAATGAAACAGTTAGCACAGAATAGGGTGGCATGGAGTGCTGTGTCAAATCGGTCTAGCCTGGTGCAGCCCTTATAAAGCAGACACTCCAACGAGGGTGGGTGGCATTTGCCGTGTATGTGAACTGCGTGTTTTTGTAACGGAGAATAATGTTGTGTGTACTAACAACCGCCACAGAAACTCGCAATAGTGATTTCATCGCTCCATATAGAGTTGGCGATAGGAAGGACATCCGGCCGTAAAACAGGGCAAAGTTAACATGTGCAACACCGTTCGCTCCCGCGACCCCACAGGTGTGGGGAAAGCGGTAGGAGCAGAAGAATAGTGTTGTGTGTGAGTTGCAAGAATGTTGGGACGGTACAAACATCCAGTCCTCGAGCCAGGGGAAATAACCATGTACGGTTAAAAATCTCCGACCCAACCGGGAATCGAACCCGGGCCCTCTGAACCAAAGACGACTGCACTGATCATTCAGCCAAGGAGGCGGATAATGCTTAAATGAAGATAAGACATTAGAGGGAAAGTGAAAAATAAAAAATGCAATAAATAATGTGATACAAAGTCAAAAGATGGAAGGAGAAAGAAAATAAAGAGGGAATTTTAAAAGAGGACAATGTGTATCGAAATGACATTACATTTGTTAAATAAAATATTTTGTTTGTGATTTAAGTAAGTATTTATGAAGATTGGAAGGAATGTATAAAATTATCAAACTTTAATACGGAAACGCAACATTGCGTCGTCTCCGTTGGCCTGTATATAAAAAAAATGACCAGTGTTAATTACAGACCCAATTCCTTCCATAGTATCCTCCTCTTTGATTTCCAACTAATAAAAAGAGTCACATTCGAAGAATGTATTATATGGGTTCTTGTGAAAATAAAATACAGGAGATCTCTTACAATGTGAACACCGCGCAAGTTGTGTTTAAAATGCAGACCATCATCTCCGGCTGCTGGAAGTAAATGCAGCATGTAGTTCCCAGAAGATAGTTATAAAAATTGCGTTCATAAAGTACGGTGAATGGAGCGATATCGCAAAGGCAACGTGTGGTGACACTGTGTGCATGTGGATGTAAATAAAGAGATCTCTAGAAGTGCCATCTAGTGTTCAACACACGGAACTGAAGCATGCTGCTATGCTACTTTGCTGCGGCCGGTCGAACGTAGTGCGTGTGAAGACCCGTGTCATAGTGCAATAATTGAACAACGCATTTTGTTACAAATTGGGGAAAATGGCGATGTTGGAGCAAGTGTGGAGAACAGAAGCCGTAAACAGAAAATGTGTTTTCGACTGGTTCAAGCGATTTCGGGATGGACAGAAAGCTCTTGGTGATGCGCAAATTTCGGGTGGACTATCAACAAGCAGAAGTGCAAAAAACATTGAGCAATAAATTGTTATTACATATATGAATGCCAAGCCTGTTGAAATGCACGCATCAGCCCACACTATGAGCGACATTTTCACACCATTCATAACAGGGACCGGTTGCATAAATAATGGTGTTAATAGCATCGCTCACACCTCAGTCAAATTCATATCACCAAAGTCAAGGATCAGACTGAGACAGAGCAATGAAACTAATACATTTGTTGCACCCCATACCACACACACCAGGTATTGCCGGAAGAAGGCATTTCATACTCAATACTTTCATCATTTTGGATTGTTATTGCTTCTAGTTTCCGCTCCACTGTCCTATACGACTTTAATATGGCTGTTAGAGTAAGGTTACCATACCCTTTTCGCAATTTCCAGAGACGGATATAAACACAGTTAAACCACCTTTGCATTATGGTAATTATGTTACTTTTCCATTCGGTTACATTATTCCAATGACATTTGAACGGATGAATATACTCATTCTTATTTACGT
This sequence comes from Anabrus simplex, assembly GCF_040414725.1. NCBI lineage: Eukaryota > Metazoa > Arthropoda > Insecta > Orthoptera > Tettigoniidae > Anabrus > Anabrus simplex. The sequence goes on along the minus strand of NC_090265.1, from coordinate 1,089,977,303 downwards.
ACTTTAATGACTCAAAGCACGTTCGTGCACTTTTGTGTCGACGTGCTTTACAACAGATATTTTCCTGCCGTTTCCGACGCTAAAAATATTTGACATGTGATGAACAAACGGAGAAAAGTAACTCCTTCTTTTTAGAATTTGTTTTACTTCGCACCGACACCGATAGGTCTTATGGCGACGATAGGATAGGAAAGGGCTAGGAGTGGGAAGAAATTGGCCGTGGCCCTAATTAAGGTACAGCCCCAGCATTTTTCTAGTGTGAAAATGGCAAACCAGGGAAAACCATCTTCAGGGCTGCCGACAGTGGGGTTCGAGCACACTATCTCCCGGATGCAAGCTCACAGCTGCGCGCCCCTAACCGCACGACCAACTCGCTCGGTAAAAAAAGTAACTCCTTGAGCATCGAATTATATACTGAACATTTCACAACTAATAATATTCAGGTGCTTACAGACACCGTAAACTACTGCAAACTAAACGAAAGTTTCTGATATTCACTTGTATGCAAAAAGTACATTGTGCTGAGTGCAAGGAGTAGAGTAAAGAGATCACAACCAGAGAGCATATTGATGGGTAACCATATACACTACAGGTGTATTTTTATTAAAAAAATGACGAACTAGGAAGCTCGTAGAATGTTATTGTTCATGTAAAGTCACACTAAGAATGGACACTGAAAATCCGAGGATTTCTCGGGACAAGTGATTGAAAATGGGGTGGAGGGATTTTCTCCGGGGACAAATAATAAGTAAAAAATATATATCGAAATTCGAGGACTCTCCCCATAGAACGGAGATGTCTGGTAACCTAATGCTACAGGGACTAAATAATAGGTGGTGTACAGGTCTTTGTGAACTTCGTGCCTTCTTACTGAATTATAGTAAGAAAGAATGAGTTAATATCCGAATTCCTTTCGTTGGAGGAAGAATAATATATCTAGAAAATTTCGTATATACAAATATAATGCTGCGTTGAGATTCTGGGGAACACTTGCAACGTAACAGATCCCTGTTAAGATCGAGTGGGGATAGATGAAAGGGAATTGAAAACATATCAGAGTCCAAGTCCAAAGGTATGTAGTAACCTGAAACTTGGACCTTCAGATGGACAAAATTCTGTGCCTAGTTACCAAGTCCCCTGTTACCGTTGTCAGTCCATACTAGAGATAGGAATCATTAAGCGTATCTATCAAGATAACAGTTTTCCAGTCTTTTAGCATATTATCAGAATAACAGGTTATTAAACTGGCTCTGTTCAATTTGACGTGAGATATTTATATATATATTTACAAGTTGCTTTACGTCGCGTCGATACAGACAGGTCTTGTGGCGACGATGGAGGAGGAATGGGCTCGGAGTGCGAAGGAAGGGTCCATGGCATTTACCTAGCGTGAAAATAGAATACCACGGAAAACCATCTTCAGGGCTGCCGACAGTGGGTTACGAACCCACTACTTCCCGAATACTGGATACTGGTCGCAATTAAGTGACTGTCTATTGGTAATTTCCGTATCCTACGACTTAGCTTGCTTCTTGGTTGAAACAGTCTTTTTAATGTCGGAAGTGTCTTAGACCTAAAAGGTAGCGTGCGTACCTATTGCATGATTCAGGTTTCTTCCTGCTATTCATTTAGTCCTAATGTTATAGGTCACCGTTAGTATTTTTAGCTACTGCATTTCATGGTTCATTGCCGGTATTTCACAGAGCTGGTCCTAGACCTGTTTCTTGTTGTGTGTAACCCCCGAATACTGTTCCATCGCAACCGGTGGGGTTCTGTATGAGTTGCGCCGAGTAAAAGTTGCGCCGAGTAAAATTTGCGCCGTGGAGATTCCCCGCCGGGAGTAGAAGTGGTTTGACAGCTGTCTTAAGCATCTGCTACCTGCGCTGCACAGGTTATTTTCAAGTTCAACGAATGACTGTGAATATCTGTAGTACTGAGATTTTGAAATTAATATATAAAAAATATTATTCACTCTATCTGTTTTTTGCTAGTTGTTTTACGTCGCACCTACTCAGATAGGTCTTACGGCGACGATGGGACAGGAAAAGGCTAGGAGTGGGAAGGAAGCGGCCGTGGCCTTAATTAAGGTACAGCCCCAGCATTTGCCTCGTGTGAAAATGGGAAACCACGGAAAACCATGTTCAGGGCTGCCGACAGTGGGGTTCGAACCTACTATCGAGCAGCTATCGAGCTCGGTATTCACTCTATCAATGTTGGTTTCTTGCACATTTAGAAAAGCTGCATCGTATTTATATCAGTCGGTGAAATGTGTATAACTACGTAGTTTGACTTAATCTACAAAACAACTGTGGAAACATGGAATCAGTTTTTCATTCTTATGAAGAATATCCACAACCTGTTTGTAGCTAACTGACAGGGTCAGGAATAGAATGAATGAAGAATGAAATACCGCTTAAGGAAGAAAATACTACCGAATGCGAGATATGACGTGCTTTTGCGGACAAAGATTAATGGATGGCAAATGAAATGTAGCGAATTTGTTGAATAAAGAATGACCAGTGAAAACAGAAAAAAAAACTGTCTCACCCTACGTTTCCCCGACATGCACCCCTTATGAAGTGATAGGGCTCAAGAATGAACCATAGCTACTGCCAAAGAAAGGAAATTGTGTGTCCTGGCGAGGCCTGTCGCATTCTCCTGGGTATAAAAGATTAATAAATGACAAATTAAATTGTTTCAAACAGTGATGCTGATATAAATATGAAGAAATCAGAAATAATATTTTGAACGCCAGCTTTGTCCAGCATAAACGCTATCTAAAGTGATCATAGATTTAACCCCCGGAGCAGTGATGGGAAGCCTACATTCCATCAGCGTCATGAAGAAGCTTTTTTAATCTTAACAAAAACTGAAATTTACAGTTTTCCGTCGCAAATGTTCATTCTATCAGCGTTGTTTCATTCCCTGTGGAATTTCCAAACAAGACCTCTAGTTCCTAGAATGATTAATGACCACGGCGCAAGTTTTACTGATTTTAACACGGCGTAACTCGTACGACACCACCGGTGATGGTGATTATTTGATTTAAGAGGAAGTACAATTAGGCAACCATGCGCTCTATAGGCCTAACACTGATCAGAGAGAAAAATGGAAGGGATCCGACACTTCGAAAAATGAAGGTATCGGCTAAAGAAAACCAAGGGCCACGAAAGGCGAGAAAATGATTCTCTAGGCCTCCATACGTAATACCGTCTGGTTCGGAAAACAACAAGAGTTGACGAAGGGAGGTCGGATAGGATAGATGACAGTGAGGAGCCTAGCACAAGTAAGTGGAAGCAATGCTAGGACACAGCTAAGGGCCCCGTAGTCGCAACCGAGTATTCTGTTGAGGGACTATGCCGGCCGTAGAGTGCTAGTTCCTAATTGGACAGCGACTCCTTATGTTATAATCCCGGTACACTGTTCCATCACAATCGATCATTATGTGAAGGCAACAGCCGTAGCATGCTAATTCCTAATAGGCCAAGTTTCGTTGTGTATTAACTCTGGAAACACTGTTCCGTCACAATAGTAAATTCTGTTAAGGTAACAGTCGTAGCCGTACCATTGATATGCAAAACTGAAAACGTTTTTAGCGATATCCGCTTCTAGTAACACCTTTATTAGGCCTAGTTTTAAAACATATCATTTTTGTACACGTTACTGGAACATGTTGCCTCACCGGGACTGGAATTGTTGGAACACGCATTTGGAATGTAACTGCTTTGCTCATCTTATTACTGAAATAATCAAACATTATCTCAGTTTGTCTTCTAGGGAATTGACGTCACACGTGTGCATACAGATATTCGGTGACCGTGGGATGAGAATGGACTTGGACTGGCTTTAGATAAGGGACAACTCCGATATATGCCTGACGTTGCAATGAAAATCTTCGAGAAACCATCCTGAGTTGTAAAATATAGCTCTGCAAAGACCTGGCGAGATAGCCGTGCGGTTAGTGGCACGAAGCTCTGAGCTTGCATCCGGGAGATAATGAGTTCGAATCCCACTGTCGGCAGCCCTGAAGATAGTTTTCCGTGGTTTCCCATTTTCACACGAGGGAAATGCTAGGGCTGTACCTTAATTAAGGTCACGGCCGCTTTCTTCGAACTCCTAGCCCTTTCCTACCCCATCGTCGCCGTAAGACCTATCTGTGTCGGTGCGACGTAAAGCTACTAGCAAAAAGCTCTGCACCGGTTAATTCGCCATAGGCTTGTAGCGTTCGAGTCAGGCTTGGGACTGAAAAGAAATCAAATAAATTAAATTATGACATTTTAGATCCGTAATTTATAATTAATTATGAATCTACTTACTAAAAATTTTGTTTAAAACATATTGTATTTAAAATTCTGGACAAACGAAGCAGACTTGATGTCGGTTCATATCGTGCCGAATTTAAGAATTTCGGACCGGTCAGACTTCTGTCACACCATCTCCTCAATGCTAGCTTACAGCTAAATGACCCGTACCACTTAGGCAACTAACATTTGAAGAAATTGTAAGCCTTTCAACATTGAGTGATGATATCGTCTTGATAGGTCCTAGGTTCTTAGTAAGATATAGTAAGCCATGTGACGTACCTCATCGTCAAACTATGTTATCCTTTCTTTCTTTCTTTCTTTCTTTCTTTCTTTCTTAATCTGTTTACCCTTCAGGGTCGGTTTCTCCCTCGGACTCAGCGAGGGATGCCACCTCTATCGCCTCAAGGACAGTGTCCTGGAGCGTGAGACACTGGGTCGAGGGATACAACTGGGGAGGATGACCATTACCTCGCCCAGGCGGCCTCACCTGCTATGCTGAACAGGGGCCTTGGCGGGGGATGGGAAGATTGGAAGGGATAGACAAGGAAGAGGGAAGGAAACGGCCGTGGCCTTAAGTTAGGTACCATTCCGGCATTTGCCTGGAGGAGAAGTGGGAAACCACGGAAAACTACTTCCAGGATGGCTGAGGAGGGAATCGAACCCACCTCTACTCAGTTGACCACCAGAGGCTGAGTGGACCCCATTCCAGCCCTCGTACCACTTTTCAAATTTCGTGGCAGAGCCGGGAATGGAACCCGGACCTCCGGGGGTGGGAGCTAATCACACTAACCACTACACCACAGAGGCGGACACTATGTTATCCTAACAAGCACATTTAGAAACCTCTGTATCGTTTCTCCAAACATGTGGTTCCGCACATGTGATTTTCAGACAAGTCATTTCTCATAACTGCCTAGAAATCTAAGATGTTAGCTTTGATGATACAAGTACATCTACTCGAACCCAGTGAGGTGGAGCAACATGTAGGGAAGTGACGGCTTCCTCTACAGATAGCAGAAGATTAAAATTTCCTCTGTAGCTGGGGGCATGGAATGCGAACCCAGTATTTCCTGCCGTGTCGTAAGAGAAGGAGATATCAAACTTGGAGAGTGGTTTGGTGACCACGGAGCTCGTAGCCGAATCTGGCATTGCTTCCGCTTACATGTTTCGGGCTCCTTGCAGTTATCCTTTCTGCCCAACCTTACAAACCAAGTGGATTACAGGACAGATTCCTCTGAAAAGACTAAAGCTTGATCAACACTTGCTCTCTTTCTATTAGGTTTCCCAGTTCTACTACTACACTTCTTGCCTGCTACCATTTATTGATGGATACAGTACTTTAGTATCCATCCCTTGGCACAGGCCAGAATAAAGTATAGCTTTCACCGAAGTCCCAGTCTCATCCATGTCTGTGACAATGTGGAAGCTGCTGGGGTGTGGGTGGTGCTGAGTATTGACATTCAGAGCACGACTAGTGCATCTGAGTGTTATGAAAGGTGTTGCTAATAGGATCACTCGTGCTGCAATAGCATTCTGACCCAGTGAGGAAAGCAATGGCAAACTACCTCACTCCTCGTCTTGCCTAGTACGCCTCATTTTGGTGCTGCCATTGGTTTTTGGGGTTTCCTTATAACCGCATAACCTTTGGTGGTGCTATTTGAGGATCCAACCTGCCTCTGGGCTGATGACCTAACAGACAGACAGACTACTACACTTACTACATTTTACGTTCTTCAGCTTTGAGGACCTATAGTTGAACAGCGTACAACTATCAGTGGCGTATTTAGATATTTCCCCCCACTAGGCCCGCGGTAATATTTAATGCACATGTTTATTTACATGCAATGGAATATGTGTTTATGACGCACACAAATGTTCCAGAATGTTCTTTGTCTTGCATCTCAATCGGTGAAGATATTTATCACGTCCTCGAAGTCCAGTGCCGTTCGAAATACACAGTAAGAATAATAATATTAAGACGAAGAGGAGTAAGAATAATATCAACACAAATTAATTAGTAGACTCTATCCATCTCTTCCGAATCCGATATTTCTTTCCTCAGTGTGAAATTACTGACAACAATTGAAATAGCTTGCTGCACGCGTTTGTTAGTAGATTTGTTAACAAAAGAATTGAACTACGTGACAATATGCCTACAGTTTAAACTATAAACGAAGAAATGAAAAAACTGAGCTCGATAGCTGCAGTCGCTGAAGTGCGGCCAGTATCCAGTATTCGGGAGATAGTAGGTTCGAACCCCACTGTCGGCAGCCCTGAAAATGGTTTTCCGTGGTTTCCCATTTTCACACCAGGCAAATGCTGGGGCTGTACCTTAATTAAGGCCACGGCCGCTTCCTTCCCACTCCTAGCCCTTCCCTGTCCCACCGTCGCCATAAGACCTATCTGAGTCGGTGCGACGTAAAGCAACTAGCAAAAAAAACAAGAAGAAATGAAAACAATTGGATCTTGTTAAAGTAAGCAGTATAATAGAGACATTTCATGTTATACAAGATGCGGCCCCGTGGTGTAGGGATAGCGTGCCTGCCTCTCGCCCGGAGGCCCCGGGTTCGATTCTCGGCCAGGTCAGGGCTGGTTCGAGGTCCACTCAGCCTACGTGATTAGAATTGAGGAGCTATCTGACGGTGAGATGGCGGCCCCGGTCTCGAAAGCCCAGAATAACGGCCGAGAGGATGCGTCGTGCTGACCAGACGGACCCTCGTAATCTGCAGGCCTTCGGGCTGAGCAGCGGTCGCTGGGCAGGTCAAAGCCCTTTAAAGGGCGTTACGTGCCGTGGGGTTTGGTTTCATGTTATATAATCAACTGGCACTGCCCTGTAACATTTGTTGCTGTAACCAGAGCCTGTACGGCTTATATCCAAATACACCCGTGACAATTATTCTTCAGCAGGGCTACAAGCAGAATTCCAGGGGTGGGAGGATGCATCCTATAATATAATTTTACGGTGGTATTGTAGTAATTGTTTACCGTGGGATCTCCGAAAAACCATTGAACTCCTTAGTAACTACTTTACCAGGAAAATAATATGGTACGTTGCGGCAGTGTTACGGTAGATCAGGGGTAAGAACGATTTACTGAACAGCAGGAGGAACTAGATTTCATCTGCATTGCATGAAATCAATGTTTATTACACGATCTAATTACTGAAAAACAGGTGATGCAGTAAAGCATTTTCGCAACTTTCGTTCTTAGCGAATGTCGGAGTAACAGGTTCTTATCCCACACATAGTTTTTCAAACATACAGAAAGCCAACGACACGGAGTTGACACGGCTTTGCGTATGTGCAAAGGATAATTTACTTGCTTCGTACATTCTCTTAGACAGTAGAGTTACAACAAAATAAACCTAGAAAGTTATATTTACGATTGTTCTCCCGTCTGGTGATATAGCGGTGATAAATTCTTGGATTTAATTGAAACGGAAATTAATCTATGCAAGCACCTTCACCCTCTGTCACATTAGGGTTTGCAATTTAAAGCGAGGGAGTCCAAGTGCGGACATTATTGAGTGAAAATAAAACAAAGTTTCAAGGGCCATTGACTGATATAAGGACGAATGGAGAGAAAAACGTGCAACATGCAAGTTGCCTTTATCTATATATAAAATAACATGTTCTAACTGACTGATTGATTCATCATCGCCGAGCCTAAACTTTTGGACATAAGGAAATTAAATTTTGAAGGAAACATTTATATTAGTGTATAGGTGCTCACTAAGGGATGATTTTTTGATATTCCGTCGCTAAGGGAGCGAAAAAAAGGGGTGAATTGTTTATATGAGTATTGGTATTTGGAATATACTTTAAAAATAAACAAACACGTATTTTTTGATTTAGGAAAACCCCATTAAGGGGGGTAAAAAGGTGAAAAAGCGGTTGAATACCTTTTATGAGGATACTTATATCTCAAAAACTGAAGATGTTACAGACATGAAAATTGGTATTTGGGATTTCCTTTAAAAAGAAATACGTATTCTTTGTTTTTGAACAATCCAATTAATGGGCGGTGAACAGGAGTGACAAAGGAGACAAATTAAAAAAAATACTATATCTACAGTATATCTCAGAAATGTAACATGTTTCAGATGTGAAAATTGGTATTTGGAATCTCCTGTAAAAGTAAAGAAATACAGATCTTCTGTTTTCGGAAAGTCCACTTAAGGGGAACTGAAAAATGGGGTGAATTTTAAAAATGAGCATATCTACACTATATCTCAAAAACTTAACATATTACAGAGGCGAAAATAGGTATTTTTAATCTTTTAAAAATAAATAAAGTGTATCTTTTTGTGAAAGGAAGTAAAAAAATGAATTCCTTTGATAGGGATACTTAAATCTCAAAAACTGAAAGTTACAGACGTGGAAACTGGTATTTGGAATCTTCTTCAAAAATAAACACGGAGGGGGGGGGGGGTAAAACGACTGAAAATGGGGTTGAATCCTTTTTATTAGGATACTGATAACTCAAAAACTGAAGATGTTACAGGCGTGAAAATTGGTATCTTGAATCTCCTTCAGAAATAAAGAAACACGCATTTGTGGGGGAAAATCAAACTTGCGGGCGGGGGTGTGAAAAAGGAGTAGATTTTTTTTATAAGGGTACATATATCTCATATATCTGGTATTTGTAAGCTCCTTTATAAATAAAGTTCTTTTTTCGGAAAATTCACTTAAGGGGAGGGGGTAGAGAGGAAGTGAAAAAAAGGAATTTTTTTCATAGGGATACTTATATCTCAAAATCTGAAGGTTACAGACGTGGAAACTGGTATTTGGAATTTCCTTCAAAATAAACACGCATTTTTTGGGTAGGGGTATTCAATTTGATGGGTGTATGTGTGAAAAAAGCTGAATTCTTTTTACGAGGATACTTATATCTCAAAACCTGAAGCTGTTATAGACATGAACATTTGTATTTGGACTCTTTTTTCAAAGTGAACAATACTTGTTTGTTTATTTTTCGGAAAATCCACATAAGGGGGGGAGGGTTGAATGAATTTAAAAATTAGTTGAATTCTTTGTATGAGGATACTAATATCTCAAAAACTAATGATATTACCGACGTGAAAATTGGTATTTGGAATCTCCTTTGAAACTAAAGGAACATGCCATCTTTTATTTTTGAAAAATCCACTTAAGACGGGAGGGGGTGGAAAGAAATGAGAAGAAGTTTAATTATTTGTCCTTATATCTCGAATACTTAAGATTTAACAGACGTGGACACTGGTATTTAGAAACTAATTTGAAAGTAAAGAAACACGTACTTTTTGTTTTTGGAAAATACACTTATGGGGCTGGAAGGAATTGAAAAAGCGGGTGAATTTTTAAAATAAGTACCGGCATATCTACAGTATATGTCAAAAACTTAACATGTTACAGACAATAAACTTGGCATTTTGAAAGTCTTTTAAAAGTACAGAACATGCATTTTTGTTTTTGTTTCCGGAATAGGCACTTAACCGGGGTGAAAAAAGGAGCTGAATTATTTTGTATGAGGATACTTATATCTCAAACACTGAAGATTTTACAGACGTGAAATTGGTATTTGGAATTTCATTTAAGAGAAAGCAGTTTATTTGTTTACGTAAAATCCACTTTAGGTGAGGATGGGGGTGGGGAAGGACTGATAAAGGGGTTGAATTATTTTTACGGGGATACATATATCTAAAAAACTGAAGATGTAATAGACGTGGAAGTATGTATTCAGAATTTTCTTTAAAAGTAAAAATACTTTTTTTTTTTTTTCGACTTGAGTGAAGACTGTTTCTCACATGTACAGTACAATTCTATATCACATGGTCATTTTAGCCCCGAAAGGCAGTGCCACAAACGTTGTTTACAACGTGTTTTTGGGGTAAATAAAGCTCAGTTTTTCGTGAATTTTTATAATTTTGGGATTTTCATATAATGTCTTAGTACAGTACCGAAGAACGCTTACTTTCATCAAATTACGAATCCGCGGGTAAATGCTAGTACACTCCTTCATTACATGCGAGGAGTAGAAAATGAACTTCTGTCTGAAGAGAGATAAACGAAAGTCATGGCTTTTCGTGCTAATTAACTGAATTGAAATGCAAACACTAAACAGTGAAGGTAAAAGCAGTACTAAAAAGTTGTTTGGCTTAGAGCATTCGTCACTAAACTGAAGTGTTGTAGTACTCTCCGTAGTTAATTGAAAAGCTTTACATATATGTAAAATTCTCAAAACTTCTCATTAAAGTTGAAGAATGTTTTTTGTTAGCTGCTTTACGTCGCACCGACACAGATAGGTCTTGTGGCGACGATGGGACATTAAAGGCCTAGGAATGGGAAGGAAGTGGCCTCCGAAAACCATCTTCAGGTCTGCCGACAATGGGGTTCGAACCCAGTATCTCCCGAATGCAAGGTCATAGCTGCACGCCCCTAACGGCACGGCCGACTCGCTCGGTCAGAACGCTAACGATTAGCTGACTGCGTCACTAATACCGGCGAATATGAAGTGAATGTCTTCTTAGTTTTTAATGGTATCTGGTGAAAGCATGGTCAACTTTGAACAGACTTTGACAAGCATGAAGTATATAGATACCATAATTCAACTTCATACAAGCTTATAATTTAGAAAACAATACTGAACAGTGACAACTAAACTTAAAAAATCTAAATGATAATATTAATAATAATAATAATAACAATAATAATACGTGAATGTCAATGCCAGCACAGAATGTTACAGATCAGTGGCGAGTTGACCAAGCAATAATAGAACCAGTTGCAACAAGATTGGTGCTGTGGTAAAGAAGTAGGGAACTAGAAATAATAATATTGCATTGAAAGTTACTCACATATGTTTAGCAGTCCATTTTGAATACTTTCAGCTCCCGAAATGTAGGATTTTGGGTGATTTTATGGGTAATATTGGGTATAATTACTCATAATGAAGTAGGAGGATGCATCTGTCCTAGCCATCTTAGTTTCCAGAGATGGCATGGGATAGACTCGTCACTTTGACTTTAGAGCAAAGCATTGAACTTACAGTAGATGAGGAAAGCATGGAAATTACAACGCAAATCATGGAAGTTACAAGTGATGATTATGCTATTGATATATTTTAATAGGTTATGGTATGATGTTGAGAAGAGCAATGATTTGGGGACAAGCAAAGGGGGTCTGGGGGCGTAAGCCCCCAGATTAGAGCCGCGAAGTGGCCTTAGGCCTCTAGTTTCGAATGATTGTCCCCATATGATTGGTCTATCCAGACCAATGCTCTTGCCCAGCCCCTATCCTAACCAGTCCAGGCCCTACCCTAACCAGTCCAGACCAATGGGCTAGCCTAGGTTCTACCCTAACCAGTCCAGACCAATGGTGTTTGCAGTGCAATCTAGAGGCCTAAGGCCGCTTCGCGGTTCTAGCCTTCGGGCTTACGCCCCCAGACCCCCTCTACTTGACCCCACATGACTGGTTTATCCAGACTAATGCTATTGTCCAGATCCTATCCCAACCAGTTCAGACTAATGCTCTTCTCCAGATCGTATCCTAACCAGTCCAGATCAATAGTGCTTACAGTGAAAACTGGACAAGACTGCCATTTCAATAATAAGCTACCACTGGAGTATATTTAGGGCCTACCTTGTAGTAGGCCTACGCTGTTCGTAAGAGGAGAAAAACATATGAGGGATTGACTTGCAGTCCAGGGCAGTTTCAAATCAAGTATGTTTCTTAAAACTCTCAATTGATTTTATCTACCTTAAAACTTTTTCAGCTCCTTGCCATACATAAAAAGCTCCATGCGACAGAGTTCGTATCGGATTCACCTACTGTCTAACAGAGGACCTCCAGAAATCCACAGTTCTCAGGACTTGCTGGATTACACGCAGACCCCTCAACGAAAGTTCAATGAGAATATACTACACAGTTTTCCATTCCGTCGCTGAAGGGGAGCGCGGTCCTTCTAGACTGTAACGCCGTTTCTCACGCCATTGAGATTTCAATCAATCAATCAATCAATCAATCAATCAATCAATCAATCAATCAATCAATCAATCAATCAATCAATCAATCAATCAATCAATCAATCAATCAATCAATCAATCAATCAATCAATCAATCAATCAATCAATCAATCAATCAATCAATCAATCAATCAATCAATCAATCAATCAATCAATCAATCAATCAATCAATCAATCAATCAATCAATCAATCAATCAATGTTCTGCATCTAGGGCTGCCGCCCAGGTCACAGATCCCTATCAGTTGTTTACATAACCTTTTCAAAGAACTTTTACATTTATCGAACATTTCCCTTGATAAATTATCCCAATTTCTAATAATAATAATTTCGTGTGGCTATTTCTAGCCGAGTGCAGCCCTTGTAAGGCAGACCCCCCGATGAGGGTGGGCGGCATCTGCTATGTGTAGGTAACTGCGCGTTATTGTGGTGGAGGATAGTATTATGTGTGGTGTGTGAGTTGCAGGTATGGTGGGGACAGCACAAACACCCAGCCCCCGGGCCACTGGAATTAACCAACGAAGGTTAAAATCCCTCGACCCGGCCGAGAATCGAACCTGGGACCCTCTGAACCGCAATCCAGGACCCTGACCATTCAGCCAACGAGTCAGACATCCCAATGCCTTACTCTTCATTCTTCAACTTTCATTATTACTGCGGACCCCTTGGATTATAGTCGCGGACCCCAGTTTTGGAATGGTAGCTCTAAACTACCATTTCACTCAGCGTTAATAAAACAACTTCTAGCCTATATTTTAGTCTCCGACTTAAGATACAGATGTTCATTACATTTTCTTCAGCCCTTTTCTGGTGATTCGCGTACAGACAGACACGACGGGAAATTAACAAAATACATTTTCTTGTTATTGTGGACATGACCGATACAGAAATACCATTCTTTTTAAATTCTGCGTAATGTTCAGATAACACTCTTATTTTATGTTATATAGTACTACTACTACTACTACTACTACTTAATGTTTTCTTTCCTCCCCTGAAGGGGTAGGCAGGTCTCTTAGATGGCGACTCCGTTTCTCAGGCCAGGAGGTTTGTTATAGTGAAAGAGATGAGCGGAGGTGAGACGGTTGGCGGCTGTGGCCTATACTAGGAACTGTCCCAGCATTCGCCTTAGTGCAAGAGAATGGAGAACGACGGAAAGCCATTCTCAGGACAACCGACGATGGGGACCAGCCTCTCTCCATCTTCCGAATGCAGAGGCGTAGAGTGCCGTGGCCACCCGTCCTCTGCTCGGTTGGTCGGTCGGAGTTCAGAACCGTCGGACCAGTCGAAGCCCGCTCTGCATCTGCCGACGATGTTATATATAGATGACTATGCTTGATACATTTGTGCAATTATGGTAATGTACTAGATAAGAAGTAAGGGAGTTAGGGAAATAATAATAATAATAATAATAATAATAATAATAATAATAATAATAATAATAATAATAATAATAATCTATGCTAGCTTCTGTAGCCCTCCTTGACGTGTTAGCGTTGTACCATTTCTACAGTACTGTCATCTTGTGTATATAAGCGGTAGCAGTGGACAGAGAATCCACTTGAACTAACAACAAGGTGTTAGTGTCGTGTTATTGTTGATTAGTTTTAGAGGACATGAAACGTGTCCTTTAACACAAACAGGGATCATTTTCTTGAAATCCTTTTGAGTTACCAAAATAATGCATATGAGCTTCTTTCTAGATAACTGTCCGGCTCCATGGCTAAATGGTTAGCGTGCTGGCCTTTGGTCACAGGGGTCCCGGGTTCGATTCCCGGCAGGGTCGGGAATTTGAACCATCATTGGTTAATTTCACTGGCACTGGGGCTGGGTGTATGTGTCGTCTTCATCATCATTTCATCCTCATCACGACGCGCAGGTCACCTACGGGTGTCAAATCGAAAGACCTGCACCTGGCGAGCCGAACATGTCCTCGGACACTCCCGGCACTAAAAGCCATACGCCATTTCATTTCATTTCTAGATAACTGAATTTTAAGTGCATGTCATGGATAGGACCAGGGGGGTGACGCTTCATAGGGAGCGTCCCAAGCAGTATCGAGATGGGCTCCTGAATCTTCGCCAACTAGTGAAAAGTAAAATTCCCTTTTGTATGGTTAATTTAGAAGGCAGTGGTTGGCATTGCACATGCAATTGCGCGCGGTACAGCAAATTCACAACATAACACCGTTATCGTTAGTATTATATGATGCTTGGTTGCGCGTGAAGGGAACTTGGCCGTACGGCAAGTAATAGTGCTTGTTAGACGAAAATTTGTTTGAGATTCTTTCGCATTGAACGAGATTTTTGATCCAGTATGCCACATCATAAACGGCGTGTTACGCCAGGATGTCAGGAATACGCTGACAGGTTAAACAGTACAGCGCTTTTTTAGATTTCCGAAGGACTGCTAGGTAAGCGAGTTTCATTTAAGATACAATTTAAGAAGAATTTTGAACTCGATTACAATATTCAGGGGTCAAATCATTTCGTACATTGAATTGAAAATAATTGTGATAAGTTGTCTGAAGACAATATGTACTATCTTGAAGTCTACTTTTCTTAGGTGCCGCACATGGGTCCGAAATTGTGGACATAGGGAATTATTGCAGCGCCCTGTGAAGAAGCTTTATGACATGAGATGTCTCTGTGGAAAGCAAAGGAGTACATTGTCATCTTCAACATTCTTCTGGATGTAGGGAGAAATCATTCAATGAAATGGTTTCATTGACTCCAGGACCCTCTGATATGCAGAAAAGGCTTCAGGGTATGTATGATTCAGCAGTGTAATTACACCTGGATTCTTTAATTTTTTTTATTGAAGTTCGTTTGATGTGATGTTATCTTTATTTTATATAGGACCTATCTGCCTAACATCTTACTGGACTTGCTATCCTCGATGCCAGTTTCAGACAGGGAGAAGATTCCCAGCTATCTTCCACTGAGAGTAATTTTCAATGTACATCAGGAGCAGGAACTATGGTCATTTGATTGTTATCCGTACTGTGATTTCCTGTATTAACTTCAAGGGACAACATTTTATTAAGTGTGACAGAATGTAATGTAGCCTTGTCTAAAAATGTTGAGATGACTAGTGGGTTATTGACGCTTGTGTTGCTGCTCTGGATGTTTTGTTTTAACAGGATTAGCTTTCTCATTCCTGAATGTATTTTTGATTCAAATGAACTGTTAGAGAGGCAGCAATAGGCTTTCCTCTGAAGTAAATCCACTCAGTTCTTTGAATTAACGTCAAACATTGAATTCAGCATCCAGTGGTCCATTGGGGTATTTAAGAGTAACTTTTTGTGTCAGAAGAGAAAAATTGAATCCGTGGTTTCAAATGCTTAATGGGCAATTGTATAACTTATATACTCCTACCTGTAGGGCAAAAATATAATATCCCTGCTGGGCTCAGTGGCTCAGACAGTAGAGTGCTGGCCTTCTGAGCCCAACTTGACAGGTTCGATCCTGGCTCAGTCTGGTAGTATTTGAAGGTGCTAAAATATGTCAGCCTTGTGTAACTGGCATGTAAAAGAACTCCTGTGGGACAAAATTCTGACACCTCAAAGTCTCCTAAAACCAAAAAGAACTTAGTGGGACGTATAAACAATAACATTATTATAAAATCCCTCTCTCTCTTCAAATCTGTGGTGACTGGTATCGTTAGTTTTTCACACATGAATTAGGCTATTTGCAATGTTTTCCTTTCATTTGTATCAGTTTAAGGACCTGTTCCTGAAGAAGTTCTCAATTTAAAGGATAAGGCACAGATCTAGGTATCAAAAGTCAACCAGACAGTCTTGTAAATTGTAAGAGAACATCTTTATGACTCAGATGTTTCATTATTTCATATAATGCCTCTTGAGCTCTTTTGAATATAACACCCAATGACCCGTCATGATCTGGATGCTGTTTGAAAAATTATGGAACTGCTCTCAGTAACTGGTGCAGTAACCACCTTGACACCACACGCTGTATCCTATGGCACACAGTGTTGTCAAGGCTGCCGATGATAGAAATAAGTGTGGCCTAAGTTTTATAGCATTGTAATGTATTTGAAATACGTAGTGCAAATTTTATGTGGAATACCTTGTAGAGGAGAGATGTGTTTACTGCAATAGCCAGGGACCTAGTGCAGATTTTATGTGGAATACCCTGTAGTGGATAGATGTGTTTACTGCAACAGCCAGGGACCCACCTGCCAACCCCCTTAAGCACATTTACTTTTATAACCTAATGTAATTTACCATGCGCAAGTCTCCATAGCTCAAGCACACAGTGCCATTTTCATTGGCTGAGATACAACAGGATATGGCAATATTCCATTCAGTCAAGTCAAGTACATTCCATTACCAACCCACGCACAATATAAACAAACTAAATGCAATCTGTAACGAAACAATGTACAATACAGAACAGTAGCCTAGGATATAGCACACTCACAGCCTTGAAAATTTTGTACACAGTCGTGTTAGCGGGGAAGGATGTCTTGAAGAGGAATTCCGCCAATTACCCTGCAAAGTGTGCTTTCTTCCTGCCAAATCTCGTAATGGAATACATGCCATGCTTTAAAATGTCAGTGTTAGCTTTTCGCCACTATCCAACATATAATGTGCTGCTAAAACCCTATGGAATGATAGAGGCCTGACAGCTGCTCTGCAAGTATGGGGAGTTTTGGGGTTTTATATGAATTGCACTAACATTTTCAGTAATCAATGTTGCATTTATTGTTTAATAGATGTAAATTTACATTAAAATGCGAATGGTGAAACGACGATACAAGCTAGCGAAATGAAAAGATTGCCAACATACAAATACGGTAATTGCAATTTACTTTTCAAGTAATGAACACGAGAAGAGCTCGTGGTACAACTTTCCTGCCGAAATGCAATCATTATCTCGTATCACAATTTAAATTTTAACAAAGAAACAACTGTCATGAAGTTAATTACGAGGTACTATCATGGTAGCCTCCACACCCTGTTTGCTACATCACAGACCAATGGTTTTGTCCCTAACAGTAACCTAACCAATCCAGACCAGTAGTTTTGTCGCTAGCCAGACCTAACCAATCCAGACCACTGGCATTAATGAGTAGCGTACATTGCTGCACGACCTAAACCAACATTGTCATTAAGTGATTTCCGATGAACCAGAATCTTACCTGTCACTATCAGTAACCATGGGAGAGGGCATTAGGGGGCCTACGGCCACCTAGGAGACATTGTGACTAACAGTAATATTTGACTACACCATGGTTAGTGCTCTTTACACTTGGTTATACTGCCAACCATGCTGAACCATTGTCAGTGGAAATCGGTACAGTGGGAAGATAGCGTGACATCACTATCGCTATGACAATACCCTGCTCTTAAATTCATATTACGCAAATTATCTGGGATAATTATCATGAATTTCATGTTAGAAATAGAAAAATCCTATTAAGTTATGAAGCTTTATTTATATCCAACAGCTAATTGCTGTCCAATACTGGCTGTGGGGAAAAGGAAGCGAAGCTGCATTGGACATCCGGATGAACAAGGTTATTTCTCTGTTATAATGTTACATTTCTAGATAATATATTTCCTATTCTCTTACACAATACCACACAGTATGCATATCATCATCATCATCCGCACTCCAGTCGCCCGTGTTTGGTTAACGTCTTTCCACTTTTCCTGCTCCATTATTTCCGCCACATCCAATCCAGCTTCTCTAATGTGCATATACGCGCCATTATTTAAATAAATATCAAAACTTTAATTGACTGTAACGGCACTATCGCGATCATGTGACAATGGCTGCAGGTAACCGTCCCTCCATTTTTGATCTACAAATGCGCACGAAAAGTTCCAACCTAACGAATGTTACCACTTAGCGATTCCCTTCAACCCCTAACGCCAATACTTACCTGTTTGTTGACAAAGAAAGTCGATCATAAGATTACCTTTTCCTGATTAGTTTTACTTAAAATTTTCACAATGTTTATTCGCTTTGGTTATGCAGTTTTCTTCAATAATCCATTACAAGCCACGAATATTTGCATATTTAGGTTACACCAAGCACATAAGGACTAAGGGTGTTACGCTCCCTTCCTTCTGCGAGGAAGGGTTTGCTGCCCTGGCTTAGGTCACATTCGCGCAGGTGTACCACGTGCTGTCTATATGACATCACCTTATCCACGCTGAAATGTCAAATAATTTATTTGCGCATGCGTAGTAGCAAACATTTGGACTTAGTTTTGTGAAAATTAATTCAGTCTCTAACCCCCCTATGATGTCATCACCCCTCAGTCACTAAGTAAACATGGTTGCCATGTGCTCTCCTAGTCATACCCTAATGAATATGAATAGAATTTGACAGTGCCTACAAGTGAACTGGCGATGTTCGGTTTGTGTACCGTAACCGAGATTCAAGGACAGTTGTCATGAAGGAAGGAGGCCAACGATGAGAGAAACATACTGTAACTCATACCTACATTCATCTTCATTATAATAGACTTAGGCATCCGGGACATAGTGGGTTCAAATCCCACTGTCGGCAGCCCTGAAGATGGTTTTCCGTGGTTTCCCATTTTCACATCAGGCAAATGCTGGGGCTGTACCTTAATTAAAGCCGTTTCCTTCCAACCCCTAGGCCTTTCGTATCCCATTGTCGCCATAAGACCTATCTGTGTCGGGTGTGACGTAAAGCCACTAGCAAAAAAAAAAAAAAAAAAAAAACAAAAAAAAAAAACTGTTATGCCTTTCAGTGCTCATTTTGCAAGCCTCAGTTAATTTAAAACATCTCCAAATTCCTCTATTTGAGGGCTTGTTTACTTCCATGCATCTTATAAATCATTACAAACTGACTGCACCGCACGAGTAGGCCATGGGGTTAGAGGTGCGCAACTGTGAGCTTGCATCTGGGAGACAGTGGGTTTGAATCCCACTGTCGGCAACCCTGAAGATGGTTTTCTGTGGTTTCCCATTTTCACACCAGGAAAATGCTGGGGCTGTACCTTAATTAAGGCCATGGCTGCTTACTTCCAACTCCTAGGCCTTTCCTATCCCATCGTCGCCATAAGATCTATCTGTGTTGGTGTGACGTAAAGCCACTGGCAGAAAAAAAGCTGATTGGAACCATAATCGTCTTGATCTTCCTCTACTTCTCTTGCTCTCCATGACAGGGACCATTATTCTACTGTGTAACCTATCCTCCATTCGCCTCACATGACCCTACCACCGAAGCCAGTTTATTTAACTTACTCTCAACCATTGATTGCACCTTCCTTTCCAAAATGCCTGTGAAAATTTTACTGGGTATAATGATCCTAAACCTTCTTACTGTCTATTACTTGGAACTTTTATTAATTATATCCATGTTCTGTATAATTTTTTTGACGGGGAATTTCTGTGCTCTTATTTGTCTCCAGACCAGAGGTCACTTTCTGTATAATATTGCTATCCTAGGTGTACAGATGCTTAGGTCACTACAGGTCAGATAGTGGTGTATCAACAAAAAATTCTAAACAGAATAACCAAAGGATCATCCATTCACTAACATTTCTAGGCTTACTTCATGACTACGAAATGAATGCATGTCTTTTTTTTTAAAACACTTATCTTTTGGGTTGGCACACTGAACATTAATTCTTATTCCTTGATTTCTGTTACAGATGATCAAGTCAAGAGACGGATGAAGCGGAAAAAGGTCTCTCCAGTGCTGCAGAATTAAAATTAATAAAATTATGTAATGGTTCCACCTTTTCAGTACATGTAAGCTTAGTAGTGTAAGGGTACATCACTAGTTGATCATAAACGGTACCGGTTTCGACCCAAATTCCGGGACGTAATCAGCCCATCACTTAAAAACAGGAAAAACAATGCACAGATTAATAACCAATAACGTATAGTTTTTTCACCAGACATAACTTTGTGTGGAGCAGTATAACATATGTGACTGTGACACTGTGTTTCAAAAGTTTCTATAATCTTGAAGAGAAGAATAATATCTCAGGAAACAATCTAGGAATCGTTACCAGACGTAGGTTTGTGTGGAGGAGTATAACCCCTGTGAATGTTAGCACTATTTTGTAAAGGTTTTTAAATCTTGAGAAGGAGAAGAATAAATAGCTTGAGGATCAATCTTGTAATCGTTGCCAGACGTAAGTTCGTGTAGAGTAGTATAACGCGTGTGACTGTAGCACTAGGTATAATTTTACCTTCCGCAGCCCAGAATAAAACATTATAAGGAAGCGAAAATAATGGAATTCTTACTTGGAATTCCTTTTCTAGGAGAGATGTGTTCATTGCGATGTCTAGGAACCCACTATCACGCCCCAAGAAGTACATCTACTTTTATAACCTAATAAAGAGCAACACCTGCCATCGGCCATGGCGAAAGTAGCTTCTTGCATTCTCATTGGTCAACGTGAACGGAATATGACGTCATTGCCATCAGTGCTGATAAATACATTGCGTCACCAACCCCGGCTGAAGAAAACCACAAACAAAAACCACCATGTAAAATAGCAATGTGGCTTGTAACTGTCCAGACCAATGGTCTTGTCCAGATCCTATCCTAACCGTCCGCACGGCAAGAACCAGTTCAGACCAATCGTGTTTCCACACGAAACTAGGGGTCTAGGGCCTCTCTGCGGCTGAGCGTGTACACAAACTGCAGTCGTTCCGCGTGCTGCTGAATGTAGTGAGTACTGGGATGCGGAATGTAAAATTATAATTAGCACTATTTTTTAAAAGCTTTTAAAATCTTGAAGAGAAGGAAGATAAATAGCCCGAGGATTATTATTGTAATCGTATGCTTGATGTATGAAGATGTCTTTGATCAGTCTTCTAATCGTCTTGTGTCACCTGGAGTGTGGTTGTTGATACAGGGCGAGCTCCAGAATTTTTGCTTTGCTGAATATGATGTTTAGGAATTAACTGAACCCCCTTTTCACGTACTCCCACACAATACTTAAAACACGATATAACATTCCCCGAAGAATTCAGGTCTTAGCGTGTGTTCCAATATTTGGCAACTTGATGGAGGTTAGGTACTGTATATTTTCAGTTTTCAAGTATCATTTCATTGATCCCGTTTGTTGCGCCTTCTAGTTTGTTTGTTTGTAGGGTGCAAACATTTGCTTTTGGTGCTGTTGTATATATATTGGAGTAACTTTTGTGATTTTATGTGATATGAGTATCCTGCTTGTGCAAGATGAATTTCTTTCATTCCAGGTTTAGTTTTTTCAAGTTTTACCTGTATTTTGAGAGTATGGAGTTAATTAGAATTATACGCGTTCTTAGTGTGAAGAAATAGTATTATGATCATGAACTTACCTCACATTGAACTACCTAGCTGTTGCGCGTAAACTTGTGTGTGTGTTTGTGCTTCCTAACTGTTGTTAGGAATAAATAATCTTAAAATATAAACTGTGTGCATTATGCTATGTTTTACTTCTTCCTTTCCTTCTCCTGTTTTCCATTCTAATACATAAAAGTAGTGGGAAGGGTTCAACGAACGAGCAAAAGAATGAGGTTATGTTATGTCGAGATTTAGGTAAGTATGGGGGGTTTTGGGATTTTATATGAATTGCACTAACATTTTCAGTAATCAATGTTGCATTTATTGTTTAATAGATTTAAATTTACATTAAAATGCGAATGGTGAAACGACGATACAAGCTAGCGAAATGAAAGGATTGCCAACATACAAATACGGTAATTGCAATTTACTTTTCAAGTAATAAACACGAGAAAAGCTCGTGGTACAACTTTCCTGCCGAAATGCAATCATTATCTCGTATCACAATTTAAATTTTAACAAAGAAACAACTGTCATGAAGTTAATTACGAGGTACTATCATGGTAGGTATTTATTTCCTTATGTTGGCGGAGGAACAGGGGCCACTATAGCTTCCATGACCTGTTTTCTTAGCGAACCTTATTATACAGGAGTGACGGATCTATTTCTCTTATATGATCCTTGGATAGGACTAACTACAGCGTTTTCCATATAAAACCTGATCGCTCGCGGGTAGCTGAACCAAGGCCGGCTGGCCGGCTATTTGGCTTCCCCCACATCCGCGACCCACTTGGCTCTTTGGTTCGCTTTCAGTCCTTCACTTCCCACGTTGCAGTTACTAGTCCGCGTTCGTTTGCGAAGATGGGGAGAGCAACACATTCTTGTATGTAAATGTTATTATCAGTTCGAATCGGTTCATCGCTTTCATACGGAGTTTATCAGGAGATTTTCCGTGCAATTATCTCCTTCCAGAACTTCAGTTCATGATCTTGTGAATACGTCTGGGACTACTGGTTCACTGCTAAACCGGAAACAAACGCGAAAACGTATTGTGTCAACAGAAGGAAAAATTGAACGAAATTAATGTAAAACTTCAACGTTCGTCACGAAAATCACTTCCAAAAATGCACAGCAGTAGTATAATACAGGAATTCTGGCGCCTCCTCCCGCGGGAAATTTGAATTCTGGCGGGAAATTTGAATTTTTGGCGGGAAATATGAATTTTGGCGCGAGATTTGAATTTGTAAACAAAGCCACGTCCTTTTTGACAGCTGTCATCGACAACAACGCATCGCTAACCTCACTGCTGCCATCTTGACGGGCCTAAACCTCAGTAGTGCCAACTTAACCTAACTAGCGCGAGGTAAACAAAGCCACGTGTTTTTTGACAGCCACGTGCTTTTTGACAGACAACAACGCATCGCTAACCTCAGTACTGCCATCTTGACGGGCCAAAACCTCAGTAGTGCCAACTTAACCTAACTAGCGCGAGGTAAACAAAGCCAGGTGTTTTTTGACAGCCACGTGCTTTTTGACAGACAACAACGCATCGCTAACCTCAGTACTGCCATCTTGACGGGCCTAAACCTCAGTAGTACCAACTTAACCTCACTAGCGCGTGGTAAACAAAGCCACGTGCTTTTTGACAGCCACGTGCTTCTTTGACAGCTGTCATCCGCCATCTTTAAACCACAGAGCACTGTGCTGCCCTCTTTATCGTAGTAGATGTAAATTCGTCACCTGTCATCGGCAGTGCTGCCATCTTGGCGGGTCTAAACCTTAGTGCTACCAACTTAACCTAACTAGCGCGTGGTAAACAAAGCCACGTGCTTTTTGACAGCCACGTGCTTTTTTGACAGCTGTCATCCGCCATCTTTGAACCACAGAGCACTGTGCTGCCCTCTTTATCGTAGTAGATGTAAATTCGTCACCTGTCATCGGCAGTGCTACCATCTTGGCGGGCCTAAATCTTAGTACTACCAACTTAACCTCACTAGCGTGAGATAAACAAATCTACGTGCTTTTTTGACAGCTGTCATCCGCCATCTTTAATCTATAGAGTACAGTGCTGCCCTCTTTAGCTACTTACCTTTGAAATGTGGTGGCGGATAATTTGAAAAATGCTTTTGACAGCAGCCATCTTTGAGCACCGTGCTGCCCTCTTTAGCTAGATACCTTTGAAATGTGGTGGCAGGCAATTCCACATGACAGCAGCCATCTTTAATCAAGAGAGCACCGTGCTGCCCTCTATGTGGTGGCGGCAAATTCTACATGCTCTTGTTTGGAAACAAACTCACGCGCTTTTTTGACAGCCGTCATCCGCCATCTTTAATCAACAGAGCACAGTGCTGCACTCTTTAGCTAGATACCTTTGAAATGTGGTGGCGGCAATTTGAAAAATTCTATGTGCTCTTGTTTGGAAACAAAGCCACGTGCTTTTTTGACAGCTGTCAACCGCCATCTCTAATCAATAGAGCACTGTGCTGCTATCATGCGGACAATTTCGTCAGCTGTCATCCGCCATCTTTAATCCACAGAACACCGTGCTCCCCTCTGTAGTAGCGGGCAATTTGAAAAGTTCTGTTAGCTGTCATCGCCATCTTTAATCAAGAGTGCACCGTGCTGCCATCTTTAGCTAGATACCTTTGAAATGTGGTGGCGGCAAATTGAAAAATTCCACGTGCTCCTGTTTATTAAACAAACTCACGCGCTTTTTTGTCAGCTGTCATCCGCCATCTTACATCGCAAACCTCAGTGCTACACTCTTTAGTTGAAATATGGTGGTGGGTAATTTAAAAAAGAAAAATTCTACAGCAGCCATCTCTCGACGCAAATTGCACAAGATGGTGGTTATACATGACTCCTTAAAGGTGCTTATGCAAGATGGCCGCTATACATAGGTTCTTATGAGACGCCCTTGGGATGCTTGCGCAAGATGGCGGTTGCTCTTATGAGGCGGCTTAAGGGTCCTTGCACAAGATGGCTAGAGACGCCCTAAGGATGCTTGCGCAAGATGGCGGCTATACACGTCTCCTTATGAGACGCCTTAGGGTGCTTGCGCAAGATGGCTGCTGCTCTTATGAAGAAAGCTAGCTTAGAGGCTAACGTGTCGTGCTAGTTCGATTCATTAAATTTGGGGCTTAAATGCAAAATGTTAAATAACTCGAAAGCGGTGCATCGTAGAGCAAAACGGAAAAAAAAATTCTGCCCAGTACCTCGGTTCGCAGTACGAGGAACAAGAAAAACATAGTCTAATGATGAGATCAACGGTTCGGTTCCTACTTAGGCCCTTTGGCATTCGCTCTGTTTTAGCTTGTATTGAAGCAAGTCTTCGTAACATGATCAGGTTTAGCTATGGTAGAGAGTATAACGTGCCGTGCAGGTTCGATTAATTAAATTTGGGGCTTAAATGCAAAATGTTAAATATCTCGAAAACGGTGCATCGTAGAGCAAAACCTGATACCTAGGTTTGCAGTATCAGGAACAAGAAAAAAACATAGTCTAATGATGAGATCGACGGTTCGATCCATACTTAGGCCCTTTGGTATTGGCAGCTATCTAATTCTACAAGATGGGGGGCTATACATAGCTTCTTATGACTCAGCTTAAGAGCGCTTGCACATGATGACTGCTGCTCTTATGAGACGCCCTAGGGGTGCTTGCGCAAGGTAGCAGCGACAAGACGGTGACTATACACAGCTCCTTATGATACGGTCTAGAGGTGCTCACACAAGATGGTGGCTGCTCTGATGAAGAAAGCTAGCTTTGCATCGTGCAGGTATCTTTACAGCACTAAACCTCATACCTTTGAAATGTGGTGGCGGGTAATTTGAAAAATTCGACGTGCTTTTTCTTAAGCTGTTAAGGCCTCCTCTTATGTCAAGGCATAGCTCTATCGAACAAGTTTAAACCTGCATCGGGATAGCTAGAGTAAGCACGTGCTGCAGTGATGACGTCATTATGCATGTTTAGACTTGCAAATCACTAAAGAAACATAACAAGACTAGAATCGAACACTGCACTCTATGCCGTTAACTTTATCATGTGATCGGAACATTGATTGAAGTGTTTAGAACACTAAATAAGTAGAACCGAACACTGTACTCGATACAACATGTGTTTAGAACATGTCAGGGGATACCTTTGTTCTAAGAAGATTAGATTACCGCACATTCCTTGTAGGGCTAATAGGCTAAAGGGCTAAAGGGCTAAAGGGCTAATGGGCTAAAGGGCTAATGGGCTAAAGGGCTAATGGGCTAGGGTGCCTCTCCTCTCTTTATCCGGGCTTGAGACCGGCTCTACAACTAGAGGCGGAGTTAACACCCTAAGGAAGGGAGAATGTCGGGAAATAATCTATACGAATATAGCTACTCGATCGACTATATACTACAGATGGATGACTTAGGTGAGGGTAAGCGCTTACTTAATAATACCTACACGATATAATTCATACTCTATTTCAAAAATATCTTCTTTGTACTGTGTGTAACCAGCATCATGATAGGCTCTTAGCAGTTGTAAACGTTTTACGAGTACGTTGGGGTCTTTACAGTAGCTTATATCTACATAGGGTAACAGAGGCTTGTTGTGAACTTTGAGTCTATATGCAGACAGTTGATGTACAGGGACTTGTTTTGATGTAATACGTGCTTCAGCAGTAGTGTTTCTAGGTACAAACTTAACTTGTTTCGATAGCGATGAAGCGTTAAAATTTCCTCCTTCTTTACCTTGCATCTCTTCTTGAGATGTTTGCACTGCGACAGAACGTGTAGTAGGCTTAGGAAATGAAGTAAAATCATCAAGCTGTAATGGCAATGAATTTTCTTCTTCTTCTACTTTCCCTTTACTACTGTTTTGATCAACATCATTATCCTTATTATCATAATCATGATCTTGCCTCTCTTTATCTTGAAGTTTGTGCTTAGTAACAGAACTTGCAGCAGGCCTAGACAACAAGGGAGAATTAAAAATCTCTCGCAGAGGTGTACTTTCCAAACATAAATCAGTGTTCGCTGGAATATGGTTGAGCTCTTTGTATTTTGTTCCCGATGAAGCTACATTACACGCGGCTTCATGACGTTGAGCGTTGTATGCGTTCTTGAACTCTCTTCTACAATGTTTGCATTGAAAAATTGTCCTACATGATATCTCATGACGTCTCCTGTGATAGCTTCGGGAAAATGCTTTTCCACACTCTTCGCAAATATACCTAGACATAGGTTTTTCCATGACGGACTTTTATCTTCTGCTAACAGATTCTTCTTTAAATCTACACGACATTTGTTACTCTCTACTTCGATGATGCGAACAGCTTAGCGATTAACAGTAAACTAACACAAAAGCGTATAACCAAGGTAGCAACAGTAAGGTTTAAGCCCATCAAGATGGCAAGAGTGAGGTTAGCGACGTTCTGCTGTTGGATTTTAAATTCCGCGCTATAACATGCATAAGGTGGCAGCCTTGAGGTTTACCGCCGTAAAGATGGCAGCAATGAGGTTAGCGACGCTCTATTGTCCTTCAAAGTGAGGTTAGGGTTCGTCAAGAAGACAGTTGTCAGAAAAGCACGTGGCTATGTGTACCAAACAAGAGCACGTGGTCGTGACGTCACGGTCACGTAATCAATCCTTAGCTCTACGTCGTTAAGAGCAGCATTAGGATTAGCTATGTTTAAAAATCTTAGGAACAGGGCAGCAGTATCAATAGCCATGTTTTAAAGCGTGTAGACGTCACCTATCGATTGTACATGCATCAAATATCGCACTAATCGTCTTCTACTAGATCGTGCTGCTATCTTAGCATAACCTATACGTATGAACTTAAAGTATAAAGAATAGCCATGTTTCAAAGCGTGTACACATTACCTATCGATTTTGCATGCATCGACTCTCGTACTAAACTTCTTCCGCTAGATTGTGCTGCTATCTTAGCATAACCTATACGCATGACCTTAAGGTACAAAGAATAGCTATGTTTCAAAGCGTGTACACAGCACCTATCGATTTTGCATGCATCGACTATCATACTAAACTTCATCCGCTAGATTGTGCTGCTATCTTAGCATAACTTATACACATGAACTTAAAAGTACAAAAAATAGCCATGTTTCAAAGCGTGTACACATTACCTATTGATTTTACATGAATCGACTATCATACTAAACTTCTTCCGTTAGATTGTGCTGCTATCTTAGCATAACCTATACGCATGAACTTAAACTACAAAGAATAGCTGAGTTCACAGCGTGTACACATCACTTATCGATTTTGCATACATCAACTATCACACTAAACTTCTTCTACTAGATTGTGCTGCTATCTTAGCATAACCTATACGCACGAACTTAAAGTACAAAGAATAGCCATGTTTCAAAGCGTGTACATATTACTTATCGATTTTGCAAGCATCGACTCTCGTACTAAACTTATTCCTCTAGATTGTGCTGCTATCTTAGCATAACCTATGTGCATGAACTTAAAGTACAAAGAATAACCATGTTTCAAAGCGTGTACACATCACCCTGAACTTCTTCCGCTAGATTGTACTCCTATCTTAGCATAGCCTATACGCGCGAACTTAAAGCACAAAAAATAACGATGTTTAACAGCGTGTACACATCACCTATTGATTTTGCATGCATCGACTATTTTTTACCACCAGAGTGTACAACGATCGCATATGTGTATTGCTAACGTATGTGTATAAAGTTAAAGCACAAAGAATAGCCAAGTTCAAAGCGTGTACACATCACCTATCGATTTTGCATGCATCGACTATCGTACTAAACTTCTACCGCTAGAGTGTACAACGTTCGCAATTGTGTGCTGCTACCTATGTGCGTGAACTTAAAGCACAAAGAATAGCGTGTACACAACACCTGTCAATTTTGCACGCATTAACTCTTGTACTAAACTTCATCTACTAGAGCGTGGGATCATTGCTTGTGCATGCTGCAATCTTATGTGCACGAACTTAAAGGACAAAGAATAGCCAAGTTCAAAGCATGTACACATCACCTATCGATTTTGCATGCATCGTCTTTCTTACTAAACTTTTTTCCACTAGAGCGTGCAACAACCTTATAAGTATGCTGCTAATTTAGTATAACATATACGCATGAACATAAAGCATAAAGAATAGCGATGTATAAAAATCTTGTGAACATAGCAGCAGCAGTAAGAATAGCAATGTTTTAAAAGCGTGTACGCATTGCCTATCGATTGTACATGCATCAACTAGAGTACAAAACTTCTCCCGCTAGAGTTTGCTGCTATTTTAGCATAACCTATGTGCACGGATTTAAAGCACGAAGAATAGTTAAGTTTCAAAGTGTGTACACAACACCTATCGATTTTGCATGCATCAACCATCGTACTAAACACATCCTGCTAGGATGTACAAGGTTCACATGTGTTTGCGCTGCTATTTTAGCATCACCTATGCGAATGAACTTAAAGCACAAAGAATAGCGATGTTTGAAAATCTTGCGAACATAGTAGCAGTAAGAATAGCAAGGTTTACAAGCGTGTACATATCACCTTTTGATAATGCATACATCTTCTACGCGAGCGTGGGACCATCGCTTGTACATGTGCTGCTATATTAACAAAACCTATGTGCATGAACTTAAAGCATAAAGAATAACTATGTGAAAAAAATCTTGTGAACATAGCAGAGTGTTAACTACGTAGGTGTAGACATTGAACTTTGCATGCTGAAGCAGCATACTACGTGACCGTGAAGTCACGACCACGTGCTCTTGTTTGGTACACATAGCCACGTGCTTTTTTGACAGCTGTCTTCTTGACGAACCCTAACCTCACTTTGAAGGACAATAGAGCGTCGCTAACCTCACTGCTGCCATCTTTACGGCGGTAAACCTCAAGGCTGCCACCTTATGCATGTTACAGCGCGGAATTTAAAATCCAACAGCAGAACGTCGCTAACCTCACTCTTGCCATCTTGATGGGCTTAAACTTTACTGTTGCTACCTTGGTTATACGCTTTTGTGTTAGTTTACTGTTAATCGCTAAGCTGTTCGCATCATCGAAGTAGAGAGTAACAAATGTCGAGTAGATTTAAAGAAGAATCTGTTAGCAGAAGATAAATGTCCGTCATGGAAAAACCTATGTCTAGGTATATTTGCGAAGAGTGTGGAAAAGCATTTTCCCGAAGCTATCACAGGAGACGTCATGAGATATCACGTAGGACAATTTTTCAATGCAAACATTGTAGAAGAGAGTTCAAGAACGCATACAACGCTCAACGTCATGAAGCCGCGGGTATGTAGCTTCATCGGGAACAAAATACAAAGAGCTCAACCATATTCCAGCGAACACTGATTTATGTTTGAAAAGTACACCTCTGGAGAGATTTTTAATTCTCCCTTGTTGTCTAGGCCTGCTGAAAGTTCTGTTACTAAGCACAAACTTCAAGATAAAGAGAGGCAAGATCATGATTATGATAATAAGGATAATGATGTTGATCAAAACAGTAGTAAAGAGAAAGTAGAAGAAGAAGAAAATTCATTGCCATTACAGCTTGATGATTTTACTTCATTTCCTAAGCCTACTACACGTTCTGTCGCAGTGCAAACATCTCAAGAAGAGATGCAAGGTAAAGAAGGAGGAAATTTTAACGCTTTATCGCTATCGAAACAAGTTAAGTTTGTACCTAGAAACACTACTGCTGAAGCACGTATTACATCAAAACAAGTCCCTGTACTTCAACTGTCTGCATATAGACTCAAAGTTCACAACAAGCCTCTGTTACCCTATGTAGATATAAGCTACTGTAAAGACCCCAACGTACT
Organism: Anabrus simplex; assembly: GCF_040414725.1. NCBI lineage: Eukaryota > Metazoa > Arthropoda > Insecta > Orthoptera > Tettigoniidae > Anabrus > Anabrus simplex. The sequence continues at coordinate 1,089,946,902 of NC_090265.1, read as the reverse complement.
CGTAAAACGTTTACAACTGCTAAGAGCCTATCATGATGCTGGTTACACACAGTACAAAGAAGATATTTTTGAAATAGAGTATGAATTCGTCGTGTAGGTATTATTAAGTAAGCGCTTACCCTCACCTAAGTCATCCATCTGTAGTATATAGTCGATCGAGTAGCTATATTCGTATAGATTATTTCCCAACATTCTCCCTTCCTTAGGGTGTTAACTCCGCCTCTAGTTGTAGAGCCGGTCTCAAGCCCGGATAAAGAGAGGAGAGGCACCCTAGCCCTCTAGCCCATTAGCCCTTTAGCCCATTAGCCCTTTAGCCCTTTAGCCCATTAGCCTATTAGCCCTACAAGGAATGTGCGGTAATCTAATCTTCTTAGAACAAAGGTATCCCCTGACATGTTCTAAACACATGTTGTATCGAGTACAGTGTTCGGTTCTACTTATTTAGTGTTCTAAACACTTCAATCAATGTTCCGATCACATGATAAAGTTAACGGCATAGAGTGCAGTGTTCGATTCTAGTCTTGTTATGTTTCTTTAGTGATTTGCAAGTCTAAACATGCATAATGACGTCATCACTGCAGCACGTGCTTACTCTAGCTATCCCGATGCAAGTTTAAACTTGTTCGATAGAGCTATGCCTTGACATAAGAGGAGGCCTTAACAGCTTAAGAAAAAGCACGTCGAATTTTTCAAATTACCCGCCACCACATTTCAAAGGTATGAGGTTTAGTGCTGTAAAGATACCTGCACGATGCAAAGCTAGCTTTCTTCATCAGAGCAGCCACCATCTTGTGTGAGCACCTCTAGACCGTATCATAAGGAGCTGTGTATAGTCACCGTCTTGTCGCTGCTACCTTGCGCAAGCACCCCTAGGGCGTCTCATAAGAGCAGCAGTCATCATGTGCAAGCGCTCTTAAGCTGAGTCATAAGAAGCTATGTATAGCCCCCATCTTGTAGAATTAGATAGCTGCCAATGCCAAAGGGCCTAAGTAGGGATCGAACCGTCGATCTCATCATTAGACTATGTTTTTTCTTGTTCCTGATACTGCAAACCTAGGTATCAGGTTTTGCTCTACGATGCACCGTTTTCGAGATATTTAACATTTTGCATTTAAGCCCCAAACTTAATTAATCGAACCTGCACGGCACGTTATACTCTCTACCATAGCTAAACCTGATCATGTTACGAAGACTTGCTTCAATACAAGCTAAAACAGAGCGAATGCCAAAGGGCCTAAGTAGGAACCGAACCGTTGATCTCATCATTAGACTATGTTTTTTCTTGTTCCTGATACTGCAAACCTAGGTATCAGGTTTTGCTCTACGATGCACCGTTTTCGAGATATTTAACATTTTGCATTTAAGCCCCAAATTTAATTAATCGAACCTGCACGGCACGTTATACTCTCTACCATAGCTAAACCTGATCATGTTACGAAGACTTGCTTCAATACAAGCTAAAACAGAGCGAATGCCAAAGGGCCTAAGTAGGAACCGAACCGTTGGTCTCATCATTAGACTATGTTTTTCTTGTTCCTCGTACTGCGAACCGAGGTACTGGGCAGAAAATTTTTTGTCCGTTTTGCTCTACGATGCACCGCTTTCGAGATATTTAACATTTTGCATTTAAGCCCCAAATTTAATGAATCGAACTAGCACGACACGTTAGCCTCTAAGCTAGCTTTCTTCATAAGAGCAGCAGCCATCTTGCGCAAGCACCCTTAAGGCGTCTCATAAGGAGACGTGTATAGCCGCCATCTTGTGTCCGCCATCTTGCGCAAGCATCCCTAGGGCATCTCATAAGGAGCCGTGTATAACAGCCATCTTGCGCAAGCATCCCAAGACCGTCTCATAAGAACCTATGTATAGCGGCCATCTTGCATAAGCACCTTTAAGGAGTCATGTATATCCACCATCTTGTGCAATTTGCGTCGAGAGATGGCTGCTGTAGAATTTTTCTTTTTTAAATTATCCGCCACCATATTTCAACTAAAGAGTGTAGCACTGAGGTATGCGATGTAAGATGGCGGATGACAGCTGACAAAAAAGCGCGTGAGTTTGTTTACTAAACAGGAGCACGTGGAATTTTTTCAATTTGCCGCCACCACATTTCAAAGGTATCTAGCTAAAGATGGCAGCACGGTGCACTCTTGATTAAAGATGGCGGATGACAGCTAACAGAACTTTTCAAATTGCCCGCTACTACAGAGGGCAGCACGGTGTTCTGTGGATTAAAGATGGCGGATGACAGCTGACGAAATTGTCCGCATGATAGCAGCACAGTGCTCTATTGATTAAAGATGGCGGATGACAGCTGTCAAAAAAGCACGTGGCTTTGTTTCCAAACAAGAGCACATAGAATTTTTCAAATTGCCGCCACCACATTTCAAAGGTATCTAGCTAAAGAGTGCAGCACTGTGCTCTGTTGATTAAAGATGGCGGATGACGGCTGTCAAAAAAGCGCGTGAGTTTGTTTCCAAACAAGAGCATGTAGAATTTGCCGCCACCACATAGAGGGCAGCACGGTGCTCTCTTGATTAAAGATGGCTGCTGTCATGTGGAATTGCCTGCCACCACATTTCAAAGGTATCTAGCTAAAGAGGGCAGCACGGTGCTCAAAGATGGCTGCTGTCAAAAGCATTTTTCAAATTATCCGCCACCACATTTCAAAGGTAAGTAGCTAAAGAGGGCAGCACTGTACTCTATAGATTAATGATGGCGGATGACAGCTGTCAAAAAAGCACGTAGATTTGTTTATCTCACGCTAGTGAGGTTAAGTTGGTAGCACTAAGGTTTAGGCCCGCCAAGACGGTAGCACTGCCGATGACCTGTGACATATTTACATCTACTACGATAAAGAGGGCAGCACAGTGCTCTGTGGTTCAAAGACGGCGGATGACAGCTGACAAAAAAGGACGTGGCTGTCAAAAGGCACGTGGCTTTGTTTACCACGCGCTAGTTAGGTTAAGTTGGTAGCACTAAGGTTTAGACCCGCCAAGATGGCAGCACTGCCGATGACAGGTGACGAATTTACATCTACTACGATAAAGAGGGCAGCACAGTGCTCTGTGGTTTAAAGATGGCGGATGACAGCTGTCAAAAAAGCACGTGGCTGTCAAAAAGCACGTGGCTTTGTTTACCACGCGCTAGTGAGGTTAAGTTGGTACTACTGAGGTTTAGGCCCGTCAAGATGGCAGTACTGAGGTTAGCGATGCGTTGTTGTCTGTCAAAAAGCACGTGGCTGTCAAAAAACACCTGGCTTTGTTTACCTCGCGCTAGTTAGGTTAAGTTGGCACTACTGAGGTTTTGGCCCGTCAAGATGGCAGTACTGAGGTTAGCGATGCGTTGTTGTCTGTCAAAAAGCACGTGGCTGTCAAAAAACACGTGGCTTTGTTTACCTCGCGCTAGTTAGGTTAAGTTGGCACTACTGAGTTTAGGCCCGTCAAGATGGCAGCAGTGAGGTTAGCGATGCGTTGTTGTCGATGACAGCTGTCAAAAAGCACGTGGCTTTGTTTACAAATTCAAATCTCGCGCCAAAATTCAAATTTCCCGCCAAAAATTCAAATTTCCCGCCAGAATTCAAATTTCCCGCGGGAGGGGGCGCCAGAATCCCTGTATTATACTACTCACAGCAAGTCGGAGTTTCTATAACTTCCGCACATATAGTACAGCAACAACATTATTAAAACTCGAACCTTACAAATGCACATATGCTCATAATTTATAACCAGCTGATCCCGCAGCGCGTATAATAAGAAACATTATAGTGCCCGAGCTAAACCGTGTCAGTCGAAATGTGTTTACCCGGTACAATGTCTGTTTAGCTGCGGAGAACGACAGATCCATCATTTACTATAAGGTAAGAGTTGAGTTCTGTTTCTTATACTGTATATGTAGATTTACAGATTGGATATGCGAAGACAGAGTACTGGACGGATGTAGCCAGGTGGGCCGCAGATGTGTGGGAAAGCAGTAGGTCTACTACCTACCACCGACAGTCCTGAGGATGTTTTTCCATGGTTCCCATTTTTTCACCAGCAGCCACAGATGCCCCTTTTCCAAATCCTGAGCTCTTCCTATCGCATCGTGAGAAAAGAATTATTCGTCTTGTGTAGGCCGTAATAAAAATATCAGACAAAGAAACAAAATAAGCATGAAAATAATTAAGGATGTGATACATATTTGTAGATCTTCTTTTATGTATATAAGTTTGTTAATTATTATTCTCTCGTAATTACTGTTTTTTCTGACATTACTAGAGTCACCCTGTGAAACTCATATTTTAAGATAATGATGCTATTAATTCACTGCCCACAAACTACATTACTCGCTTCCGGAGAAGCCGAAGTGCGGAATTTTTCCCGCTGGAGTTGTATTACGTACAGGTCAATCTCCTGACAGGAGGCTGGCCTATTTGAGCACGGAATCTTCAAACACCACTGGAATGAGCCGTGGTTGAACTTGCCATGTTGATTAAGATTGCATTACCGAAATCCAACTTTTTTGTGCCAGGGTAGACTTTCAGTCAATTTGCTAAGAACACAGCAAATGTCTACTATTGCGGTAGAAAGTTTCATTCTCCTCTAGAATTGGGAATGTTACGGGTAAACATCAGTGGAGTGAGGTGGAGTTACAGATGAGAGGTGAAACTTCAAGGGTCTTACATAACATGTTGTGACACTGTTGGTTCTAGGTCTAATATCGAGAGTTCCTGTACTTCGTACTCCAAGTTATCTGAGGACACCTCATCTAACAAACAAATTACTTAAGTATCAACCGATTACATTCTAGAAATTGAATTAGTCATATCCTGCTGAGTTGCAGAAGGAAATTCTTACTTTTCTAATTTTGATTCAAGTTTAATGTTCAAAAAGATTACTAGAAAAGAATTCGTGCAATTTTAATACTATTTAGAGTTCCACATGACACATGGACTAATTTCTAATTGATTGACTGAACGAATTGACTGCCTAGTACGGACCGTGTAGCTGTAAGCAGCATTCGGTAGATTGTGGACTCGAACCATACCACCAACAGTCCTGAGAATGGTTTTCCATGGTTTCCGAGTTTCTCATCAGCAGCCACGGCTGCTCCCTTCCAATCCTGGACTTTTTCTATTGCATTGCTAGAAAAGAACTCTTTGTTTTGTGTGTGTCGTAATAAAAATATCAGGCAAAGAAAAATAAAATAAACGTGTACATACCGTAATTAAGGATGGGATATATATTTGTTTTGGAATGTATATCATTCTTTAACATCTAAGATAGAAAACATTCTGATAACGCGTAAAATGTGTATAAAACACTTCTGGGATTTGCTTATAATGCTAATAATATCCACAGCCTCTTTCCAGTAATGCGACCGGGTATGGGATTGAATGAATGAAACGCCCATCTAGCGGCGAGGATAGGAACTCTGCCGGCTGCCGAAGCCTGTCGCATTCTTCTGGGGCAATGATCAATGGCTGGCTAATGAAATGATACTGGAGAGTGTTGATGGAATGAAAGGTGACAGAGAAAACCGGAGTACCCGGAGAAAAATCTGTCCCGCCTCCGCTTTGCCCAGCACCAATATCACATGGAGAGACTGGGATTTGAACCACGGAACTCAGCGGTGAGATGCCGGCGCGCTGCCACCTGAGCCACGAATGCTCCATATTTTTAATGTATCCTGGATTTATTGGCTCAAATCTATATATATAAAATAAGAGTTTTGTCTGTACATTGCTCAGAATTGGAAAATAATGGTATTTCTGTATCGGTCATGTCCATAGTAACATGAAAATGCACTTTTTACTTTTCCGTAATTTCTGTCTGTCTGTCTGTCTGTCTATCTGTCTGTATGTATGTATGTATGTATGTACACGCATCACGAGAAAACGGTTGAAGAGAATTTAATGAAAATCGGTATGTGAAGTCGGGGGATGAGCCTCTACAATCTAGGCTATAAATCATTTTGCTCACGCTGAGTGAAATGGTAGTTTAGGGGGAGGCCTAACATTGAATTCTCAACTATTTATGTCAAGTGGTCTAATGAAAATCGGTATGTGAAGTCCGTGGATTAGCCTCTACAATGTAGGCTATAAATCATTTTACTCACGCTGAGTGAAATGGTAGTTTAGGGGAAGGCCTAAAATTGAATTCTCAACTATTTATGTTATTAGTGGTCGTATTTTAAAGAAAATGGGTATGCAAAGTTGAGGAATAAGTTGCTACAATCTAGGCTATCAATAATTGTATTCACGCTGAGAAAAATGGTAGTTTAGTGGAAGGCGTAAAATTCAATTCTCAAATATTGTTGTTATTAGTAGTCCTATCTTGATGAAAATCGGTATGCAAAGTCAGGAAATAAGTCACTATAGTCTAGGCTGTAAATTATTTTATTCACGCTGAGTGAAATGGTAGTTTAGGGGAAGGCCTAAAATGTAATTCTCAAATATTTCTTATTAGAGGTGTAATCGACGAATGCTACATAACTAAGGTTATATAGTATTAAATTTCCTATTATTCATGTCTTATACATTGTTACCGTACTGGCTATGATCACAAAGATATTCATGAATTTGGATTTTTGTTACTAAGTATTTATCAGCGCCGAGTAACGAGAAAATGGGTAAACAGTATTTAATGAAAATCGGTATGTAAAGTCGGTGAATAAGAAACAACAGTTTATGGTATAAAATATTTTACAAATCACAGAGTCGAAAGAAAAGTAAATGTGAAGGCCTACAATATAGAAAGCTCATAACATTGATCAACAATAACATTACATTGACCATTGTTTGTCGTGATGTGCTTTGTGTCTTCTGTTGCCCTTCATCTCCGATAGATAGGATTACTGCTGCGTACAGAGTATTTTTTATTTGATTTACGTTGCACCGACATAGATAGGTTTTATGGCGACGATGGGATAGGAAAGGGCTAGGAGTGCCTTAGGCCTTAATTAAGGTACAGGCCCAGCATTTGACTGGTGTGAAAGTGGGAAACCACGGAATACCATATTTAGCGCTGCCAACAATGAGGTTCGAATCCATTATCTCTCGGATGCAAGCTCACAGCTGCGCACCGCTAACCACACGGTCAACTCGCCCAGTCGTACAGTGTGTAACAGCCTGTCTGAATATTGATGGGAAGTAGCTGGGGAGTTAGATAACTTTCTTCTTTAGCATGCCATTCCCCTGGTTTATAAATTTTCTGATACTACTGGTACGTAACACACTGGATCATCATAGCATTCGGGCTATTCAATCCCTACTCTGAGGCACTGATTGGAATGAACAGTGTGCATATTTAGCGGAATAATGGCAGATGAGTGTTCATGGCGATCTGCGGCCTGGTCATCCCAGCTCTGGAACTTTGGACTATTAGATTGGCACCGCAATCTAACCGCAGCACTGTTCGTTAAAAGTGATAAAACGCGCGGCTTTCCATTTGATCGAGTATTTTATATGATAGCATTGCTTTTAATCGCTACATTCATACTTACGTTTTTGTAATGACCTATGTTGATTTCAGGTTAGGAAAACCACAAAGTCAGTCTTTCTGAGAATCCCGTAGCGAAGCACGTGTACATCAACTAGTAATTATAATATATCCGAGTATAAAGCCATCTTTCTGTCCGTACTTTTTGTATCTTATCCTGATACTTAGTTTTTGGGTACTGGGCAGAAAAGTAATAACCTACGGTTCAATTTAACTTTTGTTTGTTTCCCCTGCCTGTCTGTCTGTCTGTCTGTCTGTCTGTCTGTCTGTCTGTCTGTCTGTCTGTCTGTCTGTCTGTCTGTCTGTCTGTCTGTCTGTCTGTTACAGCATCATTGCAAAATCCGATAGCGGAATTTTCATGAAACTTGGTATTGAAGTTTAGGATAAAGATGAGTGGGATGGAGGTATAAAGCTGTTCAAAATTGCCGGTAGCAGAGCGTGAGGGGGCTTCACAGGGGACCAAGAACATGAAATTCGATGCGTCTCTTTTACAACTGGTACTACAGGAATATTGCTTACGAAGAAAATGGTCTAGAACATCAATTGCAAACATTTTATTCAGTAGGATCAGTAATAGTACAAATGGGACCCATTTGTCCTATTACTGCAACCACGTTCGTTGCCATTTGTAACCTTACTGATTCTATATGCTTCGTAATTGGGCATCATTTGCAGTTTAAACCACTCTACTTGAACTTTTTTTAAATAAATAAAACAATTATAATAACACGCAATGTCCGTAATTTGTGCACCGGTGTTCACCGATATGGATCGCTCGAATTTGGATACATTTTCTCTTCTCTCCTAGAGCATGCACATGAAGTGTACCGGCGCATCCACTACGGGCCTTACCCAACCCTCTGAAAACGATTATAGGAGTTGGGAACTTTTACCTTCCTTAAATGAAACCTCCACAATGAATTGGAAGTAGTAGCTATATTCTAATCCATGAAGATCTGCTTCATTAGACTGTAACAAGGATACAAAATAACCTTTCAAAATGAACAAACGAAAGACTGCAAAGTTTTTCAATAACACCATATAAACACAAACCTAAATCTGAAATAAATACATGGGAAATCATCTACTACAATCAAGTACCATTCGTAGTAATAGTGTAGGTTAAGCAATGGTGAACAATGATAATGCCAACCAACTTCAATACATCGTGCAATATTCTGCTGTGATATACACTATTTATTGTCATTAGTGGAGAGCTTTATCTACCTTGGATCAGAAGTTAATTCCAAGAACAATGTTAGTTCTGAAACCATAAAACGTGTACTGTCTGCTAACAAGTGCTATCATGGCCTCAGAAAACATCTGAAGTCTAAGTTGCTGTTTAGGAAAACTAAAGTCCTAATGTATAAAGTTTTACTAAAACCTGTATTAACATATGGTGCTGAGACCTGGGCACTCTCCCAATATGATAAAAGATAGCTCGGTATATTTTGAAAGAAGGATTTTGAGGCAAATTTTTGGACCAGTGGAAGAAAATGGTGTCTGGAGAAGAAGATATAATCATGAATTGTATAATTTATATAACGAACCAAACATTGTTAACTGCATAAAGATCAGAAGGTTGGAGTTGGCAGGGCATGTGTTGCGTGCTAACGACAGGATGATAAAGAAGATATTTAAGGCAGTGCCAGAAGGAATCAGGAAAGTTGGCAGACCAAAGTTAAGGTGGGAAGAAGGGGTGAGAGAGGATGTAAAGATAATTGGAGTCAAGAATTTGAGGAGCTCTGCACTTAACAGGAAAGAACGGGGAAAACTTATTCAGAAGGCCAAGGCCCACAAAGGGCTGTCGTGCCAGTGATGATGATGATGATGATGATGATGAGTGAAGAGTAGTGGTAAAAAGCATGAAGTATATATAATTTGTCGAGGGGAAACAGCATTGTGTTCATTGTACTGGTTGTTAAATTTGAAACATAGATTGCTGTCTAGAAACATAAACTATATGTAACTTATTGGTCAACAAATAAAGACGGCAGTATACTGATAGTTTGAGAGAGTCCACAGAAAAACACCTCGACCGTTCGGATACTTGTCCCAACGCTGAACATTTTTCTATATACTCTCCACAAGGAAGAACGCTGATTGCTGGTTGAACCACTGTTCTGCAGCATCAAGAACCGGTTGATCGGTGTTGAAACTCTTACACTTCAGGATTTCTTCAGCAGTTCAAAGACGCGACTGTCAGAAGGGGAGAGATCTCGACTGTGAGATGATCCATGACACCTCAGTGAAAATAGTACTACAACTACTACATAAATTCTCATTCCATTCTTCAAGGGTATGGCGGACCTCCTACACGATACCGCCATCTCTAAGGCCAGGGAGATTTGATTCGGAGAAGGAGATGTTTGGAGAAGGTGAGACGGTTAGCGGCCGTGGCCTATGCTAAGAACTGTCCCGGCATTCGCCTTAGTGCAGCAGAACGGAAAACTACGGAAAACCATTCTCAGTGTAGTCCACGGTGGGGATCAGTCCCTCTCCGTGCCCCGAATACAGAGTTGTAGAGCCATCGGTAATGCCGAAACCGAGTCGGCATCCGCCGACAAAGAGTGCCGACTGTCCACTGTTGCGTTGGCAGCGTTTTGACATTCATTACCGTTGAGCACAAACACACTGTGTGAGAGTTCATGCGGTCAAAGCACCTTGTTTGAACTCGAATTGAATCATACCATTTAGTATTCGTTTGGTTGTAACAATCAAGCACGAATATAACTTCAACGCATGTATCAGACTAACCACGTTCTGACAAATACCAAGCCATCTTTTGGCCATCCAATGCAGTGTTGGAACTCTGACTGTGTTTAGACTGAGCAATCCTTATACTGTAGCTTTCTCAAAATTATTACTCTCGCTCCAAACATCCGTTGGAGATGAAATAAACACTAATATTATGATATGCTTTATCAGTAGCATTAATTATGTTCATGTCGTACAGTTTGGTTCTACCTAGCGAGCTGACCGTGCAGTTAGGGGCGGGCAGCTGTGAGCTTGAATTCGGGAGACAGTGGTTTCGAACTCCACTGCCGGCATCCCTGAAGATGGTTTTCCGTGGGATCCCACTTTTACACAAGGAAATGCGGGAGATATAACTTAGTTAAGATCACGGCCGCTTCTATCCCACTCCTAGCCCTTTCCTATACCATCGTCGCCAAAAGACCTACCTCTGTCGGTGCGACGTAAAGCAGTTTGTAAAAAAAATGTGTACTTTCTGTCAATCTATGCTAATATGTAAAGAGATAGCCTACTGCGAGTTTGTATGTAACGCATAATCTCAGAAACTACTGGATCGATTTTGACATTTCTTTCATCATTTGAAAAAATATAATTCCGGGTAATATAGGTTATGTAACATCTTGTAATCAATCAATGCATATTCAAGATAAACTTAAATATTATAATTAAGCGGTCCGCCTATTCAACACAATATATAATTTATTAATATCTATGACATGTTTCGTCCCCTAAGGGACATCATCAGCTAATAATAAATTTAATATATCAGAAATAAATATTAAAATTGGAAAGACACATAAAATTTTTTGACAATTTAAAATAAAATCTTCAAATTTTGTTAAAATTGTAAGTCATAAGACAGGTAAAAGAGTTAAATTGTGCATATTTCTCTTGTTGATGTTCTTGAAAAATACCAGTTTTGCTTATAAAATCTTAAAATATCATTTGTTGGAAATAGCACACTTGATTTGTATTCCTTAGTGAAAGATTTGTTGAAACTTAACAAGCATTCCTTAGATGGTATACTAAAATTTAAATGCTTCAGACTTTAAAGTCAGATCGGGGCCGTGATGGTAAAGTTCTGTGTGGTAATGGATATAATTTTATTGCTTATTATTGGCCCCGATATGCGGAGAAGGACTCACTTCTACCGAGGTAAGTGTGCATAATATTTAAGTTTATCTTGAATATTCATCGATTGATTATAGTCAATACGGGCTTAGTATTACTTGAAATGAAGCTGTTAAAGCTTATCACTTGTAACATCTTGTAATATCGAAGGGTTCCCGCGAGAACCGTCATTTAAAAAAAAAATAGAAGCTATAATAAATCTCAATGTTTGTATATTTGGCAGTCGGTGTTTCTTCACGTAAAAGCTATTTACTTGGCTGATGGAGCTCAGATTCGACAAGGTTTTAGCTGATACGTTTGTTTAACGTACAGGCTACTTACTATCACGCTACCTTTTAAGTGGGCTGTGTAGTGAAAGAAAATGTGAAGCAAATCAGAGGAAGACATACCCTTGGGACGCTTAGAATTGAATACTCTGCCTAAACTGTTAGTGCTATTTTGCTAGTGGCTTTACGTTGCACCGACATAGATAGGTCTTATGGCGATGATGGGATAGGAAAGGCCTAGGAGTTGGAAGGAAGCGGCCGGGGCCTTAATTAAGGTACAGCCCGAGCATTCGCCTGATGTGAAAATGGAAAACCACGGGAAACCATATTCAGAGCTACCGACAGTGGGGTTCGAACCCACTATCTTCCGGATGCAGGCTCACAGCCGCGCGTCCCTAACCGCATGGCCAACTCGCCCGATGTTAGTCCTATTGAACAATGGAGTGCAATAAGTGTACTTGAATTTCGATTTCCCAGAAAAATGTTTTGTGAGTTTTCTTCGTATCTCTAATAGTTTTCAAGAAAAAGAAAAACGATTTGCTGTCTTTCGGCAAATGCTTTATCCTTGGTCTCTCGGTTTCTTTCCCGTAAAAACTACCGGTACTTGACGGACCGTGCTCAAATTTGGCAAGCATACAACTGGAAACTTTGGTTAACATCTAGGCTTCTTACAACTACATTGTATCTTAAGGGTGCCATGTAAGGAAATAAAATGTGAAGCATATCATAGAGAAATGCACGCTGGGATCCTTAAACGTGAATGGTTTGTCCTATTAAATAATAGAGTCAGCGAGTGTACTTAAAATTCTATTTCCTAGAAAAAGTTTGCAAGTGTTTATTTCGCAATTCCAACAATATTCCAGAGATAAAGGTGCTTTTCTGTGTTTTACTCTCACACTATCTCTTAAGCGGACCTTGCAGCGAAAGAACATGTGAATCAAGTCAAAGGAAAAATTACACTTGGGACCCTTAAAAGGTTAGTCCTATTAAACACTAGAACAGAGCATATAAACTTAAAATTCGATTTGCCAGAAAGATTTTGTTCGTAATTCTAATCATTTCCGAGAAAATAATTTTTCCGTGTTTTGGCGTATAATTTTGACGGTAGGAGTGTGGTGCCCTTACTTTGAACGAATAAAATCTTTCTATCTTAATCTGTTTACCAACCAGGATTGGTTTTACCCTCGGACTCAGCGAGAGGTCCTACCTCTACCACCTCAGGGGTAGTGTCCTGGAGCGTCAGACATCGGATCGGGGATACAACCGGGGAAGAGGTCCAGTAGCTCACCCAGGCGGCCTCACCTGCTATGCTGAACAGGGGCCTTGTGGGGAGATGGGATGATTGGAAGGGATAGACAAGGATGACGGAAGGAAGTGGCCGTGGCCTTAAGTTAGGTACCATGCCGGCATTTGCCTGGATGAGAAGTGGGAAACCACGAAAAGCCACTTCGAGGATGACTGAGGTGGGAATCAAACCCACCTCTACTCAGTTGACCTCCCGAGGCCGAGTGGACCCCGTTCCAGCCTTCGTACCGCTTTTCAAATTTCGTGGCAGAGCCGGAAATCGAATCCGGGCCTCCGGGGGTGGCAGCTAATCACACTAACCACTACACCATAGATGCGGACTGAGCGAATAAAATAAACCAGAAAATGGCGGAAGCTGTATCATTTAAATCGTGAGAGATTCACGGTGCCCGCTCACGCTCTCGCCTTTTCTTTACTTTTCGCAGCAAGCAAGTACAATCCATTTACAAGTTCGGTCTGAGGATTATACACAGCATCGCGTGTGAGATTTGAGTGCCTTTGATTGGAAGGAGCATGGATAGTCTATCTTATTTTGAGTACCTTCGATTGGCAAGGAACATGAAGAGATTAAACAAATGACGAAACAAAAGACACACACTTGGTCAGCTATCACAGCATGGAGGCTCACTGAAAAGTTCTACACAAATATAATAGAGATCGTTTTTACCTCTCGAAGTGTCACAGCCTTCCTTATTCTTAACGTTCTCTAAGTTATTATGACAAGTTGCTGGACGTTTTACACGACGTCTATACGCAGGCCGATTATCCCATATATATTCCAATAATAAATAATATTATTCATTTGAATTTGTACTTAAGCAGATACGTATTAAAACCGCTTTATTGCGTTAATATTGCTATCATGTTGGTTTTCTGTCCACTGGCAGATCCTTTAAGAATTTCGAAAAACCACAGAGACAGTCTTTCTGGGGATATAAAAAAGGCAGGTGGAGATAAGTGTCTGCCTTTATAAAGAGGATCGCCGAACGTGATTGTACCTGGCATTATAATGAAAACTCCCTCATCCTGTCTTCACATGAGAAACGACAAATGATAACCTACCCGTAATATTCCTGGGTAAAGTTAAGAGCTATGCAATTTAATTAAGTTTTACTCACAACGTATACATTACTTCACGTAGAATTCTGTATGCAATGTAGAATTCCGCAGCAAAGAACGGGTACATCAGCTAGTTAACTCATAAAACAATCTGTTGGATTATTGAACATTTCGTTAGTATTAATTGAGTGACTGTAACATATTGTAACTGATGACTGAATACATTGGTTTTCATACCATTGTGTATTAATAATGGTATTCGTTTTACTTTTCAGCAGGCCTGAGTAAATCAGGCGGTCGAGAGCTATCCTTCTGAGCTCAGGTTGGTAGGTTCGATCGTGGCTCATTCTGATGGTATTAGAAGGTGCTTGATTATGTCAGCCTCGTGTCGGTACATTTACCGTCACGTTAAAGAACTCCACCAGGACAAAATTCCGGCACCTCGGCCTCTCTGAATACCGTAGAAGTACTGTAGTTAATGGGACGTAAATTAATACCATTATTATTACATTCCAGCAACTACTTCTTCTGTTTCCGGAGACTCCGAGGCGCCTGAAATTTGTCCCGAGTTCTTTTACGTCCTCATAAATCTACCGATACGTGGCTAGGAGGCGTGACCAGTCTTAAGGAAGATAATGGATAGGAAGAGCATTGGGAGATGACCTTTTGCCCGAACAGCGACGAATTATAGTGGAGAATACGGTAATGATACGATTCATTGGTCAGAGTTGTTTGCTGATGCTCTGTATAATTATTACACCGATATTCCTATGATAAAGTTACATAAAACACTTTCACGCTCGAGGAAACTACTTTAGTAACACGTGCAGTATATGAATATATTAAAATATTAGGGTTTTAATTATTTGGTATTGTTTTACATACATACATACATACATACATACATACATACATACATACATACATACATACATACATACATACATACATACATACATACATACATACATACATACATACATCATTAGAGACGTTGTGCCTTGCAGCGTTCAGCGAGAAAGCCCCTGTGAATTTACTAAACGTCGCCACAATCCTCTATTTGCAACTAGTGCTGTGGCCTGATTTACTTCTATACCTCTTATCTTTAAATCGTTAGAAACTAAATTTAACCATCGTCGTCTCGGTCTCCGTCTACTTATCTCACCCTCCATAATAGAGTCCATTATTCTCCCAGGTAACCTATCTTCCTCCATTCGCCTCACATGATCCCACCACCGAAGCCGGTTTATGCGTACAGCTTCATCCATCGAGTTCATTCCTAACATATCTCCTCATTCCGAGTACCCTCCTGCCATTGTTCCCACTTGTTTGTGCCAGCAATCATTCTCGCTACTTTCATGTCTGTTACTTCTAACTTATGAATAAGATATCCTGAGTCCACGTAGATTTAGCTCCCATAAAGCAAAGTTGGTTTGAAAAGAGACAGATGTAAAGATAGTTTCGTCCGGGAGCTGACTTCTTTCTTACGGAATACTGCCGATGGCAACTGCGAGCTCATTGCATTAGCTTTATTGCACCTTAATTCAATCTCGCTTACTATATTATCATCCTGGCAGAATACACATTACAAATACTTGAATTATCTACCTGTTCCAGTTTTGTATCACCAATTTGACACTCAATTCTGTTGAATTTCTTACCTACAATTTAGTATTCGAAAGGCTAATATTCATACTAGACTCATTGCACATATTTTCAACTTTCGGCACAATATGCCATTAAGACCAAGTCGTCAGCATAGGCCAGAGTGCTAACTACATTTCCACCTAACTGAATCCCTCCTTGCCACTTTATACCTTTCAGCAGATGATCCACGTAAACTACGAACAACAAAGGTGTCTAACCCCTGTAAGTACGCTGATCCAAGAACTCATTCTACCATCAATTCTCACTGCAGCCCAATTGTCGGCATTAATGCCTTCGATTCATATTAATAATCTACCCTTAATCCCATAGTCCCGCAGTATGGTGGACATCTTTTCCCTCGGTACCCTGTCATATGCTTTCTCTACATCTACGAAACATAAACATTTTTCAGTTACCTGGCGCATACTGAAAATCTGATCCTCTATGGTCTGAAACCACACTGGTTTTTCTCTCAACCACTGATCGCACACTCCCTTCCAAGATGCCAGTGAATACTTTGCCTGGTATACCAATTTGATACCTCGATAGTTGATGTAATTCTTCCTGTTCCCTTGCTTATAGATAGTTGCAATTAACTGCATTTATCCAATCTGAAGGTACCTTACCAACACTCCATGCTAATCTTACTACTCTATGAAGCCATTTCATCCCTGCCTTCCCATCATACTTCACCATTTCACGTCTAATTTCATCTATTCCTGCTGCTTTATTAAAATGGAGTTTATTTACAACACTTTCAACTTGCGTAATGCGTAATTTCACCAAAATCATTTTCCTCCTCCCCATGAGCTCGGTTTTTCGCGACACCACTATGGAGATTTCCTTTTACGTTGAGAAGATTTTCAAAATATTCCCTCTACCTGTGCAGTGATTTCCTGGGATCTATTATGAGTTCACCTGAATAATCCAAAACACTGTTCATTTCCTTTTTCCCTCCCTTCTTAAGATTCTTTATTACTGTCCAGACAGGTTTCCCTGCGGCTTGACCTAGTCTTTCCAGGTTATTACCAAAATCTTCCCACGACTACGACTTCTTTTTGGATTCAACAACAATTTGTTTCGCTCTGTTTCTTTGATCTACGTACACTTCCCTGTCTGTATCAGCCCTTGTTTCGAGCCATTTCTGATAAGCCTTCCTTTTACCTTTACAATCTGCTCTCACTTCACCGTTCTACCAAGATGTTCGCTTTTTCCCCATCTTTACACATCTTTCCTAGGCATTCCCTTGCTGTTTCCACTACAGCATCCCTGTATGCCACACATTTTGTTTCTATATCCTGATCCTGCTTAGCGTCCACTCTTTGGAACTTCTGACTAATCATGTCTATGTACTTCTGTCTAATTTCCTCGTCCTGCAGATTTTCTACCCTTATTCGTTTGCAGACAGATTTCAATTTCTCTTTCCTAGGCCTAGAGATACTTAGTTCACTACAGATCAGATAGTGGTCTGTATCATTAAAAAATCCCCGAAAAACAAGTCGATTCCTAACAGATTTCCTGAATTCTAAGTCGGTTATGATGTAGTCTATTATGGATCTGGTACCCCTACTCTCCCATGTGTAGCGATGAATAGCCTTATGCTTGAAGAATATATTCTTAGCTACTAAACACATACTAGCACAGAAATCCAGCAAATGCTTCCCATTCTTATTAACTTCGATATCTTCCCCATATTTACCATTCACTCTTTCCTATCCTTCAGTTTTATTTCCAACTCTCGCATTGAAATCGCCCATTAGCACTATCCTATCCTTGCTGTTCACCCTGACTACGATGTCACTCAATGCTTCATAAAACTTGTCAACTTCCTTCTCATCTGCACCCTTACATGATGAATACACTGAGACAATTCTCGGCCTAATTCCCCCAACTGCCAAATCTACCCACATTATTCGCTCATTTACGTGCCTAACAGAAACTATGTTGCGTGCAATAGGATTCCTGATGAACAGTCCTGTATCACACCCTGCACTTCCCTTTTTAATACCCGTTAAGTACACTTTATAATCTCCCCTTACCCGAATACATCCAGATACATCCTATTTGCTGACTCAGCCATTTCTATTTTCTTTCTCCCAACAGCCCTATTAATACTGATAGCTCTCCATCGAATTCCATTTCGTTCGCCAAGTTGTTTCTAAGGAGTCCCTCGCCTGTCATATGAAAGTGGGACTCCGTTACTCCGATAGGTCCGAGGCTTGCTTAGAATTTTCCGAGATCGGTAAATTCGTGAAGCAGGATGCTACTCTACTTACACATAGCACAAGTGAGGATCTCCCCTCTAACGGGTTAGGGACCACCGGTAGATTGTTTAGTCCTAGCCGCCTGAGCACATGGAGGGTCATGAGTGTCATGACTAAGGATATGTCCGAGATGCCCACTCCCATTACGTAGCAGCTGGTATCCCGACTCTCAGGACCACTTCTAGGCCACTCAGCCGTTGCCCATGGTTCACGAACTAGGACGTGACTACAGTAACCCACACCATGAACGACTGTTTTAATGATACCTAAAACATTATGTACTATGCAATCTTTGTCATCTACAGTATGCAATAGGTATACATAAATATATATGTACTGTATATATGTGTGTGTGTTTGTTCCACTTCCCCTCCTAAACCAGTGGAGCAATTTCAACCAAACTTGGTACACATATGACATACTATATGGAGAAAAACACCGTATGGGTAAGACATTCTTATCACTTCTAGAGGAGGTGGTGAAATGTAAAAATATTAGTGTCGAATCCACAGTTTTCTGGCTTGCGGAGATAAGTAATGACACTCCGGATACCCTTAAGTCCAAGTTCTAGGCTGATTGGCAGGGGCGGGGTTGAGAAGAGATGAAGCGAATGTCCAAAATGACCGATATTATGGATGTGTGTATGTTCCAGCCTACCTCTCAACCAAACTTGCCACACCCTATCTGAAAATTATACTGTGGGGGTAAAACACCCATAACCCTCCTAGAGGAGGGATGGCATGTAAAAATTATCTAAAACGACCCATATTAGTGTCGAATCCATAGTTTTCGGGGTCGCTGAGAAGGATTCTGATACTCTGGATGCCGTTTTCGAACGAGTTTAGCCTCTATCAGCATGGGGGTTGAGAATGGGTTCGCTAGGCTGATAGGTGACAGCCCCAATGAGAGTAGGACTCATTTACATCAGTCTACAGCGCAACACGTAATTAAATTACAACTTACTTGTATTATTTACTTGAAAATATCGGCTAGTTTCCAGACAATCTGGGTTGCCACAACGACAAACTAAAACTAAAAATAAACGTATAACAATAACTCTAAATCTATAAAAGAATGCGTAAAATATCAATCGTCACAATAAGCCAATCTACAAAAATTCACGTCAAACAGTTAATACAAACCCCAAAATTAAACATTCACAAAAGTACCCGAGCTGAGACGGGTACTACGGCTAGTACTATATAAGTGTGCATGCTGTTAATATAACATTTTTAGCACAAACGAGGAAACTCTACAATTCCTGTTAAGAATCCCTCATTTTGCCCTCCTATGGAGAGCCTACGCAACAACAGCAGGCGTGCAGCTCTGATGTCTGATTGATCATCCTACCGTGTTTCATTGCAACTGACGACTTCGATACATCATATTCCACTTAAAACTTGAGCGACAATTACTGATTTTGAGTACATAAACATTATTTTACGACAGAGTGATTATTACCTTTAAGTTTTTGACGTATTCATTGATCATCCTATGACATTTCACTGTAGTCGGTCTAGTCTAACCCAAACATTTTCTTTGAGAAATACAATGTCTATCCAACTAACTTTGACCTTCAAAGTTGTAATGGAACATATTCTTTCTACAGTTGGATGTGAAGATGGTTGTTGGGATGTTATAAAGTGTAAAAGGAAGTTAGAATAAAACACTCACTGAATTGGAAAGTATATTTTATTAACACTTTCTGTGAATTTAAATGCGTTCTACCGACACAGGTATAACTAAAAAGCTTGGTTATGCTATTTATATTTTAAGCACTTAAATTAAGAAATACATGTACATTTTCAGAATAAAGTGAGAATCATATTGCTGCTTTCGTCCAGAATTTCGAACATGTCTCACTCTCCTTTCTTTTCATTATCATATCTCCTATCTACAGTGAGCCTAAAGTTTTGTGAAAAATATTTATGAGTTTTGATGGGACTCTAATTTAGGATTGTGTATTATAATTATTTAGTTCAACGACAATGGTTTTCTTTAAGTAACATCTACATTTTTCAAATATTATTTCGATCACATAAATGCTTTTGTGCATATTACCATAGTGTTCCGAAGTCGACTCTGAGAATAATGTCTGGTGGCCTGAATTATCCTAGATGGAAGTGAGATTGGTTGAAAATGATGAACATCCGTAGTCTGTGTCTGATTTTTTTTAAGATCAAGGCTCTCACGGTGCAGAGGAACTCCGTTGTTGGAGTCATATGAGGCCAAGTTACAGAAACTCAGCTATGTTGGAAGTTTTCTTTGATGCATGCAGTTACGGGATTAGAATATTGGAAGTTTCAATTCTATCATAAAACCTCCATATAAACCACTTGTATATTTGATACTATCTAGATTCCTCGATATATAGCGATATATGTGTGAGAGTTTTACGTCGGAACATGTTGTTCAGTAAAGTTCCCTTTTACGCAGGATTTAGGGGACATCAGATCACAGACTACTAGCTGTTTATATTATGCATTATGCTCAATTCTGTGTGAGTAGAGGCTGTAGACGTCCATATTCGCAGTGTAAGTACTAGCAGATTCATACTGAATGTATTATCACGGTTGGATGACGTACTGCAGTAACTAGCTTACCAACACGGGCAATTCATATTGGTCCAAAATGAACAGTTGCATGCACATAATACAAATTCCACGTAAAACTGTAAATTACATACATTTTAACCACGATATAGATTATAAACTTGTTTCAAGCTGTGTTGAATATGAATGTTTAAAATGCACCATTTCTGTCCATTTGAATAGAATGTTATTCGCTATACCAGGGTTCCACGTTATCTGAAAATATTCTTGTGTTTTGCACAAATTCAACAATCCTGGATGTTTAACTATGCTTATAATGCATAAAGGAATAAAACAAAGTTAAAAATGCTGTTGGATGTGCCGTTTTACATGGATTATGACGGATAAAAAATAACATTTTACTTTCTGCTTGTATTCTTGATTGATACCAATCGTAAATTTTGTTATCATATCCTATGCACTAACACCAAGGATATAACTTTAAAACCCCTATCATTTTCATAATTATCATCTACCCTAGCAGATATATCTCTCAATATCGCAGTTCATATCATAAAGAGTTTCAGCATCGAAATAATCATGAATGGGAAAAGAGGATCAATATTTCCTTTGGACAGTTATATCTGGTCGTGTGATGAGTGTTGAAACTACTATCGTATTTTCTGAGCGGATTTATTGTCAGTGGTCACTGTATTTACTGGAAGAGCACAACTCAAAAGAACTTGTCTAGAATTAAAAATTTGTCAATAATAAAATATTACTTCGTGATACTGGGATAAGAAGCGGGGCGAGCCTCAGCTATGTTTTCTAACGGCTTTAAATTCAATATGTATTTGAAAACAATGGGTGTGGTTCACATTCTACCATCAGTGGATTATTAATACTCTGCTCCCCTTCGAGCCGACTAGAGTCACATCTTTAGTTGATAAATACTAAATCCCTAAATAGATACTTTAGAGTATATTCTGAAGGGCTGCATCCAATACATTGAAGCTGCTAATAATCACATTATTTATCATAAAAGTTAGAGTTGGAATATTCTGATATGATTCTGTATTTAACTATGACTACCTCCAACGTGATAACTTTAAAAATGCTACGAACAGGGTTTGTTAAATTTCCTTCTTCGTCATTCATGTAAATATTCCAAAATACAAGAAGAGCAGGTTAAGATTCTCATTCAAGCCACACGGTTACCATTCAAATCAGTATGAGCACAACACACACACAGCTGGTCAGCGAATGTCCACATGAAAAGTTCAGCTAGGTGTACGTGACGAATAACTCGGAAAAATTCATTATTTGTTCATAATTTGTGACAGCAAATTCGTGAAATTATAGCACTACTGAATAGCTGATTCAAGAGATATGTGTAAGCTTAATAGAAGTGATGCAACACACTTTTGGCAATTTTGGATGAGGAAATATATGATAGGCGAAATCTATTTACTATTCAGAGTTATCATTTTGTTCGGTGCCACATCTAGCCATATTAACTTGCGTGCATATAACCTAAAGTCACTGTAGACTAGCATTTCGTACTGTAAACTGTGATGCAGGTTAGCACTAGATGGCAATCACTTCTCTTCTGAGTATTTACATAGTTGGTACTACCTTGGATTTTTATGCTGCATATCCTCCCGACTTACACACAACGTGTTACCATAGCCTACATCGAACATTGTTCAAATTTACTGGTTTTTTTAAAGCAGGAAGGTAGGAAAATCTCTAAGCGAACGACGCATTTCCTATGCTATATCTTCATGCCAGCCGTCTATGTCTGAAAGTTATGGGCGGTAGGTGAGCACTGACAGTCTCA